>NC_045785.1:86387433-86697720 GCF_009873245.2 Balaenoptera musculus | reverse complement strand
AAGCAGGTAAGATTATAATCTACATTTTACAGATGAAGAAACTCAGACACAAAGAGGTTTAGTAACCTGCCTAAGATTTCACAGCTAATAAGAAATCAGGATTTGGCTGTCCTGCTCCCAAATCCCTGCTTTTATCCACCATGCTATGCTCCCTCTGATACATCATCAGCCTTAGGTTTTTCATTGTTTCATTAGCTGCCCATTTTTCATGTTATTCTTTGACCTATTTTTTTCTGTTGATTAAAGGAAAGATTTCCTTAAAAGAGTTCTAGCATTTTTGTTATTTATTGACACAACTGGTGGGTCCATTGACCATTATTCATTAATGGTCATTCATTCACTCATTCAATTAAAAGAAATAATACTGACCATCCAATTTGTGGCAGAAATTAAATTAGGTGCTAGGTTTTGTCAACCAAAAGACTGAAAAGAGGTGTTAGATGTGTAAACTTGATTAGAATTTAGTTTGATAAGTGATAAAGATCTGCACTACATCCTATGTGAGCAAAGAGAGGAGGGACAGGAACAAATTACCCTGATCCCAGTCCTTGAACAAGGATGGGAGTCAGCCAGCTGATAGAGACAGAAACATAAAGTACAGACAGAGACAATGTGTGAGCAAAGACATGGAGGCATAAACAAGTTCAGTAAACTGGAAAAATTCCAAGTAGTTCAGCATTATTCATATTTCAAAATTATTGAGCACTCACTAGGTGTCATATACTGTACTAAACACTGGAAACTCACAGAAAAATAAGACACAGTCCCCATGCTGAAGAAATTTAAAAACAAGTCATGGGTAACTCTTTGAAGAGGCATGGTTCTTTTGGCATAAATTGCTTAAGACCTTTTCAATTGTCCCTGTTTAGCTTCTCATGAATAGCAAGAATCAGTACATTATATTACTTGGGGATACAGTCCTTGTTTGGAGGCTATTCCCATTTCCACTTAGTGGTCTTCCCATCACAAGAAGGAGACAAGGACTTAACTTACAGGGTCCCATGACTTTGGCTACGGGGCTCTGATCTCATCCAAATGACACAGGGAGACTTTGAAGGACTTAAATCTGAAACTGACACGAGATGGAAATGTCCCTTGCTTTATGTGTTTTAATGTGCTTCTTCTTTAGCTATAATGTCTCTTTAAAAAGAGTTTAAATTCTGCAAAATGGATATCAGAATCATAAAACAGTAAACCTCATATAGCAATTTACTATAAAACAGAAGCTTAGATATAAAATGATGAGAGAAAGATAAAGTAGGCATATAAGTTACCCTTAACATCTGTGCTGAATAAATTTAAAACACCGGAATTTCAGATGCTGAGAATAACAATTGTGTTTGCTTGTCAGAGTCTGCTTTGGTCCATTTGAGAAAAGCGTCAGTCATTCTTAATGGGCTCTGCAAAACCCTAACCATGTCTTTGCCAAGACTCTCATATAATAGCTACATGATAAGCCCCATTGTGCTTCACAGTAAATCAGGGAGTTGCACAGCTAAGTTACATGATAAGCCTTTCTATATTGAACAGTAAATCATGGAATTCCTCAATAAAGTTACACACTAAAACTCCCTAGCTTGTTTATTTATTTTTTCCTTTATGGTATTATCTCCCAGTGGTGGGTAAAGGTCAACAATATGGCTTCTGCTCACCTGCTTCCCTTTATCCCTTCGTCATTCACATTTCTGGAGAATACTCCAAGTCTCTCCTGTCACACCCAGAGAATGGTGAATATTAAACCTGACAGAAACCCAAAAGACCTCAGAACTGGAATCTACCTTGATGGAATGATGAGGGTGGGAAATGGGGATGAAGAAGTATGTGAAGTTAGAACCCATTAGAAGGAGCAGAAACAATGAAGCTTTAACATACCTTTTGTTTCTGAGAAATCCATGGAATAAAGGTAATAGTAATATCAGTAAACATTCTCTAATGATAATTCAATGATTACAAACTATTACATTATCAAGATAAAGTTTTGTTTCCCTTAAGACATTATGAATATTGTTTAATGCCTACCTGCAGATACCCAGCACTTTATCCAAGTATGAAAGTGTACTAAGGGAGTCTAGGAGAAAGAATAATCAGTCTGTCCACTTGCCCCACCTCCTCCCCAGGACATAAAGTCATCATAGAAATAATAAACTATGCTACTCAGTAGCAGGAAACATAAGCACCAACATGAATCTGTGGACTAATAAGGCCTTTTATCACAAGAGTCTACATCTTGAGACAGATTTCATTTTGTTTAGTTATATATAACTCACATACACAAATACAGTAGCATAAAATAAATACAGCATATTGAGATATGAAAATGGCAAACTAGTGTACACTCAAACCTTACAAAGTCTCAAATACAATTATCAATTTAAAAAAATTAGATAGTACATCTAGCTTCTCAGAAAAGATTTGCAAGCAGGGTAATGCATTGCCTGCTCATATTACTAAAACTTCATTACTCTACAAAATAGCCTACAGTACATTTGTAAGTATACTATTATCATAAATAATTAAACCCAAACAACGCTGGTCAAAATAAATAACCAAAGTACATTTTGTACTTTAATAATCTTGTTTCGACTGTGGGTTTGGGGGGGGATTTTTGGGGGGGGTTGTTTTGTTTGATTCTTATTTACTTAAGTGCTAATTCCCTTAAATTGGTAACCCACATTTGTTCTCTCAGTTGTCAATTAAATTTAATAAGAACATACTGTATAGACAAATGATCTTATGTAAAATACTGCCAGTGCAGCATTACAAGGAAGAAACTTAATAGGAATTGCAAGTTTGATAAATTCAACTTTTAAGCATATTTTACCTAGAACATATGTGTGTATTTTTTTTCCTATTATTTATCAATAGGTCTCAAAAACTCAGTCAATTTAAGTGAAGGTCTTAAGCTAAGTTTTTAAAAGCATATACTGTATTTTCCTACAGAAAGAAAAATAATGTGCTTAATTTCAATGATCCATATATAGGAAACAGTGATTAGGAGACACGCAGCAGGATAAAGATTCTACATTTATGTTATATGTTTCTCCAATTTTCTGGATGGATGGATGGATGGCCGAGGAGACAGACATACAGATACACATAACTGACAAAAACAAAAATAATCCATAAAAAAGAAATAACCACCATTTGTTGGGCGTTTCATGGATCAAGATCTGAGCTATGCATATTTAAAATATATAATCTTTAATATTGATAACTACACATCAGTCACATTTTTGTACGGTCAAACTGAGGTTCAGGGAAATTAAGTAATTTTTCTAAGCTCACACAGCTTATAAGAATCAGAGCCAATAAACTAAAATGGAGAAGAATCAGAAAAAAAAGAATACAGATATATACATTTATTTAGATATAACTGAATCACTTGGCTGTACACTTGAAATTGACACAGTATTCTGAATCAACTATAGTTCAATAAAAAAAAAAATAAAAAGAATCAGAGCCAGAATTTAAATTTAGATTTACCTAGCTACAAAGCCTGTGTCTTACCCCTATACTATACTTTGCATCAGATGTAATAGAGCAGTCCCATGGTCTCTCTCTGAACAAATCAGATCTCTCAAAGATGGACCAGGACCTCCCACTACCTTTCTGGTCCCAGAGACCAATGGGAAGACAAGCTCTTTTGCTTTCTTTTATGTGATGGGTTAGTTGCTTCAAATTATGTCCAAAAAAAAAAAAAAAGAGGGTGGAGTAGTTACTTAGTCTTACTATCTGTTTTCTTCCAAACTCCAGGGGAGCTTGTGGTACGTGAGGAAAACAAACAAAAACAAAAAAAAGCAAAAAACAACAAGAAATCAATAAATCTTATGAAATTTCCTAATTTGGAGAAAGACTTTCTAGTTAAAGTATCATTTAAAATTTTTTCTTTCTTTTTGATATGGGTATAGAGTATTTAGCTTATCTGTATTCAGATTCAGATTGTTTTCTTAACCATGTGGCTTGTGGTGAGAATGTGGGAGGAACGGTGAAATATGTAGAAACTGTTTCTTTAGTAATTCAAATTTCTATGTATTGAGTTGTTTACTCATCCACATTCAAAGCAGATTTTTCCTTGCATGCACCACTAGTTCAAAAATAGCCATCATCAGGACACTCCTGGGACTGGCCTAGAATGCAATGGGGTGTTTTTCAAGGCTCTTAGCCATCTCTGGAATTTGAAAAAGAAGGCTAGTAGATACCTTTTTTATTTTAAATCTAATCACTTTCCTCATTGCAACCTCATAAGCTTAGTGAAAGTCTCAGCCTCTGATGATGTCTGGCTACTAGGGAGTTATTCCACTGCTTCCAAATCTTGGCAATGCAATGAGAACCCTTCTACCAGGAGGGGTAGCATGAGGTGAAGGGAGGATGTGGCCCTTACCTACCCCAATTTTAGGAATTAGGTCCCAGGAGTAGCATTTGGTGGTCTGTGTTTCAAAATGAGCAGTGTCTCAAAGGGTAGATGGTTTCATTAAGTAAATAGAAGCATTTTCTCTAATGATGCCAAGTGGTATGTCCCTTTTACTGAAGAAAGGGCATCTCATGCTGTTAGGGGAAGGAAAAGATGGGTCTGGGGAAGGTCAGAGCACTCGTGCAAAGACCCTGAGCTTTGGTGCAGAAGAAAGAAAGGGAAACCAGTGAGCGTCCACCCACCCGTCAAGTGAAGGGAGTTATGACTCTGAAGGATCTGTGCAGACAAGCCCCTTTGGGGCACTGTCTGTGGACAGTGCTGAATGTCTAGGGATAATTAGATTTTCAGGTAGGTATGCATCAACCAAAATGTTTTTAGAAATATATTAGCCAGGAAGTTTTAATTGTTAACATTTCCCTCTGAGCCTAAGTCCTTGCACACAACTGCCATATTATTTGACCGGAAATAATTAGCTTTGTTATGCCACTTTCCTGCCTTAAAAATCTCTAATATCTTCTGTTTGCTTAATGAGATAAAGTGCACAGGCTTCATTCTGGCATTCAAAGCATTTCACTCTCAGGCCTCAATTGACATACCCAGCTTTATAATCTATCTTGTGCTGCCCATATTTATCCACTACAATCATATACATCTATTCCCTGTCCCTTGAAAATACCCAACAGCTCTCATCTCCATGCCTCTGCTTATGTTGTTTCCTTCTCCTAATCTGTTCTTCCACCCCTTTGCTCCTTTCAAGGATACAGAGACTCCCTAATGCCTTCTTTGAACTCAACACCCCTGCAGTTATTTCTCCCACTTTGAGCTCCTGTTAGTATTTAACGTCTGGGATGCTCATTTGGCCCTTGCCACTTGCTGCCTTTTATTGTTTATGAAAATGATTATTTTCTTAGATTTTTGTAAGCATTTTTCTACTCATTTTTCCTTTTTCTTTTTTTTGTTAATTCCCTCACCTCCAGGACCTAGAATAGTGTTTTGCATTCAATAGATGCTCAACAAATGTTCATGACCTGAAAATTCATCCTGAAAAAAAAGAATGCTAAGGAAGGAAGTTAATTTAAGCATATTTAATAATAATTAAGTTCAGTTTTCACAAACATTTTTTTCATGTAATTTTCAAAGCAGCTCTAGAGGTGTGTAATGTTATCTCAGTTTCACATGTGAGAAAAGTGAAGCTCAGAGAGATGAAAATACATGCTAATGTTTACACAATCCAAAGGAGGCTACATCTGTCTGTTCGCCACTAGATTCCAAATGCCCAGCACAGTCCCTTGCACATGAATATTTTCTGTGCAATAAGTTTGCAATAATCAACTTTTTAACAAACTAATAAATTTATGTTGGAATTATGTTTGCTTCTAAATCCCAAGCTCTGTATTTATGATATGAAAAAGTTTATGGATTTGGTAAATTCAGACATATTTGTCATGCAGAAGTAGCTGAAAGCTGGTTTGCTCCTCATGAAATTTGAAAAAAGGGTTAACTCTAAACAGCAGGAAGTACTAGAAAGATTTCCAGTCCCAACAGGGGATATAAGAAAAATATATGTAACTTCAATAATGATATAGGTCATTGTTTTCCAAAATGCAATCCAGGGAAATTTCACAGTACAACATTAGGTGTTCTCTTTTTTCTCTTTCTTCCATGCTTTCTTTATTGTGTGTGTGTGGTTGTGTTGTTCTGCAATCAAATGTGTTTGGGAAATGCTAGTGTAAACACCGTCTCTTTACTATGACTTTAAATATGCAAGATACATTATGACTCTCCAGGTATGGATAGAATAAGGAGTAGTTCCCAATAGAATTTAGCCACAGAACTATTTTTCTCACAACAACCCTAAGACTAGAAGTTCATAAAACAGGCTTTGGGAAACACTCTTGTGAGTACGTACATGTATGAGATATTTCTTATGAGTTTCTAAAAGAAGTATAGGTGTATTGTGATAAATTCCTAAAACTAAGAATGCTGTCAGGACTGGATTATCTCCAATGTTCTTTAGTATGTTGGAGGGAACAGGCAGTATGACCATGGGTCTAAGGTGTTTCTACTCTTATTTCTTGGAGCCTAACATTTTGTCTTTTATTATCACGTTCTCTTCCATTCATCTGGGAATCCTACTGGGAGTGAGACAGCTCAGATGTCTATATAATGTGTGCAGTGAATATTTATTGTGCTTTTCTAACCCTTCCCCGTACCACTGGTAATGGCATCCACTTTCTTTGGGGAGTTGCCTTTCCTCATCCCTGTGTAATTCTAGTGGGCTGGCCAATTACACAACCGTGGGGCTGGGCAAGTGACAGTTCACTTTGTCAGTAATAGTCTAGTGGAGAGCACGTAGTCCAAGCCAGGATAAGCAGAGTCCTTCCCAACGTTCTTTTGATTTGGACCTGGAGGAGAAGAGTTCTTTCACATTATGTTCTAAAAGCTGGAAGGGTATGTCTGGAGCTACCAATGACCACATTCCCTTATATCAACATATTTGTTTTAGAAGATAGCTAACGATAGGAAAGACTAAACCTGTTCAGAGACAAATAAGGATGAGAGGAAAGGAGAGAAGTATGGAACAGGAGAGAGCAAGAATGAGAGAAAGAGAAAGAGCACAAGAGGGCAAGAGCTGACATTTTTTTTTTAATTCCTGGTTTTGGTCATATCTGAAGCATGTGTCTCTTTGGACTTCCCAGTTACGAGTCAGTGCATTCTATTTTTCTGCTTATCTAGTTTAAGTTCTGATACTACCAACAAAAAGCAAAGCTACAACAAAAAGCAAAGCTACTACAATGTAGGGATGGTTTTACATAGTGTGCCAGGGAAAATATATTCTCTTACCTAATTTGGTAGTTACCTGCGTGCTCAGGGTCAGTGCAAATGACAGTAGACTGTAGGTTTTTAAATTTATAAAATATTACTTTTAAGACAAGACCTTGAGGAAAAAATATAATCCAACTCCCTGATTTTTCAGGTAGAAAAACTGAGGCATAGAAAGCTGAAGCGATTTTCCCTAAAGATGTAACATCAACTAAAAGAGCACAACCAGGACTAAACTCAAGTCTATGTTCTTTTCCATTTTAACAAATTTTCTAATTTTGCCCCCATTTTTTTTTTCCATGAAGAAAGTGAGTAGGAAATGACATTGTGTATTAGGAAGCAGCTTATGTGGTAGAGAGAATATTGGACTTTATGTAGGAAGTCTGAGTTTGAATCACAGGTCTGTCATTTCCTTAGGCAGGTTACTTAACCTCACTGAACCCAAGTTCTATTACACAGAAAATGAGGCTCATAATATATACCCTGCATACTTCAAATAATGATTTCTGTAAAAGCACTTTGCAAACTCTACAACACTACTCAAGAGATACTCCAAAAATTATTCTCTGTCATCATGAATATGCTTTATTTTCTTCTTTTGTAAAATGAAGGTTTTACAACTCATTTCAGGGACAGTTACCCCTTTATCCATATAGGGTAATGACCCTATATTTTGCAGTAACTGTTTCATTTTACTCTCACACTGGGAAATTCAGCCAACCTAGTAGCCATAGGGTATGTTTAATTCTACTTGTGCATTTCAGGACAGTAGTATAAACACATGCTACAATTGATAGGACATACCCAATTTTTCTGATCCATATTCCTGAAGGCAGGGTCACTTGACAGAATTCTGTTCTCTCAGCAACCCTAGCACACCAATGGAGGCTTGATTTTTCTAAATAGAAAATCATTTTCATTGAGTACTTTTATAAATCAGCATGATCATTCTTCTTTTAAGATTATCAGAGGGAGGATGATTACAAACTGCCAACCTAAATCCCCTTGAAAAACTTTCATTCCTATATCTCAAATGATATAATTATAGAAAAAATTTTGCATATGTATATATATGTATATGAAGAGGAAGCAGTTTTATAATTGTTTCCAAAATCAGTTGCCTTTTCTATAGTAGATTATTTTTCTCTACATCAACAACATCAGAATTGACCTTGTGATTTGCTTTGACCAGTGAAATTTGAGTAGAAGTGACACTTGACAATTTTAAGCAGAAGCTCTAAAAACCATTAAGTGATTCTGCCCTCTTCCTTTTCCCTCTGCCATGATACTAACAGTATCCCAGATTGGGAATGCTCCTTCAGTCTGAGTCCCAGCCTGAAGAGCCAAAGCCAGCAATCAATGAAGATGTAACATGACTGAGAAATGCACCTTCCTTAACGTGAGCCTCTATATTTTGAGGTCTTTTGTTACTGAAGCATAACTTGACTTAAGCTCACTGACACAGTGTGTGATGACATGTTAAATATACTGAGCTTCCATATAGCAGTGATCGTTCCTTCTCAGTACGGATGGAGAGACTAAAGTATAAGAAAGAAACCCAACCATGAGGAAAGTAAAAAAATGTGCACTAAGGAAACTGTCAGTATTTTACTGGTGGTCCTTCTCATTCTTCAGTTGATTTTTTAAATAGATAAAATTCAAAGATTTTTAATGATGTTCCTAAATAGTTTACAACTTCCAGTCATGGAATAAAAGTATCCCAATCCTGCTAAATTGAGAACTCTAATATCAATCCATAGACATTTTAATAAAAATAAATCACAATCACACAGCGACACTCTTACCTTTCATTGTATTTTACCAGAAAGACTAACTGCAGTGTCCTTTTGAATTCCCCCACCATAAATTCCTTCACTGGGCCATATTCCCTCTCTCTTTGCAAGTACATCTGCACAATGACACTTGGCCAACAAGAGCTGCCTCTAAAGTTGTACACACCAAACAGCATGTAGAGTCTAACAGACAGTAAATTTAAAATCCAATTTGAATAGTTATCAATTTCACATAGAAACCTAGGCAATGCATATCTGATCACATTATTATATGTTCTTTATCTCTCATTAAAAGGCAAAGGATGAACATGCTTGCTCTTCCCCCAGAAGAAAATTACTTTAAAACATAAAGTGCACAGTTTGCCCTAAATGCCCTTTAAATTGTGTATCTCCAGGAAAATCCTCAAGTCAAAACAGTGAAGAATATGTTAAATAATTTCCAATAAAACCTAACTCATTTCTTAATCTCTCTGTCCAATAGCATAATATTTGCTCACCACAAGAAATACCTGGTTTAAACAATTTAGGCACATTCCATTCTAATTTGTTCATAGATTATATGAAGAAAAAAACATAAAATCATTAAAGATAAAGAAGCACCAACGCTCTGAGCTGCTTTGTTGTATTTATATCTTAAGAAATTTTGTCTTTAGTTGCGAATTAAAAATGAGTTGTCAGGTTCCCTTAATAATTAATGCTGAAGTGAACAACTGTTTCAAGTACAACACATTCCATTTAATGTTAAACAGTGTTATATTTACTGTAATTCCACCTTTCATCCTAATGTCAACCTCTAAATCTTTAATGCTTTAATCACACTTCTTTTTCTGATATCCCTTGCGAGTTTCTCAAACCAATGCCCACTCCTTTGTGATAAGGTGGGCATTTTATGCTGCAAAGGTTAGTCAGCAGCAATTGTTAATTATTAAGGAAAACAAAATGCAGCTGCTGGAAAATTGTGTTTGTTCCCAGCAGGGCATGTTACCTTTAATCTCTACTGACACTGAGGGAAGTGAAGTCATAAAAGGGAGATAATGCATTTCAAGAACATGGCCCCATAGAAAATTAAAGAATTCCCTATAAAATTAATGAGCCTAATTACAGATAATGTCCACATTTTCCTTTCAGTATGTTATCCGCCTTTCTGATAGAGAGCTGGAAAGAGGGGAAGCATGGGTTGAGTTCCCAAGGAGCAGCTTAGTTGCTGGTTGGGTGGAGTCAGGAGAAACGAGAAGAAAGTCAAACTTTGTACTACAGGGCTTCTATTTTTCCTGGAAACTAATGAGAGGATGAAGGGCCAATATGTGTTAAGAATGCTCTATCTGCAAAGTAATGTACAAGGCGAGGCATATTTTAGCTCTGCCATTTACCATGTTTGGGGCCTTGGGCCATAATTTCACCTGAGACTTCATTTCCTCACCTTTAACATGGGTTATTTCAAGGATTCGTTTAAGATATTTTATGTAAAGCTCTTAGTGCAGTGCTTGGAACCCAAAAACCCTGCACTAAATATTACCAAATAGTTATTGAATTGTCACTGCAATTCAGAGAACTAGATACTATTATCTCCAATATCATTATCTCCCAATTTAAGCAGCTAGTATGTAGAGGACCCAAAATGTGAACTTGGGTCCTTCACATATTCAAAGACTTCAAAGACTGAGCTAAGATTATGTCTTTCATGTGTAAAATGGACCATTCGCCGCTCCCCAAAAAGACAGATGAATAATAAGTGACTAAAGTTTACTCCCCTTCTTCAATAGGTAACTTTTATTTCTAACTTAGTGCTTATAGAAATTCAAGTGGGAAAGATGGCTATATGACAGTTTCAAGAAGGAAAAGCCTCAAGGAACAGCCCCTCAAAGCAGCCTGAATTTCCATATTCTTAAATGCCTCTGTGCATTGCTCAAAACCTGCAACCTCCTTCAGGAGTCAAAACCCACAATTATCATCCCAAAATGAATCTGGAGTAGTAAAACTACAATAAAGGCAACTGAACAAAGCCTAGTTTTTAGAGTTAACTGAGCTTCATGGTGATTCTGGGGAGGAGGGAATCTTACTGAGTCAGACTCTTTGGGCCCCAGGAGTTGATATTAATAAGAATCCTCAGAATAGTCCTAATGTAAAAAATCCCTCACCATATTGGTTCATAAGCCACTGTGAAAATTTGTTGAATCCTATGAATATTCTACCTAGAAAAAATGTACATTTGTACTTAGGTATCCTATATGGATTTTGCTTTTGATCTAGTGAATTTTAAGAGTTTAAAGTCTAAGACTGTAAGCTGTAAGTTAGAGCAAGTCTTTTAATACTATCCTCAGCCCATGAGTCTTCCCTGAGGATTGGGGTTGCCCCTGATGTGATCAGTGGTCCACAGCTGGCTGCTGAGTGATCACTGGGTAGCTGGGTATGCTGAGGGCACAGTCTGCTCAGAATTGGTGAATCTGTCCCCAATGCCCTGGAATATCTGGTCCAGCCTAATGGCGAGGACCCCTCAGAAGGCACATTTTTTCAGCCCTCCACATATACTAGTCCGATGAATAACTTTTAGTAATACATCTTACATAAAATATATCTTAACATGAATTTTTATTCACATATGTGAAGGCATTTTTATAAATTATAAGGCACTATGCAAGCCACAGTTAAAATTCCTTGAACTTTTCATTTCAAGAGAAAGATAGAAAAATGAACATTTTCCATTTTTTCATGTAATTCTTATAGTAGCCCTCAATAATAACTCTGTTTTGCACTTAAGAAAACATACATCATAAAAGTTTCAAAGTTTCTGTTTAATATCCTAAAAATGTTTACCACACTTCTCCACGTTGCAAAGATTAAATAAATTGCTGAGGTATGAAACTTGGGCAGAATATTCCTTAATGAAGATATTCCTTACCAGCTTTAGATTGATGTTGTGCCAATAAGGGAAAAACTGCACTCAGCAGCTGCGCTTTCTCAGCTGTAGGAGAATATTCCAAAACCATACTGTACAACATAACAGGACAAAACTTAGTTGTTAAAATCATGATCTTCAGATTCAGACACACCTGAGTTCAACTCCCATTTTTACCACTTACTAGGTGTGTGACCTTGGAAAATTTACTTAAGGTCTCAAAGCCCTGTTTGCTTCATTAATAAAAAGGAAACATATTTCTCATGAGGCTATCATATAGATTAAATGAGAGATGCAGGTTTAGTGCTTGGCATAGGTCTGATACATAGTAAGCCATCTGTGTGTATTACCATTTGTTCTGTCATTTATCATGTATTTATTACACACCTCCTATGAATCTCTTTAATAGTTTCTGAAAATTGAAATTCCAGGAGGGTTGAAGTAACCCATTAAGATAGGCTACTCTGTCGTTCTTGCGTTTTATTGCCTTTTTCTTGAGCTTTAGTCCCTTGGCTCTACTTCCACTAATACTATGCATTTCTTTTTTCATTTCTCCAAACAGAGCAAGCTTTCTGCCCAGCATTAAGGGAAACAGAGATAAATAAGGGAAAATGCCTGTCTTGATGACCTCAATGTTTAGAGACACAGAGCAGAAAACATCAGTGATTACCTTACACAGGATGCTATCGGGGCCCAGAGAAGGAGAAGGGAGGAAATTATTCCTTAGCTGAGGTGGGTGAAAAACTACAGGGAGTCTGACACAAGCAGCAAAGTATCATGTGCAGAGGTGGACAGGTGAAGCTAGCTAGGCAGACAGAGGGCAAACCATTAATGTATAATAAGCTGCATGAATCTGGATTTCACTCTGAAGGAAATGAAGAACTAATGATGTGGAGAGGAAGATGATGTAAGGGAAAGGGGAGAGTAGAAGATAACTTACAAGGGTGAGGCTGGAGTCTTAGAGGGCGGGGATGCCAGGCCCTGAGCTAGAGACACACATGGCAGAGCAGAATTATGGAAAGAGAATGACTTCCGTTTGGAGCACACTGAGCAGGAGGCTTGTGTGGATGGTGAACAGCACTTGCTTCTTTTTTTCTCCACCTAAAAAGGGAGTTTGGATCAATTGCTTTATCGAACTGAAATTGGGTCTGCTTGCTAGCCTTGCAGCAAAGCCCATCTGCTAACACCAAGTTGTGGTGGAAAGTACAGCATTAATTGCCAGCCATGTGGCTGACAGGGTCTTGGTGCTCCGGCTGGGTGTCAAGCCTGAGCCTCTGAGGTGGGAGAGCTGAGTTCAGGACACTGGACCACCAGAGACCTCCTGGCCCCACGTAATATCAATTGACGAGAGCTCTCCCAGAGATCTCCATCTCAATGCTAAGACCCAGCTCCACTCAATGACCAGCAAGTTCCAGTTCAGGACACCCCATGCCAAACAACTAGCAAGACAGGAACACAACCCCACCCATTAGCAGAGAGGCTGCCTAAAATCATACTAAGTTCACAGACACCCCAAAACACAGCACCGGACGTGGTCCTGCCCACAAGAAAGAAAAGATCCAGCCTCATCCACCAGAACACAGGCACCAGTCCCCTCCACCAGGAAGCATACACAACCCACTGAACCAACCTAACTCACTGGGGGAAGACACCAAAAACAACGGGAACTACGAACCTGCAGCCTAAGAAAAGGAGACTCCCAAACACAGTAAGTTAAGCAAAATGGGAAGATAGGGGAAAATGCAGCAGATGAAGGAGAAAGGTAAAAACCCACCAGCACAAACAAATGAAGAGGTAATAGGCAGTCTACCTGAAAAAGAATTCAGAGTAATGATAGTAAAGACGATCCAAAATCTTGGAAATAGAATGCAGAAAATACAAGAAATGTTTAACAAGGACCTAGAAGAACTAAAGAGCAAACAAACAATGATGAACAACACAATAAATGAAATTAAAACTTCTCTAGAAGGAATCAATGCAGAATATCTGAAGCAGAAGAAGGATAAGTGACCTGGAGGATAAAATACTGGAAATATACCTACCACAGAGCAGAATAAAGAAAAAAGAATGAAGAGAATTGAGGAAAATCTCAGAGACCACTGGGACAATGTTAAATGCACCAACATTTGAATTATAGGGGTCCCAGAAAAAGAAGAGAAAAAGAAAGGAACTGAGAAAATATTTGAAGAGACTATAGTTGAAAACTTCCCTAATATGGGAAAGGAAATAGTCAATCAAGTCCAGAAAGCACAGAGGGTCCCATACAGAATAAACCCAAGGAGAAACATGCTAAGACACATATTAATCAAACCATCAAAAATTAAATACAAAGAAAAAATATTAAAAGCAGCAAGGGAAAAGCAACAAATAACATACAAGGGAATCCCTGTAAGGTTAACAGCTGATCTTTCAGCAGAAACTCTGCAAGCCAGAAGGGAGTGGCAGGATCTATTTAAAGTGATGGAAGGGGAAAACCTGCAACCAAGATTACTATACCCAGCAAGGATCTCATTCAGATTCGACAGAGAAATTAAAACCTTTACAGACAAGCAAAAGCTAAGATAATTCAGCACCAAAACAGCTTTACAACAAATACTAAAGGAACTTATCTAGGCAGGAAGCAAGAGAAGGAAAAGATGTACAATAACAAACCCAAAACAATTAAGAAAATGGTAATAGGAATAGAAATATTAATAATTACCTTAAATGTAAATGGATTAAATGCTCCAACCAAAAGACATAGGGTGGCTGAATGGATACAGAAACAAGACCCAAATATATGCTGTCTACAAGAGACCCACTTCAGACCTAGAGACACATACAGACTGAAAGTGAGGGGATGGAAAAAGATATTCCATGCAAATGGAAATCAAAAGAAAGCTGGAGTAGCAATTCTTATATCAGACAAAATAGACTTTAAAAGAAAGACTATTACAAGAGACAAAGAAGGACACTACATAATGATCAAGGGATCAATCCAAGAAGAAGATATAACAATTGTAAATATATATGCACCCAACATAGGAGCACCTCAATACATAAGGCAAATACTAACAGCCATAAAAGGGGAAATCGACAGTAACACAATCATAGTAGGGGACTTTAATACCCCACTTTCACCAATGGGCAGATCAACCAAAGTGAAAATAAAGAAGAAACACAAGCTTTAAATGATGCATTAAACAAGATGGACTTAATTGATATTTATAGGACATTCCATCCAAAAACAACAGAATACACTTTCTTCTTAAGGGCTCATGGAACATTCTCCAGGATAGATCATATCTTGGGTCACAAACCAAGCCTTGGTAAATTTAAGGAAATTAAAATCGTATCAGGTATCTTTTCCGACCACAATGCTATGAGACTAGATATCAATTACTGGAAAGAAACTGTAAAAAACACAAACACATGGAGGCTAAACAATATGTTACTAAATAACCAAGAGACGACTGAAGAAATCAAAGAGGAAATCAAAAAATACCTACAAACAAAAGACAATGAAAACACGACAGCCCAAAACCTATGGGATGCAGCAAAAGCACTTCTAAGACGGAAGTTTATAGCAATACAATCCTACCTCAAGAAACAAGAAACATCTCAAATAAACAACCTAACCTTACACATAAAGCAATCAGAGAAAGAAGAACAAAAAAACCCAAAAGTTAGCAGAAGGAAAGAAATCATAAAGATCAGATCAGAAATAAATTAAAAAGAAATGAAGGAAACAATAGCCAAGATCAATAAAACTAAAAACTGGTTCTCTGAGAAGATAAACAAAATTGATAAATTTAATGGTTTATCATCAAGACTCATCAAGAAAAAAAGGGAGAAGATTCAAATCAACAGAATTATAAATGAAAAAGAAGTAACAACTGACACTGCAGAAATACAAAGGATCGTGAGAGATTACTACAAGCAACTATAAGGAAATAAAATGGAAAACCTGGAAGAAATGGACAATTTCTTAGAAAAGCACAACCTTCCAAGACTGAACCAGGAAGAAATAGAAAATATAAACAGACCAATCACAAGCACTGAAATTGAGAATGTGATTAAAAATCTTCCAACAAACAAAAGCGCAGGACCAGATGGCCTCACAGGCGAATTGTACCAAACATTTAGAGAAGAGCTAACACCTATCCTTCTCAAACTCTTCCAAAATATAGCAGAGAGAGGAACACTCCCAAACTCATTCTACAAGGTCACCATCACCCTGATACCAAAACCAGACAAAATGTTACAAAAAAAAGAAAACTACAGGCTAATATCACTGATGAACATAGATGCAAAAATCCTCAACAAAATACTAGCAAACAGAATCCAGCAACACATTAAAAGGATCATACACGATGATCAATTGGGGATTACCCTAGGAATGCAAGGATTCTTCAATATATGCAAATCAATCAGTGTGATACACCATGTTAACAAAGTGAAGGAGAAAAACCATATGATAATCTCAACAGATGCAGAAGAAGCTTTCAACAATATTCAACACCCATTTATGATAAAAATTCTCCAGAAAGTAGGCATAGAGGGAACTTACCTCAACATAATAAAGGCCATATCTGACAAACCCACAGCCAACATCATTCTAAATGGTGAAAAACTGAAACCATTTCCACTAAGATCAGGAACAAGACAGGGTTTCCACTCTCACCACTATTATTCAACATAGTTTTGGAAGTTTTAGCCACAGCAATCAGAGAAGAAGAAGAAATAAAAGGAATCCAAATTGGAAAAGAAAAAGTAAAACTGCCACTGTTTGCAGGTGACATGATACTATACATAGAGACTCCTAAAGATGCTACCACAAAACTACTAGAGCTACTCAATGAATTTGGTAAAGTAGTAGGATACAAAATTAATGCACAGGAATGTCTTCCATTCCTATACACTAATGATGAAAAATCTGAAAGAGAAATTAAGGAAACACTCCCATTTACCATTGCAACAAAAAGAATAAAATACCTAGGAAGAAACCTACCTAAGGAGACAAAAGACCTGTATGCAGAAAACTATAAGACACTGGGGAAAGAAATTAAAGATGACACAAACAGATGAAGAGATATACCATGTTCTTGGATTGGAAGAATCAACATTGTGAAATTGACTATATTACCCAAAGCAATCTACAGATTTCATACAATTCCTATCAAACTACCACTGGCATTTTTCACAGAACTAGAACAAAAACTTTCACAGTTTGTATGGAAACACAAAAGACCCCAAACAGCCAAAGCAATCTTGAGAAAGAAAAACAGAGCTGGAAGAGTCAGGCTCCCTGACTTCAGACTATACTACAAAGCTACAGTAATCAAGACAGTATGGTATTGGCACAAAAACAGAAATATAGATCAATGGAACAGGTTAGAAAGCCCAGAGATAAACCCATGCACATATGGTCACCTTATCTTTGATAAAGGAGGCAAGAATATACAATGGAGAAAAGACAACCTCTTCAATAAGTGGTGCTTGGAAAAATGGACAGCTACATGCAAAAGAATGAAATTAGAACACTCCCTAACACCAGACACAAAAATAAACTCAAAATGAATTAGATACCTAAATGTAAGGCTGGACACTATAAAACTCTTAGAGGAAAACATAGCAGAACACTCTATGGCCTAAGTCACAGCAAGATCCTTTTGGACCCAGCTCCTAGAGAAATGGAAATAAAAACAAAAATAAACAAATGGGACCTAATGAAACTTAAAAACTTTTGCACAGCAAAGGAAACCATAAATAAGATGAAAAGACAACCCTCAGAATGGGAGAAAATATTTGCAAATGAAGCAACTGACAAAGGATTAATCTCCAAAATTTAAAAGCAGCTCATGCAGCTCAGTATCAAAAGAACAAACAACCCAATCCAAATATGGGCAGAAGACCTAAACAGATATTTCTCCAAAGAAGATATACAGATTGCCAACAAACACATGAAAGGGTACTCAACATCATTAATCATTAGAGAAATGCAAATCAAAACTACAATGAGGTATCACCTCACACTGGTCAGAATGGCCATCATCAAAAATCTAGAATCAATAAATGCTGGAGAGGCTGTGGAGAAAAGGGAACCCTCTTGCACTGTTGGTGGGAATGTAAATTGATACAGCCACTATGGAGAACAGTATGGAGGTTCCTTAAAAAACTAAAAATAGAACTACCATATGACTCAGCCATCCCACTACTGGACATATACCCGGAGAAAACCTTAATGCAAAAAGTGTCATGTACCACAATGTTCATTGCAGCACTATTTACAATAGCCAGGACATGGAAGCAACCTAAGTGTCCATCAACAGATGAATGGATAAAGAAGATGTGGCACATATATGCAATGGAATATTACTCAGCCCTAAAAAGAAACAAAATTGAGTTATTTGTACTGAGGTGGATGGACCTAGAGACTGTCAGACAGAGTGAAGTAAGTCAGAAAGAGAAAAACAAATACCGTATGCTAACACATATATATGGAATCTAAATAAAAAAATAAATGGTTCTGAAGAACCTAGGGGCAGGACAGGTATAAAGACGCAGACACAGAAAATGGACTTGAGGATATGGGGAGAGGGAACGGTAAGCTGAGATGAAGTGAGAGAGTGGCATTGACATATATTCACTATCAAGTGTAAAATAGCTAGTGGGAAGCAGCTGCATAGCACAGGGAGATCAGCTCGGTGCTTTGTGTCCACCTAGACGGGTGGGATAGGGAGGGCGGGAGGGAGATGCAAGAGGGAAGGGATATGGGGAAATGTGTATACACATAGCTGATTCACTTTGTTATACAGCAGCAACTAACACAACATTGTAAAGCAATTATACTCCAATAAAGATGTTAAAAAAATAATAAAATAAAAATAAAAATGGAGTTTGAGGTATGGACCCCATTATTTGTTTCTTAGGCCTACCATAACAAAGTATAACAAACTGGTGGCTTCAAACAGCAGAAATTTATTCTCTCATAGTTTTTGAGGCTAGAAGTCTGAAATCAATGGGTTGGCCGGCCATGCTCCCCTCTGAAGGCTGTAGGGGAGAATCCTTCCTTGACTTTTCCTAGCATCTGGTGGTTGTCAGAAATCCTTCGTGTTCCTAAGGCTTGTAGATGCATCACTCTAGTCTCTGTCTTCATCTTCACATGGGACACCCTTCTTCTATGTCTTTGTGTTCAAATTTCCTTCTTCTTTCAAAGTTACCAGTCATTGGATTAGGGCCCACCCTAATCCAGTGTGACTTCATCCTAACGTGGTTATATCTGCAAAGACCCTGTTACCAAATAAGGTCATATTCACAGGTTCTGGTGGACATGAATGGGGGGGGCACTATTCCACCAAGTACAACCCCTGCATCCCATTTATGAGGGTATCATCCGTGGTTGATGCACTTTGAAGACCCAAGGAAACCATGCCCACCAGCTGTGCAAGACTACCACTTGATAGAGGCCACCAGAAGCGCAGAGACCACAATGTACAAGAGTCTGCCCAGTAGCTAAAGAAAAGCTTCCCTGTCCATCCTCCTGCCCAGATCCAACAGACCTTAGGAAAAGAGACGTCCCTGGGGTCTACCTAAACCCTTGGAGTAGGAGAGGAAAAGCAAGAGGGTTGGCTAAATCCACCCTCCTCATTTAAAAGATGGAGGGGAAAGGTTTGAATTAAATATGGGATTAAGACTATATGTCATATTGCACTTAATTTTAATAACTGACAGTGGCTGAAAAGTTATGGAATCGTCTCAGATGTCATGAGGAGCCAAAAAGTAAGATTTGACGTGCTAAAGTGGAAGTCAGTTATTGGAAAATGAAATTCACATCTATACCCCAAAATATAGACAGAAGGCTCCTCTGATTACAGGCATTAAGAAGATGTCTAATTATGCTGAGATGTCACAATGAAGCCGTGGTTAAAGGCCTTAACACAACTCACAGGAACCGAGGAAAAACCTCAACAAGGTCTACCATGTCTGTAAGGTGGGACCCAAACATAGCCATGGAGAGAATTTCACTCAGAATGGAAATAAGAAAAGTTTTCATGTTCAGGAAGCCAAAGCAAGCCCCAGAGGACTTGTATTACACTGACCCCCTTCTCTACGTCTGCCTTTTCCTTGTCTTTTTACTGCCTGCAGAGGAACTTAAGTTTTAAACTATAATATGCTCTTTTCCTCCTCAAAGCACTCTCTCTCTCCATTCCAGTCATGATGGTTTCTGGCAAAGAGCATTCATCCTTTTTTTAAAATACTCAGTGTCACTTTTCAAATCGCTCCCCGCCCCACCCCGGTGACCCCCTCCCATCAACCACATTCCCTAAAGACATCCTTTTCAGGCAGAACTGGGTACTAAGAGCCAAACAAGAAAACTGAAAAGTGAAAAAGAATACTGGAGTTGATCAAAATGAGGAAAATTTGTTTAGCCATGGTTTCAATCCCCTCTGGTCATCGGAGTAGGTATTCCAGGCATACTGTTTGAACTGGGGTTCACCATCAGCCACATTTTTAAAAGTCTGCTTTTCTAGTATTATCATACCAGCTGGAGTTACTTATTTCATTCCAGCTCAGTAGGAATCCACAGGCTGCATAAAAATACATTAAGGAATATTTATAAGATGGCAAACAGGACCAAATGTATGGGAAAGAATAATATTGTGCATTGCTCATTACAAACATGATTATTTTGTGTTTGTAACGGATGTGTTGTTAAGGCACAGTGGGTTGTTTGAAGTTTACAAGTTTGTTATGGATTGATTTATTCATGAAATGCTTTGTTTCTATGACAACTTTATTGGTTTGCCTGTGGTCTAAATACATATAGGCATGGCAGGAATTCCACAGTACAAAACAAATTACACAGTCCTCTCTGAATCACTTGCTGCCTTTAGGGAGTGTAGCAAAAGGATTTCCAACCAGGGCAGACATCACCATACACAGGGCCAGCATTAGAGAGCTCACATAATAAAGGGGAAAAAGGCTTTTCAAGAAGAACAACTTAAAAGTCTCCAACAGCCTCCAACTCTATAATACAAGATGGAAATGAGCAACAAAATGCCCAACCTAAGATAAGAGAAATACAATCTACCCACAATGCATGAGGTTTTTATTCAAGAGAAAACACTGATCAAAGACCCATATTTCCTGCTATAAATAATACCCCTTGAAGGATACCATTAATATTCACAACAGTTGTGTAACTACAAAAGACACTGAGAATTGTTGTTTAAAGAAAATAATAATGGGCTTTTGGAAGATAAAAGAGAAAGATGGAAGAGAAAAAAGAGAGAGAAAAAGAAAGATATTTACTGTGGACCAAGGATAATCAAGGAGGGAACAGCTCTGAGTTATCCAGTGAAACTTAAGTCAGGGAAATCATGCCTGAGGAGACTTAGACTTTGTGAAAGCTGGAAAAGAGAGGGCAGAATTGAAATAATTTTCCTCATATTACCCCAGAAATGGATACCCATGTATTCATGGGAGGAAAAATTAAAATGAGGAAGATTATTTAGAATAAATTGTTGTTCTTTATAAATCCAAAGAATGTCATGTTACATAATGGACATAGTCTTATATACAGTGAGATAGTATGAATTTAGATTAAAAATATACATGAAGCAATATGCATTTCCCAAGAATCATTATTTTAAATTTTTGTGAGAGCTACTTCAAATTTTCTGCTCTTATTTTCATTTCCACAGACTTTTTTTGTGTTGGTAAATGTAGAACATTGATTTTGAGATATATGCCTGCCTGCACAACCTTCTCTTAGAATCAGTTCCTTTCTCCATTTTCCTGCAAAGGGCTGGATTAGACAACCATATCTCCACCATGTGACTCCACATCACAGCCACTACAGATTAAGTCTGAGTTGAACATCTAACCCAGGGGAAACAATCCACTCATGTGCCATCAACTAATTAGTTACTTTCAATAAATTGCATATCCAGAAAATAATGGGGAGGGAGGCAGTGCAAAATGAAAGGTCTTGTCAAGTGAGATATAGGGCAGGCATTATCAGCAATGGTGCACCAATGCCACTCTCTAGAGAAAAGTAGAAACAATGGAGTAGGTGCACCAGAGAACACAGACCATATAAGCTACTAGAGAGACAAGGGAAAATGGAGAGAAGAGATGTCTCAGCCCCTGAGGGTTCCAGTTCCCCATTGGTTACAACTTATTTCCCTGAAGATACTATGTCTTTCCAATAAATTATTTCTTTGAGCTAACTTGAGGGAATTTTTTTTCCCCTGCAACTAAAAGACTTGATTAAACTGTATAATCTTATTGTGTCGTTCTTAACAATGGTTCATTTACCTCTACAATGAAAATATGTTATATGCTATAGCAACTATTGACATGATGTAATTACAGAGTTCTGGTAACCAACGTGAAAAAAAACACTGCAACATGTCCCAGACATTGTCAGTGCATTACCTAGTTGTAATTAGTTGACTTCCTTGATGGTCCAGTTGGTCTAAATATCAGTCAGTGGGAAAATTTCAAACCAGTATAAGTGTCATTGATGTTAGTGGTGCCAAACAAATGCTGCATACATTTTATATATTACACAGGTCGTACTAGTCTTTATTTGCTGCATTTGATAGAGTCTAGTTCAACGAAATTTGGTGGATGAAACATCCTAGAAACCATCTTTTTCTAAAAAATTAGAACACATATATGTTTATATTGTAGTTTACACAAATTGTACTTGTGTGATTGAATCAGGAATATGTTCACATACAATAGCTGAGCATTCTACATTTCGACTTTAGGTTTCAGGGTGTTTTCTGTGATACCATGAGGAGCTTGCACATCAGTCTTATAACTACTCCCACAAGTACTAGGAAATAACCACTTACAACGTTTCCCTTGAATCCAAACCTCTTCCAAGTTTGAAAAGAAATCAGTAAACATATTAATGACTGTGTCCCATAAAATTCACTTTCACAATTTGACTCAAAACCACAGAAGAAAACGAATGACTTCCAGGTGAACTGAACACTGAATTTTTCTTGGGAAAATTAAAGTGTCGGGCTCAATCAGTTACTCATATATTATTTTAACAAAGATTGTGTGAGGTCCCACAATGTGCACACACTTTCTCCACCTTGTAGATTATCCATCATCTGGTGAGTCAGACAATAAATAAGTAAATCAATCAGTAAGATCCTGACAAATGATGGTAAGTGCTATCTGGGAAACCGATGTGGGGCTGAGATAGGTAAAAATAGAAGGGAGAAAAGTTACTTTAGATAAAATAGTTAAGGAGTGATTTTTAAGCTGATCCCTGAACGCTAAGAAGAATTTAGTTATAGGAATAAGAGTGTAGAGAGGGGAAGAAACGTTCTAAAATACAGGGAAACTGGATTAAAAACCGGTCTTGAGGCAAGAAGGAGCTTGGAATGTCGGAGAAGTAATAGTCACAGCTAACGCTGTTAAGTGCTTTACTTCTATTACATCCTTTAACTGAGAAAAGACCAGTGAGGCTGGCACATGAAAAGTTCTTAAAATATATTTATTGAATAAATGGATTTTTAAAAATAACTGTCCACATCTTATTAAAGTCTAGTTACTTATCCATGTGACACAGAATATAGTATTGGAAAGGGACCTGGCTTGAAAATACTGAAAAAGTTACTCAGGATGTTAACTAGATTTACTGTGTTAATCATTTCACAATATATACAAATCAAATCATTACACTGTATACCTGAATCTAATATAATGTTATATGTCAATTATACCTCAATTAAAAAATAGGAAAAAGATACCCAGGTGACACTGGTATGTACCCCTGCTATTTAAACAAAAAGCACTCTTCTAAATAATGAGTCTCTTTTTGAGGTTCAGCTTCTGGAATATATATTTTTTACTTCATAGTTATAACAAGGAAATTTGTCTAGATAAAAGCTCTCACGATTGCATCACACAACTCCAGGGGGCACCCTTCACATCATATGCTTTGTCAGTGGTGCTCCTTGGAATTTTGTAACGCAGTGGTCTTGCTGATTAAGCTATATTTCCACAGAGGTCACTGGGATACAAAGTAGATGTGTCTGGCTTACATAATCACGCTTACCTCTGACAATAAAAAAGAAAAGAGAAGAAAAGTTGAATCTCCTTAGAAGAGGCTCATAGAGAATCCTTCTGGGGAACACGTACCATATGAACATTTTATCTCAACACTTTAGTGCCGGAACCATTTTGCTAATTTGACATGGGAAGCGCTAATAAGATAAAAAGCTCAGGCGTCCTTATCCCATTAGCACTTCCTCTATAGTTTTTCTGACCCACATTCTGACCTGATCTCTCCCATATTCCCCATGGCTTGTATTGTACTGATTAAACCCTTCATTCTTTTGAAAAGATGTTGGGGAATTGACTGGATTTAACTAAAATTTCCAGCTTAAATTACTGTGTGATTTTTAGCTGATCAGAACCCATTTAGCATCGGAGGCCGTGGCCAAGTCAGGGGATAGGCGACAGAGTAGAGAAAGGATATAAACAGAAGGAGCCAGTTAATAGGCAATTAAAGCTTCACTGCCTTCCCACTACCACAAAGCTCCTTATCTAGACTCACAAAGGCAAGGAAGAAAGCCAGCCAGTTGAAATCACTCTTTATTTTGCTTGGCCTTTTCAGAGTTTTCTTTTTGTTTTTTGTTTGTTTGTTTTTTCAGATTAATCTGCATTCATTCAGAACTTATATTTTCCAACCCCCTAGCTTCATCTCTGACTGAACTATTTTAGAATTTTTCTTTATCAGAAGTATTTTGATCTCCCCTCATTCGAAACATGCTAGTTTATTCTAGAGAACGATAATTAAGGGATATGGTTGTATTCATCCCTGCCACTCTAAGTGAAACATAACCCCTCTTTGCTCTTCCCCCTGCCAGGGTACACAGCCAGGCTTCAGATATTTCCTGTTTTAATGACCACAACCACCTACTTCTTGGCCTTTCCCATATTTTCTCCTTCTTATTCTATTTAGATCATTCCTGCCAAGTCAATTTTCCTTGCATGCTAGGGACCACGTCAGTGTTCCATGGATCTTGACACAAGTTCCTCTGATAGGCTCCAACTTCAGACTCTGTCGCATTCAAGGGTTCTTTTTTCTACTAGCGCCTTGTTTTTTGCCTCTCCATTCGTTCCTTAGCACCCAGTCTTCTTTCCCTTCCTGTTCTTCAATTTGATGGTAACTTCTGTAGGTAGGAGACTGTCCATTTTTATTCCACTTGTCAAGTGGAGCAGAGCACTACTGAATAGAAGACCCAGAGACCAACTAGCCCAAGTGTTCGTTTCAGAGAGAAGCAAACTAGGGCACAGAAGGTGCAGGTAGCTGGTTCACAGTCATCCTGCTGGATGTTGCTGCAGAGCCAGGGTAGAATCTAGTTCTCCCAATTCTCCCTTAGGGCTCTTCCTCTTCCACCAGAGGTTCCTAATGTTTCCAAGAATGAGGACCCCTTCTTGATGTTAGAATTTTTGAGAAGAGGCTTCTGGTTGGAAACCGTAGCTTGAGAACATTTACATATTTTTCCTAAGAAAAATCCATCTAAAATTATTGTAAAGAATGCAAAGATATAAATCCATAATACCTCGCGGAGAGAAAGAAGGCATCAGCAGA
This sequence comes from Balaenoptera musculus, assembly GCF_009873245.2. Lineage (NCBI taxonomy): Eukaryota > Metazoa > Chordata > Mammalia > Artiodactyla > Balaenopteridae > Balaenoptera > Balaenoptera musculus. The sequence goes on along the minus strand of NC_045785.1, from coordinate 86,672,188 downwards.
TGAAGAATTTCATCAAATTCTGGAAAATGGAGAGCTGCTTGAAGAATAATTACTGATGAATCAGGGACCGAAAAAATTCATAGCCTAGGGCTGGGAATCTCTAAACACATTTGAATATTTTACATAAACACACACACCATATATACATATATATATTTATGTCTTATTTATTACTAAATTTTCTAAGCATTTATATAATAACATAGATTGTTTGAAGAAAAAAAATTATATTAAAAGAAAAAGGCACTATTTTAAAATTGAGCAATTCTGTGTAATAGAAATCACATTTTTTAATTTTTGAGTGACCAAATGCTCAAAAGGTTAGTTCAAATTCAGGAATATATTAAAATAAATTTCTCATTTATTGATCAAATAGTATCTGCATATGTGTGAAACACAGTATATATGTATGAAAGATCATGTTTTCAGTACATAAATACTGTTTGATGTCCACATGATTGACCAGACTCCCTGCAATAACTTGTTAGTTATTGCACTTTGGGAACCACAACTCCAGACTATTCTGTCAATCTGTTAACAGAGCGTAATGACTAACTGCTTGAATGCAGTGAGGATTAGAAAACAACAGAAGAGTCATTCTTCTTGGCAAAACATGATACCTTAGCCAGTGTAGACAATATTTCTTTGTAGGACCCAGTACCAGTAGAGGATTTACTTGGATTAGAGGAGATTTGGGCATTTGAGGAAGAATGCAGAAGCCAAGGAGCCAGTGAGCGGAGAGGTTATTTACCTATGGAAAGAGAAGTAGAGTTCAACAAAACAATGTATTTGAACAATGCAGAAGGCTCATCAGGGTCATCTTTAGGGGATTGGGCTTAACTGGTGTCAAGGCAGGATCTATTTCCTTTTTAAAAGTAATTCAAATAATTCAATTTTGACCTTTATTTACATATTTAATAATAACTTTAGTTATATGAGGATAACTTTTCCTGAATAAATTAGATAATTGTCTTCATTCTCTGATTGTTTATAAGAGATAATGGCAGACCTGTTCCAAAAGTGAATAACACTGTAGGCAGCATGCCCATTTTCTCCTATGCTTTCAGTCAGGCCCAGAGTTTTTCTACACCCAGCATATAAGGGACATTCATCCAGTCAACCAGCTCCAGTTCTGGCTTCTCGAACTCATGCTCTTGGGATGCTTGTATTTTCATCATCTTTGTAATGATACTAAGTCTATCTTGATAGCTTCCAGATCTTCAAAGTCTATCTGTTTAAAAATATTGACTAAAATGGCTTAATTCTATATGCAAGCCAAAATATTTTTCAAAAGAAGAAAATCTCTCTAATATGAAAAATCTGTATATAACTTCTTTCTGATGCAACTCTGAATTACTATCACTCTCAACTTCTTTTTTTTTTAAACATCTTTATTGGAGTATAATTGCTTTACAATGGTGTGTTAGTTTCTGCTTTTTAACAAAGTGAATCAGTTATACATATACATATGTCCCCATATCTCCTCCCTCTTGCATCTCCCTCCCACCCTCCCTGTCCCACCCCTCTAGGTGGTCACAAAGCACCGAGCTGATCTCCCTGTGCTATGCGGCTGCTTCCCACTAGCTATTTTACGTTTGGTAGAGTATATATGTCCATGCCACTCTCTCACTTTGTCCCAGCTTACCCTTCCCCCCTCCCCGTATCCTCAAGTCCATTCTCTAGTAAGTCTGCATCTTTATTCCCATCTTGCCCCTACGTTCTTCATGACCATTTTTTTTTTTAGATTCCATATATATGTGTTAGCATACAGTATTTGTTTTTCTCTTTCTGACTTACTTCACTCTCTATAACAGTCTCTAGGTCGATCCACCTCACTACAAATAACTCAGTTTCGTTCCTTTTTATGGCTGAGTAATATTCCATTGTATATATGCGCCACATCTTCTTTATCCATTCATCTGTTGAGGGACACTTACGTTGCTTCCATGTCCTGGCTATTGCAAATAGAGCTGCAATGAACATTTTGGTACATGACTCTTTTTGAATTATGGTTTTTTCAGGGTATATGCCCAGTAGTGGGATTGCTGGGTCGTATGGTAGTTCTATTTTTAGTTTTTTAAGGAACCTCCATACTGTTCTCCATAGTGGCTGTATCAATTTACATTCCCACCAACAGTGCAAGAGGGTTCCCTTTTCTCCACACCCTCTCCAGCATTTATTGTTTCTAGATTTTTTGATTATGGTCATTCTGACTGGTGTGAGGTGATATCCCATTGTAGTTTTGATTTGCATTTCTCTAATGATTAGTGATGTTGAGCATTCTTTCATGTGTTTGTTGGCAATCTGGATATCTTCTTTGGAGAATGTCTATTTAGCTCTTCTGCCCGTTTTTGGATTGGGTTGTTTGTTTTTTTGATATTGAGCTGCATGAGCTGCTTGTAAATTTTGGAGATTAATCCTTTGTCAGTTGCTTCATTTGCAAATATTTTCTCCCATTCTGAGGGTTGTCTTTTCGTCTTGTTTATGGTTTCCTTTGCTGTGCAACACTCTCAACTTCTTTAAAAGCGCATTCCTCCCTCCCCCTCTTTCCTTTCCCTCTCCCTCTCCCTCTCATCTCTCTTTCTCACTGTCTAAAATTTTTGGCCCTCAAATTTCACCATGAGGTATGTGGGTTATGATCATGTAGGAATTTTGAAAAAAAATTTTCACAGTGGTGACTGTGTCTATCTTCATCAGATAGATGAAGCAGATAAATGTCTATATAAGTGTAAGTAATAAGTAAGACAATAAGTACATCCACACTCTATTTGTTAGATTTAAGAAATAAGTTGTTTACAGTTAGAGCAATAGATAAAAGGAGACCATTTGAAGGAGCAATCCAGTGAGCCAAACTTAACGAAACATGAAAGTTTTAGAAACACTTACTATTTTAGCAAATATTTTCTCCTTGTACATGACAATTGTCAACAAAAATGAAGATGAGTAGGATGGTGCACAAGCAGACTGTAGGCAGGGCAGTAAGTGTTACACCATTATAACGGTACCATTTTTCTCCAAAATTTTGGGAATACTTTATTGTTGTTTTTTATCAGTCAAAATAGACTATGGTAGCAAAAAAGCAAAAGAAATTATTTCTATTTCATGACACAAGTCCATTGGGTCTGGAAACTGGGGTTGGAGGTAGAGGCTCTACTCATCATAGTGACTCAGAGATCCAGACAGATGGATGCTCTATCTCAACACATGTTTCCATGCTCACCTCAGGAGGGAGAAAAAAAGCACACTAGCTGGGAAGGTTCTACCTGGAAATGCCACATAGCACTCTTACTCTGGGGTATTCTAGAAAAATGTTCATCAGCCAGAGGAAGAAAAGCACTGATTCGCAGTGTTTGCAAATATCTGAGTGTAAATACTCCCACTGTGACTGACTTTAAGTTATCAACATGATGAACGTGGAGTTAGAAGGAAATGCAGACCATCATATAGTATTTTCACCACATAAAGACGACAGACAGGAATACCCTCAAGAAAATCCAAGATAATAAAATATAGTGAACTAATTAGGAAGTGGTGTTTTTTGAGTATTTATTATCTTACATTTTAAACTTAATTTATTTCTTAATTTATATAATTTAGTTGTTAATAATGGCTATTTTCAGCTATCAGCTCCCCAAATCTGTGCTTGCAAGAGCCAGTACAAGCTAGCTCCAAGGCACCACTGGGGCCAGTTCACTAGGGAAAGCAAGTGTGATCACTCCTATCTTTAAAGGTAGCAGGGAAGGCAGTCCTGCTGTACATGTAGAATGACTACTTGTTTCCATGGGAGCCTTGACAATCCATGTATAATCATATTTATTTTTCAAAATTCTAGTGAGAAATCGAAGACAGAGCTAATTAATTGAAGTTAATTAGACTTAAGCAGAAGAGTAGATAATCTAGGATTACTCAGTGAATGGCTCAGTTAGCCGACACTAATCCATCAGCTACTGGAGGGCCAGAAGCAAATTTATTCATTTTTGAAGTCTTAGTTTCTAGTACAGTACCTGGCACACATAGGTTCTCAATAAATGTTTGTATGAATGACATAAAGTTAGTAGTATATACTATTTTCTGATTCATGTTCAGACTTTTCTATCTGCAGTAAAAAGGCTAAAATATCAGTATGTTGATGCACTATCAAGATGCTAAAATCTTAGAAGTTGTAACTACTTTAGAATGGAAGGGCAATTTCTTTGGTCCTTTTGACTCTGAAAAAACTAACTTTTATTATTATCAGTCTCCAATATTGCAATTCGTATAGTTAGGCATGTTTTCTGTCCTCTTGTAATTGTAAAAAATAACTGCTTTACCATCTGATTTAAGCACAGACATGTATTTGCATGCGTGTATTTGCTACAGTAACAACGGGCTTGAGGGTAACTTTGGTCTGCTTCTAACCTATGCTGCATTCATTTTCCCAACATATTGTCTAAAGTCATAGGCTGGTGACAGAAAGGTCATTTGACTAAAATCTGTTTCTTTTTTTTTCTCATGAATGCTGCCTTTTAAAGACTTTGAAATTTGAAACTGATTCACTGAAATAATATTTTAGGGAAATCCTATATGTTTCTTTAATCATCTGTTTCTCTTCTGGGTGTAACAATTTCTGCCTGTGGAGTCAACAGAGCTTACTGTGGTAGTTAGTTAACTGTAAGTATTTTCTCTTTGGAATCACTAAGATATCATCCTCCTTAAAAATATCATATAGAAATAAAACAACCACTCTCCCCCCAAAACTCCCTTTGGTATATTTTAAAATTTGTTATTAATTAAATATAATTCTCTTTTTCAAAACGATGTATTCCCTCCTCTCCTCACTCCTTCCTTCCCTCTATTCTTTTCTTTCTTTCTCCCTCCTTCCTTTCCTTTTCTCCTTCCTTTCTTCCTCCCCACCTCCTTCTTTTCTTTTACTTTTACTCCCATCAGATTTTGCTAGCACACCAGTGTTATAAAGTTTTCTGAACTTCCAGAAGTACAACAGGCTCATAAACTTGATCTTATTCTTCCTGCACCTCTAGTAAGAGCACACTTTGTTCTTAAAATCTTTAAAGAATTACTATCTTCGGAAAATTTTTCCTCAAATAAAGGTGCATCTGTTCTCTTCAAACCCATTAATTTTTCAGAAGCAAAGCCATTTGCTTACAAATGAAAACAAGGATTTTGTTATATGTATCAATCAGGGTTCAATAAAAGAAGCAGAACCACTAGGAGACACACACATGCATATCACATGTCTATATATAAAGGGATTTGTTACAGGGATTTACCCTTATACAGCTGTGATAGCTGGTTATGCACTCTCTGTAAGGCTGCTGTCTTTGTGTCTGATGTCAGGTCTTGAAGTCCACAGGGCAGGCAGTCATGAAGGGAAGATGAATGTAACATGAGGTACCAAGCATAAGCTAGAACCCAGAGGCATAGGCTGGAAACCGTCAAAAACAGGGTGAAGCCCATATTTTTTATTACCTTTGACTTTGGTGCAATGGGTGACTTACAGAAGCCAGGGCCCTTCGTCATATTCTTATGGACTTGGCTCAAGAGTTGCAGAAGCTGGAGGATCTAGAGGAAAGTTGATCAGTTGCAGGCCCAGTTCTGCCACATGTCAAGGAGGTAAATCAGTGGATTAGTGATAATGTATGTGAGCTACCGAAATGGCTGCTGCTTCCTTTCTGCCTTCCAAATATCACAGGAATCTCTCTGTGGCCCACCCTAACCAGAAACACACACAAAAGAGAATTCTGGGCACTGAATTCATCCTAGCCAAGCTGACATATTACAAAGCCACCAGAGTTTGTATATGTGTCATTTTTGCAATCTCCCTTTCCTCTACACCTACACCCAATCTAACACGTTCTATCAATTCTACCTCCAAAGCGTATTCTACATTCGTCTTTTTCTTTCCCTCTCTATTTCCACTTTCTAGAACAAGCCACCATCTTCTCTCACCTGCACTCCTGCCATCACTTTACTTGTTCTGTCTTCATTCACTCTTACACGTCTCCAATCATTCTCTAAAAAGCAGCTGGACAAAGCCGGGCATGCCTCCGCCCTCTTTAAAACATATTAAATCACCTTGTTACCCATAAAATAAAATCCACATTCCATGACAACACAATGCCCAACATGATACAGGCTCTCACCCCAGCTTCATCTCGGGTCACTTTCCTCCTTGGTCACAAAGCTCCAGTCACTCTGATTTCCTCTTGCTTCATTCATTAAACCCTCTCAGCATGTGCCCACTTCAGGCCTTGGCACATACAATTTTCTTTGTCTGGAATTGTATTCTCCCAGATTTTCATCATTCTGTCTTCTTTTAGTCCTTCAGAAATACCACATTCTCAGTAAAGCTTTCCTTGAACACACAACTGAGAATGGGTACACCCGTCCAATTCTCCAAATGTTTTTACACTCATCACATTATTATAATTTATAATTATACAATTATTTGTATCCATTTTTAAAATATATTCTCCTGCCTCCCCCCCCCATAAGACTATACATTTTTATAAGGACAGAAGTCATAACTTTTCTGACCACTAATGTATACCTAGAATCTAACTCAGTACATGGCAGTAAGTAGTCAATAAATGTATGTGGAATTCATGAATGGACGTGTCATTCCTGGACTGAATGAATCTATACCAAATTACCAGCTTAATTTCACAAGAAAGAAAAAATAGAGAAGAGACACATTTACAATTGTAATAGGAACAGCAGGGACTATTTCAGAGATTTATGGCATATCCACTAAATGATTATGTCGTACAATCATTAAAATGATGGTTTTTATTAAAAAATCATGTGAAATAGAGAAACTACTTGTGATACAATGTTAAATTAAAAACCAGGGTAAGATATATTGAATATGATTTAAACCAGCTTGTAAAAAGATATATGGGAAAGCAAGGGAAAGGAAATGCACCAATATGTTAGTATTGCTTTAGTGGCATCATAAGATTTTGATATTTTCCCTTGAGTCTTTTTATATAGCAGTAAAAGGCAAAAATAGAAAGTCTAATATTTTTATGTCATCAGTTTACAGAGTGGTTTCACAAATATTATTTTAAATGACACTCAGTAATCCTACAGGATGTCTAGAAATGTACATGAAATCTCCATTTTAGATTCAGGAAACTAAAGGTCACAGAGATTGTTAGTTGCCAAAAATCATGCAATGGCAGTGGTACAGCCGATTCTCCAACCAAGCTAGACTCTTATGATTGCAATTCCAAAGCCCTTTCTACTTTATCTCACTGCCTTCTAGATAATATATTAGGGCAGTAGAAACCTGAAGCTCACAGCCTAGTATAGGGATGGTGATTATGATGTCACTTCCCACCTCCACACCAGAGGAGAAACTGCTGATCCATTGTGCCATTCTTTCCTGCTGAGCCCAGAGGTAACTTCAGAATCTTTATTAACACAAAACTCCACCAGTCACTAGTGAAATGACACATGTTGACTATTGAGAATCCAAGCTATCTAAAAAAGAAGAGAACAAAAGCAGGGCAACTGAGCAGAAGAGTATGAGGCCAAAAAATACATCAAATTTGTTGAAAATGAAAACAAGTAAACTTAGTGACTGAGAGATTTATGAAATAATCATTTGTGCTCTATATAGATAATGGGAATAATAATCAAACTGCACTGAAATTCTGAAATGTAATGATCAGGATATACAACGGAGTGGCCAAGATATTAGCAATAAATTATAGTGGAAAATATGTTAAATATTATTTTTCATATATGTGAAAGTTGAGACAGGGGTTGAAAATCAATGATAAGAAAAATAAGTGCTATAAAATATAGTGCAGTTCAGGAAACGGAAACTTCATTGTGATAATCTGGAAAGCTTTAATATGGGTATACTGGAACTTGAGACAGACTCTAAAAGAGGAGCATTATTCAAATAAGAGAAAAGAAAGACATTCCAGGTGAAGAAAGTGGCATGTACTATGTGTAGAGTGTGAATTCTACACTGTAAAAGTAGAATAAATAAGATATCAATAGAATAATGAGTAGAACTCTAGATCTTAAAATCACAAAATTTAGGACTGAGGAGGAATATCATGGACTATAATTATTATTCTTGGTTCCATCCCTTCATTATGAGTCAGTCTAAGAATCAGAGAGATGATATTATTTGACAATGATTATATGCCAGTTAGAAGCCAAATAAATAATATAATCCAATTGTCTTAACTCCCACTTTAATGCTTCATCCACTTCCCTACATTACTTTTACTTTAGTTGGACATGAAAAACGGTGGACGAAGAGGTAGCAACTGCTTAGGAAGATAGAGCTTGAAATTTTTTCTTTAAGTAATGGAGAACCATTGATTATTTTAGAGCACCACGGTGATATGATGAAAATGTTATGTTAGAAAAACTATTCTGAAAGTGGTGTTCAGGGTATTTAAGGATGAGGGAGGGTACTTCGGAGAATTTGCAATTTTCTGTATCTGAAATGGTAAGGGCCTTTGCTAGGGTGGTAGTTGCAAACATGGGGAAAAGGCCAGATAAAATACAAGAAATACATTTACAAGACATAGTAATCAGTCCAATAAAAGGGGATTCAAATTTAAGTGTGTGTGTATAGTATAGTAGTGTATATATAAATACATGTATATATTAGAATTATAAGGGGTCAAAAGTAGCAAGGATCTATTTGGGAATGAATAGTCAGAAAGATGGCGAATTTGTTTTTGACATTTTTGATTTGGGTAAATCCACAACACTCAAATGAAAACATCCTCAGATAGTAGGAAATGTGGGCTATGTTAAAAGAATTAAAAAGTTGAAGATAGATTTGAGATGAAATGAGACCTTAGCTAAAGCAGAATCCAGAAAGCCAGTATTAGAAGACCGCTGAAAGTGCCTTAGGACAAAAGTATATCGAAAGAGCATGGGGGCTTCTAAGTAAAAAAGGACAAGTGCTTTAAGCATTTGGGAACTCAATAAAATTGATTTATTTTTTAGCACCTAACAGGGGTAGAAAAAACTATTTTATTTTGAGGTAAAACGACAACATTAGAAGGCTCTGCTCTTCATCCAGACATTTTACAACTCCAAATGTCTCTTCCATCTGTCACAAAAGTAGGTGGAACATACTGTACCATCTTAGAAATTTGAGGGCATTTATATAAAAAGTACTTGGGCAAATGGCAATTTCTATCACAGTAGAAACATATGTAAAATTGTATAGTATTCTGGGAGAATTTTTCCTTAGAATAAATTCGCTAGAGCAGTAGTCACAATCTGAAAGAGGCAAAGGAATTTCTGAGTCATATTTATGTTAAAGGACATAAACCCTTTACCGCATTTTGATCCAGAGGAATGGGGAAGGAGAAGGGGGGGAAGACTGGGCAAAGCAGTTTCCTGGGTGAAAATTTCGGAACTGAGGTGAAAAAATTAATTTACAGTTTTGCCTCTCTCAGGGGGTGTTGTAAAATAGAGAAAGCTGCAGTTTCAGTACACTGGCTCAGGGCAGATGGGACCTTGATACTGGGAGACCAGTCCAGTCTCTCTTTCTACTTTCCCAAGTGATGGAGTAGTTGATAGACTTCTATTTCTTTCCTTAAATCAAAGGTTTCTATTCCAAGTCTTCTGTCAGCATTGAATTTACCTTTAAATTCCAGTGTAATGCATAGCCATATATGTGAAGAAAAAAATAGGAAAAAAGTAAACATTTTATTTCTAGTATATACTTCTTTTTGATTTATATTTGGTAATTGATAATTTTAGCTATGACTTCTGCCTCTTTGTTTTAATTCCTCCTGAGTTTTAAAAGCATTTCTTATGGAGCATTTTTTAAAAGAATTTAATTTAGAAAGTTTGACCCACTTTTAAGTTCTCCTTTTATTTTTCTCTGGAAACTAAAATTAGATATTTGGATTTCTGTTTAATAAACACAAACATTCAGGAGTGTGGTTTGTACATGAGCAACAACTTCTGTTTGGTAATTGGCACTTTTCCTCTTTCTGGTGAATCACATTTGTACAGCTGAATTTAGAAATGCCCTACAAGAAACATTGCCAATCTTAATATTATAATTTTAATATTTTCAAAAGCCACTGATTTTAAATAGTAGAAAGAAAAAAGTCATGACAGCTACAAATGATATGGAGGTGAAATAGCTAGAATACCTCACTTCTCTCTTAAAAAGATAGTAAAAAGACAGTTGGATCAGAGAGGCCTCATTCACATTTGATAGGCTCTAGATCATAAAGGATGTTCTAAATGCATTTCCATTTATTTCTGATGGAATGATAACTATACAGTGGGAGTTCAATAAATATTTTTAGAAGGGGAGAAGAGAATCTGTATATATACACAATATTTTTAAAGTGGAAGTGTACAGATTGAGTTTTCCTTTTAAAGACATGAAACTCGAAAAATTAATATGAAAGCTTTGTCAGGTGTAAACGTTATAATGAAATATTTAGCTTGATGCCAAGTCCAATGGGCTGCCAATTCACTTATCTATGTTGGCAACTCTATTTTTTTTTAAAGAAAACACCTTTTTAAATGTTTCCTTTTATTCATCCACTTGTCCCCAAAATGAGACCCAAGTGATGAGTGACTGGTATCTGGTAGCTCTGTGGTAAACTAGAAGGCTGAGACTTTCACTTGTGTCCTAGCATGTAGCCAAAGCAGCACAACCTGCCATGTAACCACAGGGCCACAACTGGTCACATAGCAGGCTCACTGCTCAGCTCTGAAATGGTAGCAAGTGGCTGTTAGCTGAAACCAACAGCTGAAATTATCTTTACATTTGTGCCTTGGCCCTGTGCTTACAAATATAAGAGAGAGTTATTGCGTACATGGGTTTGTAGAAAGGTATTTTGGGGGTTAACGCTCACGTTTGCAATGCATGTTGTTTATGAATTTATAAGCATGAAGCATATGCAAACTTTGTTATATATATGTATATATGTGTATGCATGTATATATATATATGTGTGTGTATATGTGTGTGTGGAGGGGTATTTTGTTTTGTCTTTTGTTGTTAAATAAGAAAAGGGTTTTACATTTTTTTCCCTTTGGGTTACAGCTGTCGATTTGGTTTCTAAAGCCAGGTTGGTGTCTGTGTCTGGTGTTTTGCCAGTTTATAGCAAGGGCAATAAAATGAGCTTTCAGATTCTCACATCGGGAGGGCCTCACATCTCCTGGGACGTTAAGTCCAGGAACCTTTCGGGCTGTCTATAAAATATAGACCTAGTAATTCAGCAACTGTGGAGCTGTCATCAGCAAGAGAGGGAGACCTAGAAGGAAAGGGAATGAATATTCATATGACAAATGCTGCCTAGAGAAGCTGGGAAAATAAATGATAAACCATCATATTTGGCTGAGGTGTTACACATGATTGAAAGAAAAGACATTAAAATATGGATGGGTGGAAGGCATTTCAGGAGGAACTAGTCACCAGATGGTAAGTAATTCTAAAGCTCTTGTTCTTTGTATCTCTGACTTGGAAAAATGGTCATAGTGAAATGACCTCTGAGAAGGATTATTTTTTAGAGGATCCTCTAATATTAAGTTCATGTTGATGCCAAACAAAAGGTTAAGCAGCACATATGATTCCTTTTTATCCAAGGTACCAAATTCTTTGAAAATCAGGACATACAAAGAGCTATTTCTATGAAAAATTCACCCACATTTACTGTTTATGGAGTAAAACAGCACAATACAAAAGAGACGTAAACCAAGGCTTTACCTAGTAATTCTAGAAGCTTTTTTCCCACAGAGAGTTTTGGCCCAAGGCATTTTAAAATTAACTGACTGGGTCAAGGGAAAGGTACCTTTATAGCCTGCACTGGCTAGAGCTGATCATAAACATGTCCGTGATAGCATAATAAACGTTCACTCAAAGCCACTAGGCCAAGTAACTAGATTGTGAAAGTTACATTATACTTGAGTCCAGAGTTCACAAGCAAACAACACATGTGGTCTTTGTTCCTCAGAGAGAGTCTCAATTAATTTGAAGAGAGCATGCATTATGGGATTCAAGGTTCATATTATGCTAGTTTTGGGGGAGTCAAGTAATAGTCAAAGATGTCAATTTATTTGTCTGGCTTTCTGGCTTTCTCTCTCTCTCTCTCTTTCTTTCTGTTTGGTTCACCTAACTAACATCTTCTGCTAGGCCTCTAGCTTCTGGAAATCACACCAATGCATACTAGAATAGGAGCCTAGCCTCTTTTCAATCTGATATTTGCTTTTGGTGTCCTTTCAGCTATTAAGGCACAACTGTGAAGCTGAAATCTGCCATTCACCAGAAACCTAAATTTTGTGCCTGTCTTCTTTCCTCAGGTTGGTCTCCATTGAAGAACAACATCCCTACCCTAGAAGTTTTTAAAGTGTGCTATTGGCCTTGGACTTGTTGATTTGGACTGCTGGTCCCTAGAAAGGTTTATCCATCTGTTTTAGAGTATTTTTTAAGCTCCTACTGAGACAAGTATCAACTTTTTCTGTCCACTTACTTGGAACTTCTAAAATGTTTTGGAGTCAGAGTCAGCCCAGGTATATCAAATTGAAAGTTAATAGAACTGGGTTTTGAACCTGACCTTGCTACCAACTATGCAACCCAAGGTAAGTCCCATAGAATTCTTGGGCTTCAATTTCCTCATCCACATAAGTACTAAATTCCCAATGAGATTGTTCCCCATTTCCAAAGTTCTTTGATTTGTGATGACATGCCAAAGGTTAAGATTAGTCACAAGAACTGAACTGCTAGAAAAGGGTTTATTTAAGTAGATGTTTCCTGGAGGTGAACAGAAACATCAAAGGAGCTTTCCTTTGAGTGTGTGCAGTCAAATAAATCCAAGCATGACCTGAAATTTTTAGAAACATGATGACAGACATCATTGTCCTTTGTATTTGAAGAGAGTGCTACTGACTGTGGTTGCTATATCTCTCGATGGGAAACTAGAATCATCTAAATGTGCTCCATAACTCCTTTCAAACACACAGAAATGATAACCATATTTGTAGAACTTAACACTGAAAGTAACTTTTGCTAATATATGAACGACCTTTCCCTTCTACTACTGACCACCAGGTAAATGTGTCTAAAGCTATTATTTGTAACTTCCCAAAGATACTGCATGATTGGAAATAGTTTTTCAATGTGTCCCAAAGTAATTTTAGAACATTTTTATTAGAGATATTACCTTAATTTTAGTATTAATGGCATTATCACTGTTAGTATCCAACTGTCTTGTTTTTAGTCATTGATAACTTTAAGCCTTAGATAAACCAGAAGTTTAAGCCTAAATAAGTAAGAGAATTGTTTGAAATATACCAGTTTCAAAGATACCACTTAACAAAGCTCTCCATAAAGTTTTTTGAGTAATTTAGAAAATTATCAAAATTGAGGTGCTGAGTTCCCAGCTCTTGTAAAATTAGTAACAATTCTTTCATTTTCATAGACCCAAAAGCTTTGAAATAATTTTAATTTTACATGTGTTTTATTCATAACAATGGGGAAGGCATATCCATCATTTAAGCCATACTATGACTCTCTTAATCTTCATAGCAACTGTTTTTAGCAATAAGCAAACTGACTCTGATAGGTTAAGGAATTTGCTTCAAGCTAAAAATGCTTGAGTTTTTATTCTAACAGAAGTTTACCTAATTCAGAGTTTTAATTTACAAAGACTATAATTTTGTCATTTATTCTTTTGCTTACTCAATTATAGAGTACTGTTCAATTACAGGAACTATACTAGGTTATGAGAATTTGAAGATAAGCAGGACAGAATCCCTGTCCTTTAGGAGATAACAGCCTAGAGGGGGAGAAAGCAATTTTCACCATAGTGTGGTGAGGGCTATAAACAAGAGTACCCTCAGGGAAGAGAACCCAACTCAGACAGGAAGGATTAGGGATATACCACCTGTCTTAGATGTTGAGATGATGTTAGCAAGGAGGAAAAAAAAGAGCATGGAGTCATGGAGGCCTTAGAGATCATGGTGCTTAAAAACAGTTCTGTATAAGATAATTAACAGGTACAAGGGGCAAGTTGGGAAAATGACCGGAAAGCCAGGTTAGAGTCAATCCTGAAGAGTATTTTATACAATGGTGATAAGTTTGAATGTTATTTGGAAGGCAATAATGAGATATTGATGGATTTTAATCAGTCATGACAGTATGGAGAATAGTTTCAAAGGAAATAGCTGAACTTAAGATCAGTTAAGAGTCTACAAAAGTCAGTTGATTAAATGATTAGATATTGAACTCAGCAAATGGTAATGAAGATAAAAGGCCATGAGGTTAGGAGAGTGGACACATTTGACAGATATTAAAAAGTTACAATACATAGGATTTGGATACTCAGTGGATATTTATAGAAGCAAAGGGGGAGATGGAGAGACATTTATGAACATTTTAGGTTTCTGTTTAGAACAGAGGGAAAAAAGCAGATTTGGAAGTAGTAGTAGCACATTCCATTTTAAGCAATTTAATCTTGAGGTACTCATGGGACCCCAAAGAGATCTAAATCTCTATAAGCCTGGGAAACAAATTTACTCAAAGCACTTGAATGCTAGAGTCTGGTACAGAGATAGTTCTGGGAATCATTCATATATAGGCATAGAGGCGTAGATAAAAAAAATCCAGAGAGAAGTTATTCGTGGGAAAAGAGTCACATACACTGTCCTGAGGAACAGGAAAATATGTCTTTGTTGGAGGAAAGGGAGCTGCTAATGGTAAGTGATGGTAAGATGTTAGATAATGATCTAGATGATGTCCTCTAACGTTTGCAGGACAAGAGTACAAGATGAGTCTGTACAAGACCCTACCTCTTTCTCTTCGAATTCTTATTTCCACCTGCCATTTGTGCATGTATGGGGATAGCGGACGCTTCAGCCTGAAAATCCAAATTCCATCAAAACCTCCTCCCCTACAGATGCCACTTTTTGCCACTGTTTGGTCCTAGGGGATGTGCATTCTGGCAGCAAAGTCCCCGGTGAGGACAGTCACAGGGAGGAGGCTCCGTTTGATCCTAGAAGCAGACTTAGAGCCATTGGGCAAAGAAATATGTTGGCCCAAGTACCCAGAGCATGGCAAGTGGGTAGGGAAGAAGCTCCCAGTGGGCATGTCCTTCTGGTGCTGAGACTGCTTACCCTTTTGAAAGGTGCTGAGTTCCCAGCTCTTGTAAAATTAGAAACAATTATTTCATTTTCATAGACCCAAAGGCTTTGAAATAATTTTAATTTTACATGTCTTTTATTCATAGTAACGGGGAAGGCATATCCATCATTTAAGCCTTACTATGACTCTCTTAATCTTCACAGCAACTGTAAAAGGGACACAAAGAGTGGCCTCTAATGCACAGAAACAAGGGCAAGATGCCCCACATAGCCTGATTTAAGGATAGTACTGGACAAAACAAGCAGACTGTAAAGCAGGGATATTTTTACAGAGCAATAGCAAGAGGTTTCAGGATTGTAATATAAATTGCTATAGAGATGTCAAGTGAGAGATAAGGGTTAAAAGTTAAGAATGTCAAGTGAAATATGTATTCATCAATTGAATGGACATTTGATAATATTAAGTTATTGTTCATTTTTAGGTGTGACAATGATATTATGGTTATAAAAATGCTTATCTTTTAGGGATTCACAGAAAAGTATTTATTTATGAATAAAATGTTATGGTGTGCAAAATTTTGCTTCACAATAATCCGGTTGGGGTAGTGGATGAGGTAATAGATGAAACAGAATTAGCTATATGTTGATAACAGGCATGCGTTATATTATTCTCTTTGCTTTTGTGTATTTTTTAATATTTCCCATAATAAAAAGTTTTTTTAAATGTTCATGAAATTTGGCAGCTATTAAGGCGTTGATAACATCAACAGGAGAAAATGCTATGTGGAGTGCTGGATATGATAGTGAAGTCAGGTTTAGAAAGAATGAAAGAGGAGCAAGTAGAGATCTCAAGGGTTAAAATGTCTCTCTGGTAAAAAAAAAAAAAAGATAAGATAGTGGATGAATAGGAATACAGAGTGTAAGGATGGGTGGCTTTAATGGGCTAAGTTTGAATACATTTATATGCTGAAGTGAAAGAGCCTAAAATGAGAGACGAGGCAGGCAAGAGGTGACAGATCATGGCTCACCTCTTTTCCTGAGGACAAAGTGTCTATTCTTGGTCATGTAGGCTCCTGCCTTTCCCAAGACTCTTCAGCTACTTTCATTTTCTTGGGAGGGCAACAGTTTTAAGTGTGGACTCCTGAGCCAGTCTGCCTGGGTCTAAATCCCTTCCTCCCAACTTGTTTTCTGTGACACCTTCATTAAGTCTCTTAAATGAGTCTTCATCATCTCATTTGAAAAACAGCGATGAGAGTAGCCACCTTATGAAGTTACCATGAAGATTAAAGTACTTAATACAGATGTTCCCTAACTTAGGATGGTCTGACATACAGTTTTTTACAGTGATGCAAAAGCCATCTGCGTTCAGTCAAAACCTTACTTCAAATTTTGCATTTTGATCTTTTCCTGGGCTAGCAATAAGTGATAGATACTGTCTCCTGGTGCTGGGCAGAGGCAGCTAGCGAGCTGCAGCTCCCAGTCAGCCACGCGATCACGAGGGGAAGCAACCGATACACTTGCCACCATGCTGTACCCTTGCAACCATTCTGTTTCAACTTTCAGTACAGTAGTCAATAAATTATACGAGATATTCAACACTTTATTATAAAATAGGCTTTGCGTCAGGTGATTTTGACCAACTGCAGATTAATATAAGTGTTCTGAGCACCCTTAAGGTAGGCTAGGGGAAGCTATGATGTTTGCTAGGTTAGGTGTATTAAATGCATTTTCAACTTATGATATTTTCTATTTATGATGATACTTATGATGGGACATAACCCCATCATAAACTGAGGAAGATCTGTACATATAAAGCTCTAAAAACAATATTTAGAACCTGGTAAGCAATATGTAAGTGCCTGCCTTACTTTTATTATTGACCACACTGCACAAGACAGTAAATATTTTAACGTTTTCTCTCCACCAGGATCATGAGATTGAGAATTAGCCATACTTCACTAATCCTGGGGTTCTCCACACTAAACTGCTCAGTAAAGCATGGTCTTTCCATGGCCATGACCCATGACACACTCCTACCTCCATGTTGGCTCAGGCCATATAGCTGTTTTTCTGCCATTTTCCCATTTATCACTCTTTTTCCCTAAAAGAACTGGAGCTTATTTTGTATTCTTATCCCTTTTCTGAGGCCCTGACAAGTTCTTAAACTCTAACCCCAGATTTCAACCCTGCTTCTTACACCTATAGTGCCTAGCTTGTTTCTATGTAGAATATACTTACCTCCAGAACTATGATGCTGAAAATCTGCCTGACTTACACAATGTCTGCTGGTTGCATTTTAATGTCCTATACTCTGATGATGTGACAGCAAAATCCAGAATCTGTGACAATATATGGTAAGGATTAGTAGGGTTTAATTAAAAAAAGAGAAAAATGGGTGAATTTAGGATCCATATCTATATCTATAGAGAGAGAGAGAAGAAAACTTTCAAGGAAAATAATCTGCCACAGAGGGGCAGATGGAGAGATCCTTTTCTAGGATGTGTGTTTTTACTCGCCTGACCTTTCTTTAAAAAATCAGAACAGTTCATAGGGCTAAATATCTGATGTGTTCTTTTGAAGTGCCTGGTGTCGTCCATTATGCAATATTAGGTGCCCAATAAATATCTGTGGGTGATATGTGAACCCACAGGAAATACTTTAATAACAGAAGTGATTTCCATCTATGAGGATCGAGTGCTTCTACCTGTGCCGGAATAGAAAGCTATTTCTAGAGTGACCAATAGTTCCGGTTTACCTCGGACTTTGCCAGTTTTAGCCCTGAGTCCTTCATCCCAGGAAACCTTAGTCATGGTCAAGCCAGGACAATTGGTCACCCTGTATTAGATCTACATACTAGGTATATATTTCCAAAATTATTTTTTCAGTGTCAAAACTCTTTTAGAAAAGGTGTCAAATTAGCCAGATGAATTTATCTTTTCTCTCTCCCAAGACCCAAAATGAGAGGAAGAAATTTAAAAAAATTTTTAGAAAAGCATCATCTCACAGGGATAAGGAAAATCACCAAAGGCAGGAAAAAATATTTCAAAAAAGCTTTAGAAGACAGAAAGTAGATGAAGAACTAGTTTCTGCTTTAGCAGAGGCTGGGAATGTACAAGGTAGTGCCAACAGAGGAATACACCGAGGAGACGTGAGCTATGAACCCCTGAAAGTGTTGGGACTTTCTGGCACCAGATAAAGCAGGGTGAGATTGGGGTGCACGGCTTAGGATGGGGGACGTACTGAAAGTTTATATACTGACAGAGAGCAAGTTGCCTTCCCCACGCCATGTAGCTAAATGATGGGCAACCTTCCCCACCCACCAAGACACTCTCAGAAAGGAGGAAATATATTCTCTAGATAGACTGAACCAAAGATGTTCAAGACTTAGGGACACTAGAGGTGGTGGGCATAGGGATGAAATTTCAAGCTGACCAAAGATCAAACGAAAGTCTGCATGACAATAGGAGACATCCTTAGTATCTTCTCTCCACCACTTCCAGAAAAACTACAATCTATCTATCAAGTATCAGACTAAAATAAAGATATTTTCTGACATGCAAGGACTCAGGATATTTACCCCCCACATACCCTACTGGAGTGTATGCACCAATAAAATTTCTCTTTCACCAAGAAAATGGAAAGTATGGGATCCAGGAAGCAGTCAATTTAACATGGGATAAAGGTAAAAGGAAGCCAGCACAGCAGCTGTGTAGCAGACCTAAAAATTAATCAGTATGAATTTGAGTAAAAATATTTTTTTTTTAAAAAGGGAAAAAATGGGACATAAATTTTTGACATGTTTTGATATTTGGATAAAATAACCTAGTGATAAGTGTATGATAGATCTGATAAAGAAATTTAAAATATTCAAATGTATATTTATAGTATAGTACACATGTGAAAAATGAGGCTTATTCATAACAGAAAAAATTGTAAAAGAAATGAAACATATTCTTAATACATTACTTTTCTCTGCAGTGAGCAATATTTACATAGTCAAAATAATGTAAACACTAGAGTTTTAACTAAAAATTGTTAGAGAGCAAACTCTAAAGGAGAAGTGAATGAAGTTGGAGTGTGTAGGAGAGCTAAATCATCATCCACCATGATGAGAAAAGCACAAATGGTACCTGAAAATAATAAATTAGGTATAATTATGAACATTATAATTTGGACCGTATAGCTATGAATCAAAAAAAGCCTGAATAGCTACGGAAGCTAAGCCATCAACTAGATTGGGTGGGGCAAAATGGGCATCCCAAGAGTATGTCAGGCAGAGTGAGCCTGGTGGTAAAACCTGGGGTCAGAGAGAATTTGATGGGGTAGCCTCGTTGGAGGCGAGGGTAGAGCTGTACAGACAAGTAAAATCTGGGAGGATTTTTTTCAAGCATGTTAAAAGGTTTTTATTATAGTCCTAGGAGTATTTAGTAAACATTCATTAAATCAGTAACAGACAAAATGTGCTCTGAGGACCGCTGAAGGTTTTCGAGTCTCTTTCGGGGATTCAAGGGGTCAAAACAATTTTCATAATAATACTAAAAAGCTAATTGCCTTTTTTTTTCACATCTTTATTGGAGTATAATTGCTTTACAATGGTGTGTTAGTTTCTGCTGTATAACAAAGTGAATCAGCTATTACCTATACATATATCCCCAGATCTCCTCCCTCTTGTGTCTCCCTCCCACCCTCCCTATCCCACCCCTCTAGGTGGACACAAAGCACTGAGCTGACCTCCCTGTGCTATGTGGCTGCTTCCCACTATCTATTTTACATTTGGTAGTGTATATTTGCCCATGCCACTCTTACACTTCGTCCCAGCTTACCCTTACCCCTTCCCGTGTCCTATGTTTGCATCTTTATTCCTGTCCTGCCCCTAGGTTCTTCAGAACTTTTTTTTTTTTTTTAGATTCCATATATATGTGTTAGCATACGGTATTTGTTTTTCTCTTTCTGACTTACTTCACTCTATCTGACAGTCTCTAGGTCCATCCACCTCACTACAAATAACTCAATTTCCTTTCTTTTTATGTCTGAGTAATATTCCATTGTATATATTTGCCTTTTACCTTTCTGAGTAATATTCCATTGTATATATTTGCCTTTCTCTCACAGTGTATGGTGGAGATTTTCAGAGTCTACATAGACTATAGTGTCATTTCTCTGACGGCTATATGTATTTTTGTGTTTTCTTAAGGTATAAATATGTGCATTTTCAGAGATTAACTCAGTTTGATATCAGTATTTCTACTGTGCTGTTACTAGCTATTTTTGGTTATACTTGCTATAATTTTGTAACTTCATTATCTTTCAACAAATTACTATTTTGAAATCCTAAAGTTTTCCTTGTACCTGTGCAGAAACACACATAGAACTAAGAATACTTTCATCGTTTTACAATATGTTTTTAATTTTGAAAACTTTTCTAAATTGTTGATTTTTTCCAAAAATATTATTTTCTAGTTAAATACCATGTTATTCTAAAATAAAATAAGATTATTTATAATATATTTTTATTATATTTTAGGATGGATCATTGACTTTAAAAGAAAGATTAGAAGACATGCTTTCTTAACCTGCAGCTGCACCATCTAGGTCTAAAAATGCTGAAAACGATGAAACTGGAGAGGAGCTTCAAGATGGTGGAAGAGTAAGACGTGGAGATCACCTTCCTCCCCACAAATACATCAGAAATACATCTACATGTGGAACAACTCCTACAGAACACCTACTGAACGCTGGCAGAAGACCTCAGACCTCCCAAAAGGCAAGAAACTCCCCACATACCTGGGTAGGGCAAAAGAAAAAAGAAATAACAGAGACAAAAGAATAGGGATGGGACCTGCACCAGTGGGAGGGAGCTGTGAAGGAGGAAAGGTTCCCACACACTAGGAGCCCCTTTGCGGGCGGAGACTGTGGGTGGCAGAGGGGGGAAACTTCAGAGCCACAGAGGAGAGCGCAGCCACAGGGGTGCGGATGGCAAAGCGGAGAGCTTCCTGCACGGAGGATCGGTGCCGACCAGCACTCACCAGCCCGAGAGGCTTGTCTGCTCACCCGCCAGGGCGGGCAGGGGCTGGGAGCTGAGGCTCGGGCTTCCGTCGGATCGCAGGGAGAGGACTGGGGTTGGCGGCGTGAACACAGCCTGAAGGGGGCTAGTGCGCCACAGCTGGCCAGGAGGGAGTCCCGGAAAAAGTCTGGAGCTGCCGAAGAGGCAAGAGACTTTTTCTTGCCTCTTTGTTTCCTGGTGCACGAGGAGAGGGGACTAAGAGCGCCGCTTTAAAAAGCTCCAGAGACAGGTGCGAGCCGCAGCTATCAGCGCGGACCCCAGAGATGGTCATGAGACTCTAAGGCTGCTGCTGCAGCCACCAAGAAGCCTGTGTGCAAGCACAGGTCACTCTCCACACCTCCCCTCCTGGGAGCCGGTGCAGCCTGCCATGGCCAGGCTCCCGTGATCTGGGGACAACTTCCCCGGGAGAACGCACGGTGCGCCTCGGACTGGTGCAACGTCATGCCGGCCTCTGCCGCCGCAGGCTCGCCCCGCCTCCTCTGTACCCCTCCCTCCCCCCGGCCTGAGTGAGCCAGAGCCCCCGAATCAGCTGCTCCTTTAACCCCATCCTGTCTGAGCGAAGAACAGACGCCCTCAGGCAACTGACACAAAGAGGCGGGGCCAAATCCAAAGCTGAACCCCGGGAGCTGTGCGAACAATGAAGAGAAAGGGAAATCTCTCCCAGCAGCCTCAGCAGTGGATTAAATCTCCACAATCAACTTGATGTACCTGCATCTGTGGAATACCTGAATAGACAACGAATCATCCCAAATTGAGGAGGTGGACTTTGGGAGCAACGATATATATATTTTTTTCCTTTTTTCTCTTTTTGTGAGTGTGTATGCATATGCTTCTGTATGAGATTTTGTCTGTATATAGCTTTGCTTTTACCATTTGTCCTAGGGTTCTGTCTGTCCTTTTTTTTATTATTATTTTTTGTATAGGTTTCAGAGCTTGTTATCACTGGTGGATTTGTTTTCTGGTTTGGTTGCTCTCTTCTTTCTTTCCTTCTTTTTTTTTTTTACTACTTTAAAAAAATTCTTTTTAATAATTATTTTTTATTTTAATAACTCTATTTTATTTTTCTCTATTTCATTTTATTTTATTTTATTCTGTCTTCTTCTTTCTTTCTTTTTTTTCTCACTTTTATTCTGAGCTGTGTGGATGACAGGCTCTTGGTGATCCAGCCAGGCATCAGGGCTGGGCCTCTGAGGTGGTAGAGCCAAGTTCAGGACACTGGTCCACAAGCTACCTCCCAGCTCCACGTAATATCAAACAGTGAAAATCTCCCAGAGATCTCCACCTCAGTGCTAAGACCCAGCTCCACTCAACGACCAGCAAGCTACAGTGCTGGACACCCTATGCCAAACAACTAGCAAGACAGGAACACAGCCCCATCCATTAGCAGAGAGGCTGCCTAAAATCATAATAAGGCCACAGACACCCCAAAACACACCACCAGACGTGGACGTGCCCACCAGAAAGACAAGATCCAGCCTCATCCACCAGAACATAGGCACTAGTTCCCTCCACTAGGAAGCCTACACAACCCACTGAACCAACCTTAGCCACTGGGGACAGACATCAAAACCAACGGGAACTACGAACCTGCAGCCTGTGAAAAGGAGACCCCAAACACAGTAAAATAAGCAAAATGAGAAGACAGAAAAACACACAGCAGATGAAGGAGCAGGGTCAAAACACACCAGACCTAACAAATGAAGAGGAAATAGGTAGTCTACCTGAAAAATAATTCAGAATAATGATAGTAAGGATGATCCAAAATCTTGGAAATAGAATAGACAAAATGCAAGAAACATTTAACAAGGACGTAGAATAACTAAAGAGGAACCAAGCAACGATGAAAAACACAATAAATGAAATTAAAAATACTCTAGATGGGATCAATAGCAGAATAACTGAGGCAGAAGAACGGATAAGTGACCTGGAAGATAAAATGGTGGAAATAACTACTGCAGAGCAGAATAAAGAAAAAAGAATGAAAAGAATTGAGGACAGTCTCAGAGACCTCTGGGACAACATTAAATGCACCAACATTCGAATTATAGGGGTCCCAGAAGAAGAAGAGAAAAAGAAAGGGACTGAGAAAATATTTGAAGAGATTATAGTTGAAAACTTCCCTTATATGGGAAAGGAAATGGTTATTCAAATCCTGGAAGCACAGAGAGTCCCATACAGGATAAATCCAAGGAGAAACATGCCAAGACACATATTAATCAAACAATCAAAAATTAAATATAAAGAAAACATATTAAAAGCAGCAAGGGAAAAACAACAAATAACACACAAGGGAATCCCCATAAGGTTAACAGCTGATCTTTCAGCAGAAATTCTGCAAGCCAGAACGGAGTGGCAGGACATATTTAAAGTGATGAAAGAGAAAAACCTACAACCAAGATTACTCTACCCAGCAAGGATCTCATTCAGATTCGATGGAGAAATTAAAACCTTTACAGACAAGCAAAAGCTGAGAGAGTTCAGCACCACCAAACCAGCTTTACAACAAATGCTAAAGGAACTTCTCTAGGCAAGAAACACAAGAGAAGGAAAACACCTACAATAACAAACCCAAAACATTTAAGAAAATGGGAATAGGAACATACATATCGATAATTACCTTGAATGTAAATGGATTAAATGCTCCCACCAAAAGACACAGACTGGCTGAATGGATACAAAAACAAGACCCATATATATGCTGTCTACAAGAGACCCACTTCAGACCTAGAGACACATACAGACTGAAAGTGAGGGGATGGAAAAAGATATTCCATGCAAATGGAAATCAAAAGAAAGCTGGAGTAGCAATTCTCATATCAGACAAAATAGACTTTAAAATAAAGACTATTACAAGAGACAAAGAAGGACACTCTATAATGATCAAGGGATCGATCCAAGAGGAAGGTATAACAATTGTAAATATTTATGCACCCAACATAGGAGCACCTCAATACATAAGGCAAATACTAACAGCCATAAAAGGGGAAATCGACAGCAACACAATCATAGTAGGAGACTTTAACACCCCACTTTCACCAATGGACAGATCAATCAAAATGAAAATAAATAAGGAAACACAAGCTTTAAATGATACATTAAACAAGATGGACTTAATTGATATTTATAGGACATTCCACCCAAAAACAACAGAATACACATTTTTCTCAAGTGCGCATGGAACATTCTCCAGGATAGATCATATCTTGGGTCACAAATCAAGCCTTGGTAAATTTAAGAAAATTGAAATCGTATCAAGTATCTTTTCCGACCACAATGCTATGAGACTAGATATCAATTACAGGAAAAGATCTGTAAAAAATACAAACACATGGAGGCTACACAATACATTACTTAATAACGAAGTGATCACTGAAGAAATCAAAGGGGAAATCAAAAAATACCTAGAAACAAATGACAATGGAGATACGACGACCCAAAACCTATGGGACGCAGCAAAAGCAGTGCTAAGAGGGAAGTTTATAGCAATACAAGCCTACCTCAAGAAACAGGAAACATCTCGAATAAACAACCTAACCTTGCACCTAAAGCAATTAGAGAAAGAAGAACAAAAAAAACCCCAAAGCCAGCAGAAGGAAAGACATTATAAAGATCAGGTCAGAAATAAATGAAAAAGAAATGAAGGAAACAATAGCAAAAATCAATGAAACTAAAAGCTGGTTCTTTGAGAAGATAAACAAAATTGATAAACCATTAGCCAGACTCATCAAGAGAAAAAGGGAGAAGACTCAGATCAATAGAATTAGAAATGAAAAAGGAGAAGTAACCACTGACACTGCAGAAATACAAAAGATCATGAGAGATTACTACAAGCAACTCTATGCCAATAAAATGGACAACCTGGAAGAAATGGACAGATTCTTAGAAATGCACAACCTGCCGAGACTGAACCAGGAAGAAATAGAAAATATGAACAGACCAATCACAAGCACTGAAATTGAAACTGTGATTAAAAATCTTCCAACAAACAAAAGCCAAGGACCAGATGGCTTCACAGGTGAATTCTATCAAACATTTAGAGAAGAGCTAACACCTATCCTTCTCAAACTCTTCCAAAATATTGCAGAGGGAGGAACACTCCCAAACCCATTCTATGAGGCCACCATCACCCTGATACCAAAACCAGACAAAGATGTCACAAAGAAAGAAAACTACAGGCCAATATCACTGATGAACATAGATACAAAAATCCTCAATAAAATACTAGCAAACAGAATCCAACAGCACATTAAAAGGGTCATACACCATGATCAAGTGGGGTTTATTCCAGGAATGCAAGGATTCTTCAATATACGCAAATCAATCAACGTGATACATCATATTAACAAATTGAAGGAGAAAAACCATATGATCATCTCAATAGATGCAGAAAAAGCTTTCGACAAAATTCAACACCCATTTATGATAAAAGCCCTGCAGAAAGTAGGAATAGAGGGAACTTTCCTCAACATAATAAAGGCCAAATATGACAAACACGCAGCCAACATTGTCCTCAATGGTGAAAAACTGAAACCATTTCCACTAAGATCAGGAACAAGACAAGGTTGCCCACTCTCACCACTATTATTCAACATAGTTTTGGAAGTGTTAGCCATAGCAATCAGAGAAGAAAAAGAAATAAAAGGAATCCAAATCGGAAAAGAAGAAGCAAAGCTGTCACTGTTTGCAGATGACATGATACTATACATACAGAATCCTAAAGATGCTACCAGAAAACTACTAGAGCTAATCAATGAATTTGGTAAAGTAGCAGGATACAAAATTAATGCACAGAAATCTCTTGCATTTCTATACACTAATGATGAAAAATCTGAAAGTGAAATTAAGAAAACACTGCTGTTTACCACTGCAACAAAAAGAATAAAATATCTAGGAATAAACCTACCTAAGGAGACAAAAGACCTGTATGCAGAAAATTATAAGACACTGATGAAAGAAATTAAAAATGATACAAATAGATGGAGAGATATACCATGTTCTTGGATTGGAAGAATCAGCATTGTGAAAATGACTCTACTATCCAAAGCAATCTACAGATTCAATGCAATCCCTATCAAACTACCACTGGCATTTTTCACAGAACTAGAACAAAAAATTTCACAATTTGTATGGAAACACAAAAGACCCTGAATAGCCAAAGCAATCTTGAGAACAAAAAATGGAGCTGGAGGAATCAGGCTCCCTGACTTCAGACTATATTACAAAGCTACAGTAATCAGGACAGTTTGGTACTGGCACAAAAGCAGAAATATAGATCAATGGAACAGCATAGAAAGCCCAGAGATAAACCCACGCACATATGGTCACCTTATCTTTGATAAAGGAGGGAAGCATATACAGTGGAGAAAAAACAGCCTCTTCAATAAGTGGTGCTGGGAAAACTGGACAGGTACATGTAAAAGTATGAAATTAGAACACTCCCTGACACCATACACAAAAATAAACTCAAAATGGATTAAAGACCTAAGTGTAAGGCCAGACACTATCAAACTCTTAGAGGAAAACATAGGCAGAACACTCTATGACATAAATCACAGCAAGATCCTTTTGGACCCAGCTCCTAGAGAAATGGAAATAAAAACACAAATAAACAAATTGGACCGAATGAAACTTAAAAGCTTTTGCACAGCAAAGGAAACCATAAACAAGACCAAAAGACAACCCTCAGAATGGGAGAAAATATTTGCAAATGAAGCAACTGACAAAGGATTAATCTCCAAGATTTACAAGCAGCTCATGCAGCTCAATAACAAAAAAACAAACAACCCAATCCAAAAATGGGCAGAAGACCTAAATAGACATTTCTCCAAAGAAGATATACAGATTGCCAACCGACATATGAAAGAATGCTCAACATCATTAATCATTAGAGAAATGCAAATCAAAACTACAATGAGATATCATCTCATACCAGTCAGAATGGCCATCATCAAAAAATCTAGAAACAATAAATGCTGGAGAGGGTGTGGAGAAAAGGGAACACTCTTGCACTGTTGGTGGGAATGTAAATTGATACAGCCACTATGGAGAACAGTATGGAGGTTCCTTAAAAAACTAAAAATAGAACTACCATACGACCCAGCAATCCCACTACTGAGCAGATACCCTGAGAAAACCATAATTCAAAAAGAGTCATGTACCAAAATGTTCATTGCAGCTCTATTTACAATAGCCAGGACATGGGAGCAACCTAAGTGTCCATCATTGGATGAATGGATAAAGAAGATGTGGCACATATATACAATGGAATATTACTCAGCCATAAAAAGAAATGAAATGGAGGTATTTGTAGTGAGGTGGATGGAGTTAGAGTGTGTCATACAGAGTGAAGTAAGTCAGAAAAAGAAAAACAAATACGGTATGCTAACACATATATGTGGAATCTAAGGGAAAATAAAGGTCGTGAATAACCTAGTGGCAAGACAGGAATAAAGACACAGACCTACTAGAGAATGGACTTGAGGATATGGGGAGAGGGAGGGGTAAGATGTGACAGGGTGAGAGAGTGGCATAGACATATATACACTACCAAATGTAAAATAGATAGCTAGTGGGAAGCAACCGCATAGCACAGGGAGATCAGCTCGGTGCTTTGTGACCACCTAGAGGGGTGGGATAGGGAGGGTGGGAGGGAGGGAGATGCAAGAGGGAAGAGATATGGGAACATATGTATATGTATAACTGATTCACTTTGTTATACAGCAGAAACTAACACACCATTGTAAAGCAATTATACTCCAATAAAGATGTTTAAAAAAAAAAAAAAAAAAGAGGTCCTTGCAGTATCAGTTACAGATGATGGTAAATTAGGCTGGTGTCAATGGAGAGTAGTAGATAGATTTGAGAACTAATAACTGATAAATCTAAGACTTGGAGAAGGATTGGGTATGGCTTGATAAGGGGAATATAGGTGAGGAAAATACAAGCCAAAAAATGCTCCCAGGTTTCTGATTTTTGTAAGAGAATGGACCCTCTCCCAATCTATAAAACACAGGAAGGTAATAAGAATGGGGAATGGGAAGAGAGATTATGATTTTTGTCATGTTGAGCTTGAATCTCCCCTGTTTTAGTCAGCTAAATTGTATGCAGTCTTCCCCCATAATTTATCTCAAACTACAATTCACTTGGAAATGATTGGGAGTTAACAGAGAAAAGCTACTTGTGATTCTCAGAATCAATTTATAAGAAATAAACCTTGAGCACCAAGGTTAGTAAGGGACAAAATTGGGTGGTTGAACTTGCTAATCACAACCCATTCTCTCCTTAAGGACGGGGTGATTGCATTTTTCAATGAACTGGTCCCCATAAATGCTGAAAGTGTGCCCTTTTCAAGTTGCTAAATGGTTTCCCTGGTGTAGTGCCCCCAGGACTCTGATGCTGAGATGTGATGTGGGTGGGATAATCATCGTGTTATCTTTAGTAATACATTCTGTTAGCCTGACAAATTAAAAAGTATTTGACAAATGCATACTGTAACTTTTCTTGGATATTTTTCATATTATATAAACCATTCCAAAATACAAATATATCATTGATAGACTATTATGGGCAACATCATCCCTTAGCATCAGAAGGACAGCGTTGTGGGGGGGGGGGGATTGTTACAAAACACAAGATGAGATTTTAATTTGTAGAATATATGTTCTTATAACAAGTTCAAAATTTATATCAGATAATCCTTTGTTTATGCTTAGAACAGCACCACAACTTAGTATTTATCTTATGTAGCTGCATTAGCTCACTGACTTTCTAAAAATTATAAGCTAATCATTAAAACATTCCACCTTGGTGACAGACAAAAAAGAAACTATGCGGGAACTAACAAACAGCCTGCTTAGTGCATTCCAGACATTCATGGTGGGCAATTCTTTGTGAGAAGAATGAAAAAATAGATAGCAAATGCATTCCCCTTAATTTCCAGGATTGCTATCCCCATTGAAACCCCCGGTGTGGATGTGTTTGTACACACACATGAGTTATAAGCAGGAACCTTTTTCATTAAGGGTGCGGTGTTTTTCATGCTAGTGCAGCACCTATCTATCTTCTTTCTGGCAGGGCTGTCTGCTTTTCGGTCAGCATCTGACTAAAGATCAATGAGAGAAAGCTTTTTGAAGGTGCTTTCAGGTCCTGCGGCGAGGGAGATGATCAGAAAGCTGCCATCAGCTTCAGACCCACTTGACAAATTAGGAACTATTTTGGTGCTCTATAAACTGCTGTCACATCAGGTACAA
Organism: Balaenoptera musculus; assembly: GCF_009873245.2. Lineage (NCBI taxonomy): Eukaryota > Metazoa > Chordata > Mammalia > Artiodactyla > Balaenopteridae > Balaenoptera > Balaenoptera musculus. The sequence continues at coordinate 86,642,788 of NC_045785.1, read as the reverse complement.
ACACTAATTAGAGATACAACACTTTGATAGTGAAAGTGTCCAGTGCATTAAATACCACTTTTGCTTGCTGCAATTAGCTTATACATTGACTTACACTTTGTAGTGTAAGACAGTCAGAGATTAAAATGCATCAACCATTATTAAAAAATTTATAAGGTAAATATGAGCTAACTGTCAAATAGCTTTTTTCCCATTGCCCTTTGACCCTTCCAGTTCTTGTTTTTCAACGCTTTTGCACACAGTTTTTTTTCAACCAGTTTTCATTTGTCTGGATGAAATGTCATGCCTTATGATAGTCTACCATCCAGCATGAATTAATCAAATTCTGCATTCTGAGAATGTGGTGTGTAAGGAATACTGCCTCTGGGTTTTATAGAGCAATTAGCCATTGGGCCATTATAGCATCCAGCACTCCCAAAAAACAAATAGAATTTTTTGCTTTTTCAGTGCAGTCCCAGTGATGGGATATTATTGATGAACAAACATTTAAAAATCCATCACACTGATGTTTAAAAAACTAAAGTTTTTTTAATGACATTTCCATTTTGGTAGAAGGATAAGTCTGCATTTGAAAAAATATCTAGCAATAACTGACAGAAGTGGTATGTTTATAACACAAGAAAAGAATGGGAAAAATGTCAGGATTTTGATGCTGATTATCTCTAGAGTTCCAAGAATGCTTTTTTCTTCCCTTTAACTTTCTGTGTGTGTGTGTCTGTGTGTGTGCGTGTGTATTTATGTTGGGAAGATATATATGAAACTTTTTCAAGGATAAAAAAGTATGTGAAATATAAACCTCAACTTATTTATGATGCATTTTTGAGATGGCGTATAAAGCATTATTTTAAAGTATACTTTGGCTTCCAAAATACACAAACTAATCACTTTTGCCTACACTTATTCACCGAATGCACAATCCCTAGTACAGTATGTTGCATGCAGTTGTTTCAACAATGTTTGTTGAGGAATATGGCTATGAAATAATAATTTAATATTTATCTGAGTATAAAGTAGAGGTAATACTTAAAAATTTTCTCAAAAGTAAAAAAATGAGCGTCAAAATAAATTTTATATATATATATATGTATACATGTGTATATATATATATATATATATATACACATATATACATATATATATATATAAAACAACCCTACAGTAATAGGTTAAATGGATAGAGTTCAAATAATTATTTTCAAACTATTTTGTGTGGTACCCATATCTTACAAAGAAGAAACTGTCATTCATTTTAAATGCCTAAAAATCAAATGTTACTTAATTTTATGGAAACAAGCTCTGGGATCCAAATCTCTCTGTTCTCTTCCCACTTCAATTTATATCAGGTAGGCAGCATATGGTGGAGGACAGCCGAAGGCCTGCAAGTCACCTCTGCAGAGATGGTTTCAATGGCAACACATTGAAATCCAGTCTAGAAAATGGATGCAGTAATTCTCATCACTTCTTTATTTCAAAGAGGGCTGGAAGGATTAAAGAGCTAGTGCTCCAAATTCAAATTCACATTTTCCTCCAAATCTCAGCAGAATTCTTTGTCATCCCCACAGAGATGATCTGAGCGAGAAGTGCCATTAAGGAAATAGTAGCACACACAGAAGAGCTCCAGAGGGATTCAGAAGAGCTCTGGCAGAAGTTCCGGGCTAGATATAAACTCAGCCCAGTGCTCATGAAGCACGTTGAAAATTCTCAAGTGATAGGCACTACATGGGAACAAATCATTCTTAATTTAAGAGATAAACATGCCATATCCAGAACTAATAATGAAGGGGCCGGAATAACTATGACTATAATGATTATGATCGTTTATCCCTAAATCTGGCTTAGTTTCTCAGTGACAGCTGGAAATACTGTGACAATTGTCTGTCCTGCGCTATACAATGCTGGCAATATTCAAGATCTCTGGTGTTGCTCTGATTGTCACTAAGTAGCAGATTGAGCAAGATTGATCAGTCTGCAATGGTCCAACCCTCTTTCAGCACCTACATAAACATGCTATCCACCAGCTTTAGCAATTAGGAAAAGCTCATATGATTTCCAACCTGTACACCTGCTCCACATGTTTCCTTAGCTAGACATTCAAGAGGAAAATTGTGTGCACAGTATCAGGTCCCCAGTGCTTAATGTCAGCGACCACACTATCTGCACCTTTGAAAAGACTGAAATCTGCAAGGAGGAAAGAATCCCAATCTGCTTTTTGACAATTTTACCATTTAATAACTTTCAGAAAATGTTATTTCTTCTTAATTCAAGTTGAGTTTCAGAGGACACTTGCTGTAAAATATTATTTATTTATCACGCTAAGGTTGGCAATATAAAATGATTTAGAGAACAAAATCATCTCTACCTATGGCCTGAACTCACATTATGAAGCTTGTAACATCACTTGTCTAAAGTAATTTATTTATTTTCTGTACTAATTGGAACAATGTGAAAGTGTATATAGAATGTGACTACAAAGCAAGGGTATTGGCTCTGAGTTACATCATGTTACTCAATCGTTTGGATATAGTCCACTTACCATGTTTGAACCCATTCATTCTATACTATTATTCCATTGTTATCATTCATTCTTTTCCACAAACTTGATCAGTGACTTGCTGAAATCCAGATACTATGTATCTACAAAGTTTTTCTATCTACAAATTTAGTCATTGTAGCCAACAGAAATTTGTTGAGTCTAATACAAATTGTTTTTACTTCTTTAGTTAAGCCATGCTGGTTCTCAGTGAACTACTTGCTGGAAAGTTATTTATTCATTCATTCATTCTTTCATTCATTCATTCATTCATATACTCATTCTGGAATCTGCTGGCCATCAATAAAATGTGTTTAGGTCTGATAATGTGAATGGCTTTTTTCTTTATATGAAATGTTTCACCATTAAGCTAATAATGCCCTTATGTTATCAATGAAATATATTGAATTAGAATTATATAAGTTTTATACCCAGAGATTAATAACTGTAATCTAATCTGATATGTCTGATATGTTATGTTTCCAAGGTGGAGATATGGCTTGGATAGACTAGATGTCTTTCTTTCACTGCTTATCACAAACTCTTAGCATGAATAAGAAAGAACACAGTTCTGCAGCTACAGGTGAGAATCTGAATTTGCCTCTTACCACCCAAATGACTTTAAGCTTGTTGCTTAAATATTATGAGTATCCTTTACTTAATTTTTTCAAATAGAGCTACAATATGTAGCTATTCGAGTACAAATATATATAATACATACAAATAAAATATAATTTATTCTATTTGAATATGGAGAATTTTTTAATTTTACACACCTAAAGTGTACATATACACACTTATTAAATATCAAAATACAGTGCTTAACGTGATATATTAGCTTCTTTCTACTTAATTCTTCCCAAAGTTTCTTTTACTTCAGTTTCAATACATAGTTCCTCATTGTTGATATGAGATTATGTCCTGATTAGGACTTCCATGTTTCACCATTTTTGGTGAAACAAAAATGTTTTTGTATTTTGAAAATACAAAATTGACAAGGTTTATCAAGTGTTTATCAAACTTATTTTTGACAAAAAATAAACTCTATTACCTCAGATTCATAAGACTTTTCCATCAAATTTGACTGATTACTTTCTACTGTTTTTTAAAAAGTAAAGCTTCGTTGATATGTATGAGGTTCACCTGTAACAGAAATCTCCATATAACAATGACCTTAATCTCTTAAAAAGAGAGAACTATATTTCTCTCTCATCCAAAGTTGGAAGGAGGCCATGGAGAGCCATTCCGTGGCTCTAAGATTCATGCTTCTTTCAACTTTCCATTCTGTCGCCAAGTATCCATGGCTCAGGATGGACTTTAGCATCACATTCACGTTCCAAGCATTCAGAAGAAGAAAGGAGGCAAAAGGGGGCACACACACAGGCATGTGTTCTCTTTCATTAACTCATCAAACATTTCTTAAGCACCCACTATGTGTTAGAACTTATTCCAGGTTCTGGCCATACAACAGTAAAGAAAACAGATAAAATTATCTGCATTCGTGAGGCTCCCTTTTCAGATTCACCCTACATAAGGGAAATCCCATATACTTCCAGCTGATACTTCTCCAGCTAAGATTCTATAGAAAATAACAGAAAGAAGTTTATAGAGGGAAATTTAGCAGTGTCTGTTACAAAATTCATCATAAAAATAGAAAGGAATATTTTCACCTTTGAAGCTATTACAAAAATCTGTGCATGAGCAAGGAGTATAACTAAAATTCATACCAGACCACTCACCCAAAATGAACACTCAAGATTCATTTACATAAATAAATGCTGGTAGGTTTCTCTAAAAATCCAAAATATTTTAATAATGCATTAATACTTTTGAAACAAGTGGCCAAGATCAGGACAAATAAAATTTATTTGAAATAAAAAGAAAAATTAATAACAGGAAAAACAAATTACCCAAACTCAACTGGAAATTGAGAGTCGGAAAATATTTAGATGAGTATTAGAAGAATGAAAATAGATTGGTGGCCCCTAATAAAAGAGGGCACGTTTAAGTAAATTACAAGTAAAATTTAAAAACAATTCATAATTATTAAAATATGGATTTTAAGGTAAATATAGTCTGATACAGCCCCCTTACAGTAGGTGAATTTCTAGTGATTTCTAGACGTGAAATACTGTATCTAATATCCATCTCCTGATTATGCTTCCAATGCTAGATTTGTTTTCTCTTCTTTTCTCCTTCCCACCCTCCCTTCCTGCCTTCCTTCTCTCCTCTTTAATCCTTTCTCTCTTTCCAAACTTTCAATATAAATTTAAAGCATCTGTCAAATAGGGGGCTTTCAGTAGATTCAAGTCTGAGATAAATTCTCACTTCACAAAATTTGAGTGGTGTGGAGATTTTCTTTGGTAATTTGCCTAACCTTACTTTATATAGCTTTCACCAGGATGGAATATGTTAGATAAGGAGACTTAGAAAACTAAAACAATAAAGAAACTTATTTCCCTCTTTTCTGAGTCATAATTTAAATTGTAAAATCTGACAGCCTGCCTCCACAATTCTGCAGTGTGTTGTGGTGGAAACAGTGCTGGACAGGCGCTCAGGGGGATATTTCAGTTCCAGGGAAGCTTCTACGTATCTGTATTGCCCTAGGGATATTACTTAACCTTCTTGAACCTCTGTGTTCATATCTTCAAAATGAAGGAGTTGGATATGATGACCATTATTATGGCTTATAATTCTACAATTCTATTATTCTAATTCAATATCTTACTTGGAAATGTATTCTTTAATAAGGAACTGTTTGTATGTGTGTGTGAGAGAGGAGATATCCCAATCATGCTACTGGATGACATGACATAGAGAGTGACCAGTCTCTCCAGACCATCTATCACAGTTTAGTTCTCTTGGACTATTTTAACAGTGATCAACCAATCAAGCAAAGAAAGTCAGGAATGCATTATTATACAGAAAAGCAGCAACGACACATTTATAAATCAGGACACTGACTTAATAGCAGGAGATATATAATTCACTATATAAAATTTTCATGTACTATTCCTTTTGTTCTAGAAAATAGTAAACATTTAATGCCATATTTGGAATTATTATCTCTGCTGTTTTTCTGTGGATAAGGAACAAGACCTTTATAATCAAAGTGTAGTATATAAAGGAAACATATTTTTTAGGAAATCTAAGTATATTTTCAGTCCAATTCAGTGCAACTGATCTGTTGGCTTTTTTTCTCCTGATTATTTTTTGATTATAATGCCAAAGTAAGCCTGAAATTTTCACTACCATTTAATAATTTAATGTTTTACCTGTGAGCTCCTCATAGTTCCTAGTATAGTGTATAACACATATTAAATATTAATAGAAAGTTGCTAAAACAGTGATTTCCCCAAACCATTAATGTTTTTTTTCATTTAAATACATGACATTGTTTTTTTGTACCTGACAGTGAAAGGAGTTAATAAGAATGTGCATCAAAAACAAACCAAATATTTCTCAAGTTGATGAACTTAAACTGTTTCAGCACTGAGAAAGCACACCTATTTATAATATCTGATTTGTTAAAGAACAGAGAAAAGAAAACATTACAAGTTTAAGTTGGGATTCGGAGAGTGAGGCAGAGCAGGTTGATTGGCCATATCTTAAAAATCAAAACCAGAAAATGTGAGTGACAATCAGAAATTTTAATTTATTTATTCCTGTCTGATCAAAAGTATTTTCATAAACTATGAATTGAATATTAATTTCTCAGTATAATAATAATATATCTTTCAGATCAATAGCTGACTTCAATGTAAAAAGAAGCTACATACAAGAAGGATGCCCACTATCACTACAAATACTTACTTATATATTTATCTATGTTTCTCTTTATTAATGCAGTGTTGAGAAATTTTAGTTTGAGTTTATTCTTAAAGGATAGATTATTTAATTTTATGCTTCTATGTTGACAGTTTTTTTTTTTTTTTACACTTTAGCACTTTGAAGCTGTAACACCACTGTTTTCCGTCTTCTGTGGTTGAAGTTGAAGGTCTATTTTTAGTCTAATAATTGGGCCTTTGTAATTAACTTACATTTTTCTGAATGTTATAAAAATTTCTCTTTTCTTTGATATTATTCACTTTATTGTGATATCTAGGTATGAATTACTATCTATTATTATTATCATTATTATTATTATTCCTGTAAATTGTGCATCTCAGGCTTGGAGATATATGGCTTTTGTCAAGTCTGGAAAATTCTGAGCCATTCTTTTTACTTCCTCTGGAATCTTATTAACACATGTTGAAAGCACTCTTTCATACTCCCTATTTCTTTGTCTTTCTGTGCTACATTATGTTTTTCCCCCTATATTTCTCTTCCAGTTGACTTATTCTCTCATACTTTGGGGATGTCTAATTTGCTTTTTAAATCACCCATTAAGTTTTAAATTTCAATGACTATGTTTTTCTATTTTTAGAACTTGTTATTTCGTAACTTTTCAATACTGCATTTGTTTGTTTTTAGTGTCTCCTATTCTCTTATTTTCTATAATTTTTTTACATTATTGATTTTATTTTTTTAAGATTTATTTATTATTTATTATTTATTTTATTTATTTTTGGCTGCATCGGGTCTTAGTTGCGGCATGTGGGATCTTCGTTGAGGCATGTGGGATCTTCCACCACGGCATGAGGGATTTCCTCTCTCTAGTTGTAGTGCACAGGCTCCAGGGCGCGTGGGCTCTGTAGTTTGCGGCATGTGTGCTCTCTCGTTGAGGCGTGCGAACTCAGTAGTTGTGGCACTCGGGCTTAGTTGCCCTGTGGCATGTGGGATCTTAGTTCCCTGACCAGGGATCGAACCCATGTCCTCTGCATTGTAAAGCGGATTCTTTACCACTGGACCACCAGGGAAGTCCCTACATTATTAATTTTAAATACACCTATTTATTCTATATAGTGTCTCTTTAATAATATTGCTCTATTTTCTCAAGTTTTGCAGGTGTTAGTTAATTCTCTTGTTTGTCTAAATCTTATTCATCGTGAATTTTTCTCGTCTCATGTTTTGTAATTTTTTTGCTATTACCTTATCTTGTGCAAAGCATGTTATAATGGGAATTCCATGCATCTCAGTTTTTGAAGTATCTCTCCAGAGAGCTTTGCTTTTGTTTCCAACAGACACCAGAGATGTTTCAATGACCAGAGACCAATTTCTATGTTTATTTCTCAGTATGGGGTTTCTTGGAATACATGAATAGTGTAAAATTGGACTGCAATTAATCAGAGGCACAGGCCTTAGATTTTGAATTCTCATTGGAGATGTTTTGTGCCACCCAGAGTAAAAACAGCGGCTAGCTCAATTATAGCCATTCACAGCCTGCCTTTCCATGGTAGTTGGAAGTCAAGCTAGGGGGCAATACTGTATCCTTACACCATCTCCATCACACGTGGCCTGCAACATCATCAGCTGGCATGACCACTGCTCTACCTCTCACCTACCCCTATGCTTCTGGTGTGTGGGGTTTTCCTATCTTGCATGCTTGATAGGTTCAGCCATTTAATTTATTTACTTATTTATTTATTTAATCCTGAATATACAGGTGGAAGGTCTGCAAAGCTATGATAGTCAACTATTTCATCAAATAGAAGTCTGAGACCTTACAAATTAAATAAAGACATAGGTAAAAAACATTATTGGTAACTCACTAGTGAACAGTACAAATGACTGATAAAAATGGAAAATTAAATCTCATTGTTAACCAAATAAGACAAATAAAATGTTATTTGTTTACTCTTCAAAATAGAAAAGACTAAGAAGCATGGTTAAAGCGTGAAGAACCTGGGCACCCTTATATACAGCACAATTTCTAAAGAACATTTGACTATATATAGAATGCATAAAATATGAATATACTTATAACCATCTCTTTCAGTATTTTTATTTCTAGTATTCTTTTCTTAAGGAAATAATCAGATTTATCTATAAAATTTTCATTGGAATATTATTTATGATAGCATTAAAAAAATCCTCAGATAAACAATTGTGAAGAACTGGTCAAATAAATTATGGAGGAAGATAAATAATTTTTACATCTGATTATTTACATCTGAATAATGGAGGAATGAGTGGTTATTAAAAATGAAATTATAGCAGAATAAACACTGACATGGGAAACTATTTATGGTAGAGTAGTTATGTGAAAAAAGAGCAGGCACTAAGCAGTATGGACCCAAATATGTAAAACATTTACAAATATAATTTTATGTGAAAAAATATGGTTTATACACAAAAATACTAACAATGTGAATTCCTCAAATGAATATATGAGTTCTAAATCAGAAAACAGAAATGAAAAATGCTATTTTTTAAAGCAGTAAACTAGTTTGAAGCTATACAAACTTCTTATCAGTCTCTGGTAATATTCTCTCTATTTCAATGACCTTTCCCGCACCACAAAGACTGTGAGTTATCAAAAGCGGCCACTGTTTTATTCATTTTTATGGTCTTAATCAGAGCTCATAATAAATACTCAATAACAGTATAAATAAAGTTAATGAGTAAATAAAATTTTACAATAATGATGTTGTAATCAACTTTGTATAGGATAGTGATAATTTGAAAAACAAAAGGAAATTAATCACTGTATTAAAATGCACCACTGTAGTAACATTCTAAAAAGTAGATCAAATATTTTAGAAATTGATCTTTTTTAATAAATAATAGTTTGAAATTCAATAGTTAACTGTATGCATAAGATTTACATTTGTATAGGCTATTAATAAGACCAAATTATTTGACCGAGTTTAAGAAGAATTTCAATTTATCAGTAATATCTTCATAAGCTATCCCCCTATAATACATCCCAACCAAAGAATTTAGCTGTGTTGCTTCTGATAATGGGCCTTCAGTTTATGCTTTTTGAAACAACTCACAAGAGAGGAAAACATGGGAATATTTTCAATGCATTCAATACTATACTTCCTTTCCCAGCGTTACTAAGCTCCATCACTAAGTGGGTATCAAAAGGGGCTCTAAATGATCTCTGCTAAAGTGTTGGCTCCATATGTAAACACAGTCATAAAATCAATCCAGAAAAATAAATCTAAAACAAGAGAGAAAAATCCTTAAGAAGCAAATTATGTGCTGTATATGTGACAGTAGAAGGTTTAGATACATATAAAGGAAATGCCTTCTGCTCTGCTATTTTAGAATGACACCCCACTCTGGAAGTCAGGCAAGTTACGTTCATATAGGCTTAGTACAATATTGCCCTCATATTTAAAAATCAAATCAATATTTAACAATATAACACTTAGGTGATTGTAAAGGCTAAGCTTTGGGATTTAAAATGTATAAGTGACCTTGAAGAAAACACAGAACTTTACTAGGATTTTATGTTGTTATCCCAAAGCTCTTTTTAGTATCCTACAGAACAAATCCATACTTCAGCCTAAAATGTTACAATAATATAAAGATAATTGTACTATCAGAAATCTGGTATGAGATTCTGTTGTCTGAATGGTGTGTATTTTTAATCAATCTAAAATCTCTGATTTGGGGATTTAATACCAGTGATTGCCGTTAATTTCTTCAGATTAGTACTCATCATAAAAATCATATTTCCATATGAGTTTTTCTTCCCTTCATAAAATCTTATCCCGAGACAGCTAAAATCCTTCTGAGAGCACAAACAGTCAAACCTGGGCTCATAACACAGAGATAAAGCACTCTTTAAGGCAGCATTCATTAAGGTACTAGACAAAGTACAAAAAGCAGCAACAGGGAGCTTTCACCTAAAAGCTTTTAATACACCTCTATCCAAGACCCATTAAATTGGCTCAGCGCTAAAGCCTCCAGCCACCCCCATCTATTAATCCCCATCACTACGGAGCCCCCTACTCTGTCCAACTAAAGTCTGAGGTAATTTATGTCTGATGAATAGTCCACTGAAGAGTCACTAGTAAAAAAGCAGCAAGTCAGAATCCAAACTCTGAGTCAATTGTCCAGTATTGTCTGTCTGTTCCTGAAAAGTTCCTGCTAATATAAATATTTTGTAAATCTCCTTCCCTTGATTTCCATTTGATTTATCCAAACAGGTTATACTAATAGGTAACATTTATTGAACACGTACTATGTGGCTGCACTAGGACATGTGTTTTATACACTGAATCCTTACAGCAGCAGGATGGGTGGTATATCCCCATTAAAATGATAAGAGAAATGAGGCTCAGAGAGTTTAAGTAACTTTCCAGAATCTCCAAGCCAATAGGTGGTAGAATCACTGTTCGAAAAAGGCTTATAGTGAATCTTTCTACTCACTTACCTTATATTTTTATGTTGGGCTGTGTTACCATGTACTGGGACCTGTAGTGGACATGGTTTTGCAGTGGTGAACGACATGGACGTAATCCCTGTGTTCATGGTGCTTCCAGCCCCGTGAAAGCAAAAGCTGTCCATGAGTAAATTTCAAAGCAGTTGCAAAGGATAATAATTATTATGAGGAACAAAGTAAGTTAAGAATATTTTTCTTTTTTGCAGGATTAATAACTCTGAAAATTTCTTTCCTTCCCATTTATGTGGCACATTTAGATTATATTTTCAATAAGGTACAACCATAAAAAATGCTTATCATTTTCTTTCTAATCAAAAGAATGACTCATAGTATTCTTAATTCAGACAAGCAAAAGTTCTTTGAAATTGATGATCCTTTATCCATAGGATAACCATATATTCTGAACATACAGTCCCAGGTATGACTCTGAGCTCAGTGCCCTTTCCAGTTTAGCAGTTTGTATTCTCATGATGACTACTTATACAATATTTAGAGCCATTTTGAATGTGTTTGGAGAGAATAGTGGTGAGCCTGAACTACTGATTATGTCCTACAATCTGCTAGAATCATTACATATATAATTTCATTTAGTCTTCTTCAGAACACCTCACTCGGGTGATGATTGCTGTACTCACTTTATGGGTGAGGAAATTTAGAGGGCAAGAAACATGTTCAAGGTCACAAAACTCATCCAAGCACCTGTGCTTCAAAGTAGTTGATCATCACATTTATAATCACACACACACAATACAAATTTACGTGGAAATAGTCAAGTGATATCTCTTCCTTCTCAAACAGGATACAGAAATAGAAAATGGCCTGTTCTTTACCTTCCGACTGAGGGACTTAACTGGAACAATAAGAACAGAAATGTCTTGAAGACATCACTTACAATCTATCAGTTTAGACTTCTTAAATGTCTCTCAAATACTCCCGTTCTTCACCTCATCATTCATTCTCTAAATACTGATTGAGCCCCTTCTTGGTGCCAGACACGGTGGTAGGTACCAGGATACAAGATGACAGGATGAATGTAGTTTGTCTTTGCCTATGTGGAGCTTGCAGTCTAGTGGAGAAAGCAAACAATAACAAGTAAAGAAAAACAAAATAACTATAAACTGCTCTAAATGTTATGAAAGGTAATAAAAATAAAGTCTAGTAGCTTCCTCATGGGTTATCTTATTCCAGTATGCCAATAACCACTCCCCATGCCATCAGTGAAATTTCTGAACACAAACTTTAAAATGTTTCTCCATAATTTAAATTTCTTTGAAAGCTCCTTAAAATCACCAGCATAAGTCCATATATGCAAGTCACTATCATTTGCTCTCTGCCTACAACTTTTGTATACATTTGACATTATTGGCCTATGACCTATGATATTTTTCCATGACTGAAAAATTGTGACCTGAAAAATAGGCTCAGAAGTATAAAATAAAGGATACAAAATAAAAATTAATATGTGATTAATTATATGTCTAAAGAAGGTACCATTATATCAATTATATATGCATTATATATGTTATATATTACAATATATACAATATATTATAGTATTATACAGTATATTACATTTAGAAATATATATTATACTTAGAAAGCAAACCTTAAATATGCTACTCTACTCTCTCATCTTTTTGCAAGTTTGGTTAACGTCTATTCATCATTTAAAACTTGCTCAAAGATCCTCTCCTCTGATCCTTCCTAATATTCAGGGCAGAGTCGACTGGTCCACTACTGGTCTCTCTTTAAGCCTTGTTTCTACTTCTTGTCTACTGTAGCACTTATATTGTTCTAGGTATTGACACCTGCCCTTTCCAAAGTTTTTTGGTCATGTATCCCTATCAGTTAAAATTGCATATTCAATATATATATGCGTATTTCTATAATTATAAATAACATAATTTACTACTGTACTACTATTTACTCACATTGTATACATATACAAAATAATAGGAACTAAAACTAAAAGGATGAAATAAAGATGAAAGTACACATTATTATGAAGTATTTTACTCTATATAATTTTTAATATTACAAGTACTTCAATTTCACCAAATGTCATTAGAATTTAGTAGTATCTTTATTAATAATCTACTATGATAAATATACTTCATTTAAAAAAATCATGCTTTAAATCCTTGTGATACAAGGATTCAAAGATACCATTCTGAAATCATTTATTTTGACACTGGGTATTAATGATTGTCATAGCTGGAATGGATAGTATTTTTATTTACCATATTCAAAATTCCTCATTTGTATTTTTGTTTGCCCCTTTTTTTGAAGGAAGTGTGGGCAGATATAGGATCCCAGGTGTAGAAGCTTAAGCTAATCATGCTTTTCGATTCATAACATGCTATTAATTTCAATCCATTCGAAGGCTCTCTCTTATTTTATTTATCTATTCTCTTTTATCACCAAACCTTCATCTCATTCTCCTACCAATTCTCCCAAAGTAAAATGTCAGTGTTTATCATTTAGTGTATTTATGCTCTTACAGATGTGAGTGATTGTTTTGTGTGCATCTATTTTTAATTTATATGAATATTTCTGGTTTATATATCTCATTCTGTTTCTCACTCTTCCCATTACGAATTATAATTTTAAAGATAAATTCATGTTGCCATATGTACATTTAATTCTTTTCCTTTAATTGCTGCATAATATCCAAAAACATCTTTATCTATCCGCTTTCCCAGTGATGGAGACTTTTGTCTCTAACTAACTCCCCAGTACCACAAATAAGAGTACAATAAACACTGTAGAATATATCTCGTTAAAAGCCTGTGTAAGGAATTCAGGGGGATATACAAGAAGTGAAATTACTGGAACTGTGGGTGAGCACAGTAATTTGAAAAGTATTTTTTTAATTCCCAAGGACTTTACTTCCATCCTTGATGTGAATCAATTTTTCTTGTAAACTAATAGGAGTATATTGAATTTTAATGGGTTCAAATTTTTAAATAATTTTTAATGGACTCAAACTCACAGAAAGTCTTCATTTGAGATATTTGTTAGCAGGGTTAAAAAAAAAACAAAAACCCTACTATAAAATTTTCTAAGTATGCCAATATGAGAGGTTTTATAGGTACAAGCATTTTTTTTTAACAAAATCTCATAATGACTGGAACAGTTCTAAATATCTATTTTCAAAATGTTCTCTCCATTGCTTAAATTTCTGATGAAAACAAATTACTTTCTTGCTTACTATTAAAAGGCATATTTTTTCCCTTTACATAGAAGGGAAAAATTGTGTGTGTGTGTGTGTTTATAATATCTGCTAGGTAAAGACAAGTATGGCAACCAGTCATGTAGAAAGAGTCAATAAAGCTGGAGTATATGCCCTTTTATTAAAAAATTATATATCTTTCCTTTAAATTTGATAGTTCTATTGATTTATTTATTATTTTTTATTTTAAATTAATTTTTATTAAGAGATAATATACATACAGTAGAGTGCATGAAGTGCACACAGTAAAGTATATTGAACTATACAGCTGTATGAGTTTGTATATATGTAGACAGCCATTTAACCATAGCCAGATCAATATACTAGCATTACTAGCATCCTCTAAGGTTCTATTTAATGAAATTTAAGAACTGGTAAAACTAATTGATGGTGATATTCAGTAGCCTTTTCAAATACTTTGTCACAAGGTATCAGTGAACTTATATGTGATACAAAAGACTTCATGGTCACTCCATGTCTTACTACAAAGTATTGTAAAAAAAACTCTTTCCTTCTTGTTATAACCTAGGAATCCACGAAACATACACAAACTCTAAACTATTGGAATAAATGTAACATAAATAAACAAGTGAGAATGCAGCTCTCAACTCTTTCATATTGTAGACGTCTCACTCTTCCTTAAAGGAAAACTTGGACCTTGGTGACATATGACCATCTCACCAAATAAACAAGTTATGGTACCGATGATAATCCATATTTTTACTATCAGTAAACTAATAATTACCTGAATTTTTAGATCAAACTATAAATAGAATTATTTTTTCCCAATGAATAGTTTAGTACAACATATGAGGAGGCACCCCCCACTTTGGAGATCCTTAGTGTGTTTGCTTATTCCATTAGACTGTAAAGCCCTTTGAGAACTAAAGCTATATAATTCATTGTTGTACCTCCAGTCTTTGAGTACCTAGCATGTTATCTGAATGGAAGCCAGGAAGTCGTCATTGTAAACCGTCTGACTGAATGAATGAACGAGTCAGTCAGTCACTCACTCAATCAATGAGCAAGTGCAGAGTGCCCAGTACTCACAGCACATTGGCAGTGGTATGGCCCAAATAACCAAAGAGGATATGGCATAGGTACCAACATTTCCTAATATTTCTAAGTTTAACAAAATACCACTGTAGGGAAGTGGATCTTGAACACTGACATTTTTTCTTTAGTAATTATCATTTGGATGTTTATTTGTTTTTAATAGTTCTTTCACAAAGATCATATTTCTCACAAATCTCTTTCAGAATAGTGATTCCCAGGGAAGTGGCTTTCAAGATTAGGGTCAGGAATTAAGTTTACGCTCACCATTTTGACTACACACAATTCCACTGTGACAAATATTCAGTAATACTCTGGGCTACCTGACATGTTGCTGAATATCCCTGAACATGGTACAGGTGCCTTTCCAGGATGATTCCCTTACAGGATCCACTAACATAAGCCAAGAGAAAGTAATCCATACTATTTGCATCTCAAAAGGAAAAATGGGAATCACTTCCACAAGGGCATTAAATTGAATAAAGGCAGAAATGCTAAAAGTAGAACAAAGACATTTAAAAACATATTTATGCAGCAAAAATATTAGTGAATTTTACTGTACTCTGTGGATAAAACCATTTTTTCTGTCTGGAAAACAATCGTTACCTTAAGAAAAGAATGTGCATTATAGGAAATCTTCAAAAACAAATAAGGAGAAAAGAGGGATTGCATTCTGTCGACCTGGGAGGCTGGGAAGAAAGCGAAGCTGAGGGAACCAGCATTATGTTAGCTGAGTAAGTGTGCATTTAGTGTTTACCCACTCCAGGCAAGTCTGTGAACCACAGAAGGGCTTTTACAACAATCCTTCACCTGCAGCTAGTATGGGGGAGGGAGTGGGCATCCAAGACATATACAGTGAGCTGTTGATTATTCATGTTGACCATGTGAGTCATGTTACAGATTTATTCAAAAATCAGTGTAGATTTAACCTTATTGTCTTTGTACATAAATTTAAATATATGACCTGGACTGCAGTTCTGAATATTCCACAAACTTAAAACAAAAATAATAAAACTGTATCAGTGTATCTTAACAGGGAAAGCTGAAATATTACTGTGCTTTCCCTGCTCAGAACTCTTCGTCCTCCACGCTAATAAGAAAGCATCATACTGGACTTATGAAAAATTTCCACTTTGGGGATTGCATATTTCCTGAATGGGGGCAGGTAATTAAAGCTGCAGAATAAACTAAATAGTCAATGTCACAGAATCAGAAAGATACTCATAGTTTTTTTCACTCAGAAAAAAAAAATGTAGTTGTTTTATGTTCTTTACCTGCTCTGATCATTCTCATGATTCACTTACTGGGAAACAGATGGGGAAATATCTAAATTTTTGTCTTACTTTGATGCATTAATTTAAATATTCCCTCTGGGCAATACTAAAACATTTTAAGTTAAAATGTCCAGTCTTCCAGTTTTCCAGTGCCCTACTCTGCTCTTCTGGGATACACACAAGGTACACACCATACAGTGGTGGCAAAAGGAGTGATCTACAGCTCAGTGCCTCTCAATGTGCTTTGTAATCTCACTCATCTCAGCCAGAGACAAGCTAGTCTGGGTTTCCCCATGAACCAGATGTGAGGTGAGCTAGTACCATCTTGGGACTTTTGCTGACCTCTGATGCTATAGTCAGATAAGGTTATATCTGTGATGTTTTTTTTTTTTTTCAGTTGGTCAGGATTCAGTTGTACAGATGGCTTATGATTGTTCCACTTATGATTTTTTGACTCTACAATGGTGGGAAAGCAATATGCATTCAGTAGAAACCGTGCTTCAAATTTTGAATTGATATTTTCCAGGGCTAGTGATAAGTGGGCATGACACTCTCTCATGATGCTGGGCAAGGGCAGGGAGCCTCAGCTCCCAGTCCAACACGTTATCACGAGGGGAAACAACCAATACACTTACCACCATTCTGTACCCATACAACCATTCTGTTTTTCACTTTCAGTACAGCATTCAATAAATTATGAGATATTCAACACTTTATTATAAAATAGGCTTTGTGTTAGATATATGATTTTGCTCAGCTGTAGGTTATGTGTATTAAACATATTTTCAATTTACAATATTTTCAACTTACGATGGGTTTATTGGGACATAAACCCATCATAAATCTAGTGAGATCTGTATTCCCTCTTGATATGGCACCTTGGTTCTTGAAGGCTCTGTAGACCACTTGGAACAACTGTCGTGACTACCATCTATCTCCTTACTCAAAATTCTCAGCTCAGTTACTCGTAGCTGAATCATGTGCCATATGCCTCAGCACAACACAATGAAAAGACCACAAGCCCTCAATTATACCTACAGAAACATCTGAGTTTTGTTCATTCTATGCAAGAGCTGTGGACTAAATCTGGCTATTCTTCTGCCAAATCAAGCTGCCTGCCAAGTTTACTTTGATTTCACTAACCTCCAAGTTGGTCCCGGGAAACGTATGAGGCTATCCCTTCCCAGAGCAAAAGCCCAGAACAGGCAATAGGGACCCATGTGCCTCACTGCTGGCTTCCCTGGTACACACAGTCACACCAGACAACAGAAACAGTCAGGTGGCATGAAGCTCTCCCTTTCCTTATTTCCACATTCTCAAGAGCATGTGAGTGCATCTAACTGGCAGAATGTAATTCACATCCAGAACTTTAGTGGTAATGAAATTTGGGAACAACATATTTTAATTTTCTAGCTTCTGCCATACAGGAAGACAAACTAGAAGGAGAGTAAAACCACCGTATCCATTTCAAGCAAGCCCATAATTACTCTCACACTTACAATGTCACATAGATTTATGCCTAGCTAAGAAGTCTGCTTACTCTGGGGAATTTTCTGGACATCCTCATGGGAACTTCAGTTTCATATCACTCACTCATATCTCCATAAGGAAACTTTCATTTTATAGGAATGAAAGACATTAATTATTATTATTACTATTATCGTTACTTCCCTTGGAGAGTATGCCAAAATGCCAACGTCTTCTTTATTAAGGTATCTTCAAGTTTCATACAAAGGAAGAATGACTAGCCTAGGCAAATTCCAGGCCTTCTTCTTTGGGGTCCCTCTAGTGCTTCTTTATCTGTTTGGGGAGTGGTTTATGCTTTTATTTAAAAGCTTAATGAGAGCGCTTCCTTGGTGGCGCAGTGGTTGAGAATCTGCCTGCCAATGCAGGGGACGCAGGTTCGAGCCCTGGTCTGGGAAGATCCCACATGCCGCAGAGCAACTAGGCCCGTGAGCCACAATTACTGAGCCTGCGCATCTGGAGCCTGTGCTCCGCAACAAGAGAGGCCACGACAGTGAGAGGCCCGCGCATCGCAATGAAGAGTGGCCCCCACTTGCCGCAACTAGAGAAAGCCCTCGCACAGAAACGAAGACCCAACACAGCCATAAATAAATAAATAAACCCAAAAGTTTAAAAAAAAAAAAGCTTAATGAGAAAGCTTGGACCTGGACTTTTGCCCAGAAAGGCCTAATGTGATGAAGCCCCGAGGGATTTTAAGTTTTCTGCCACTTCAATTCACTGGAAACTGAAACATCCCTCTATTTCCTGGATGGAATGGCCCCCATTTTTTTCCCCAAAATCTCAGCAATACTTTTGTGTGTGTGTGTGTGTGTGTGTGTGTGTGTATATACAATCCTGGCCTACAAGCAAAGATTGCTTAGATTCAAATTTTTCCATGTTCAGACAGAGGGCTCGGTGCAATGTATTTAATAATTTTTTCAGGAGACTTAACAGAACATAGAGGTTAAGAGCACAGGTTCTGCAGCCAGACTGCCTGAGTTCAATGACTACTCCATTATTAGGTGTGTAATCCGGGGTGAGTTTCTTAATCTCTCTGTACTGCATTTTCCTCATTTGTATAATGAAGTGAAAGAACACATAGGACTTCTGTGAAGATTAAATTAGTCAATATATGAAGTTCTTAGAATGGTACCTGGCTCTTTAATACTTAGTAAGCTAGTAAAATTCTTCCTATTACTTTTATTAATAGGGCATCCTGAAGTCTCTTTTGGTGTCCTGAATTTTGCATAATGATGTAAATGTTCAAGGGACAGTGTGATCTTGAAACTGAGTAGGGCCATATGGGCTCCTGGGCACGAAAGCCTTTCTGTGTCCCCCTTTTCTCGACCTTCCCTGAGTTCCAAGGGGCAGATGCAAACAGCCGCTAATCAGAGAAGGGAGGGGGTGCAGAGACAAGGGAGGAACAGCCAAGAAACAACAGTGCAGCCTTGGGATAGAATCCTGGGTCAGTCTCAAGGGATACACATAACAATATCTTTGAGCTCTTCTGCAGAACTAAAACCTCCACCAATGGAAGATGTTCCAGAGAGAAGTTCACAGTTTGATAACCTCGAGAAGTTCATCAAGAGACCACCTGAGGCCAGATTAAAGGAGTGCAGGCCTTGCACACACCCTGACCCTTATCAGCAACCCTGCCCTTGAACCTTTGCTATAAAACTCCTCACCAAATCCTCCTGGGTTGGGACACACAGTTTTGAGGGGCACGAGCCCACTGTGTCCCCCTTTGCCTGGCAAAGCAATAAAGCTATTCTTTCCTACTTCATCCCAAACTGTCTCTGAGATTCGATTCGGCACCGGTGCAGAGAGGCCGAGTTTTTGGCATCAATCTCACTCAGAAAAAGAAAACTCTTTTCATTTAGGGCAGACCACACATCACTGCTACTTGTTAATTTTTCTCTCAAACAAAAATGTATTGAGTGGGCTTCCCTGGTGGCGCAGTGGTTGAGAGTCTGCCTGCCAATGCAGGGGACACGGGTTCGAGCCCTGGTCTGGGAAGATCCCACATGCCGCGGAGCAACTGGGCCCGTGAGCCACAATTGCTGAGCCTGCGCGTCTGGAGCCTGTGCTCCGCAACGGGAGAGGCCGCGATGGTGAGAGGCCCGCGCACCGCGATGAGGAGTGGTCCCACTTGCCGCAACTGGAGAGGGCCCTCGCACAGAGGCGAAGACTCAACACGGTCATAAATAAATAAATAAAAGAACGTGAATTTCTAAAAAAAAAAAAAAAAAAAAAAAAATGTATTGAGCAGGATGTATCAAGCTCTGTATCTTATCTCCTTTAACCTTCACAGCAACCTTCTCAGACACTCATTACTTCCATTTTACAGATGATACAATGAATGCACAGACAGGTTAGGTCATTTTCATATGTATAAGGTGTAGGATGTAAACCTAAATCTGTCTGAGCCCAAGTCCAATGCCTTTTCCACTGCTCTGTATTGCCTCTCTAAATAATAACAAATCTCTCGAGTTATCTACAGCTTATAAAGCAATTGCACATACATTATTTCATTTAATTTAATTCTCACAACAGCTCTAGGATATTGACCATCAGGATCATTCAGCTGCAGGTAACAGAGAGCCTGGATGGCAGTTGTTTAATCAAACGGAGGACTATTTTTTGCACACAGGAGTAAGCCCAGACTTAGTTGGTTGCTGGCATTGCCTCAGTGGCTCATTGGCACCATCAAGAACCCAGGCTCCTTCTATCTTTTCCCTCCACCATTCTAGGCATGTTGACTTTTCAATCTTAAGCTTGTCATCTTATGTTCGCAAAATGTTTCTCATAGCTCCAGGCAAAGCAAGGCAGGAGCAGGTAGTTGGAGCAGATGCTGGCAAGGGAGGGAAGCAAACAGAATTTACTAATTTTATAAAGGAGAAAAAAATCTTCCTTAGAGACATATCAGTCACACGGCCACACCCAGCCACAAAGGAGACTGGGAAGGTGAACAGTTAACTTTTTCCAGACTCTCTAGTGGGAGGCAGGACAAGGTGAAGGAGGTTAGGAATAGCTCTTAGGGTGAGACAAGAGTAGTTTCCACTCCTATGTATTATTATAAAAGTTTCTCAGATAGGGTCACAGATACAGAGACATTGTGACTTGTCCAGTGTCCTAGAGATAGCATCCAGTGCCCCAGTGGTTTTAAATTAAAGTTTTTTGTCCCTATCCTCTGAAATTTCCACTGTATCACAAGAGCCACATAACTAGGTATTGTTTCTCAGTTTTTCAGGTGGACAGTAAGAAGAATGGTCCTTAAATTCACTTCTGGGTATGTTATTTATTTCATAATTTATACCATTTTTTTTCAAAAACAATGAGAAGGATTATAATAAAAGATGTGTATCTAATAAAGTTGCACAAATTGATACTTTAAAAAAAGATATGATGAAGAGGAGAGATAAAAAGCTAACCACAAGGGTTATAGAATTACTGAGATTAATTTTTAAATGTTTTATACATCTTGGCACCTGAAGGGAAGAAAGAATCGAATGGGTTTATATAACTTCCCCTATATTTTGGAACCTAGAGGAAAACATTCAAAATTTCAAAGACAAACTCTTTTCCATAATTAAATTTTTCAAAATTAAAAAATAATTTATGTGCTCTAATTTAACATGAGGTTAAACCTGGAATGATTAAAGAAATGTCTGGACAGTATGTTTCTTATACCATCTTCTGAGGGCATCACTTCTCTCAGCCAGGCTTTCTTTTTGCACAGACATTTGGACCTTAATTACAGAAGTAATACATGCTCAGTGGGAACACACACACATATACACACATGCAGAAACAGATGAAATGAAATGAGAAATAACCACCTCTAATCTTACTACCCAGAGGTAACTGTTTACACGTTGCTGCATGTATCTAGCCAATATTTTTTCATGCATAAAATGAGTATTTTTCTTTCTAAAATGCTATTGTACTATATATGTTGTTTTCTGTCTGATTTTTCATTTATGAATGTACCAGAAACACTATCCCTAATCAGTTAATAGCATCACACAACATGATTTTTAATTCCACTTTCATATTCCATTATATGGATATATATCACAGTGTTTTAACCAGTTTCCTAATTTTAGACTTTTAGGTTTAGAATTTTCCCCTATTATAAAGTATAAGATACTTACCACCATTGTACATATACCTTTGCATGCATTTATGAAAAATTACTAGAAGTGGAATTGCTATGCCAAAGTGTTGGAGCATTTTTTAAACCTTTTGTCACATACTGTAAAATTGATCTCTAGAAATTTATTCTCTCACCATCTCAGCCAGGCTTTTGACAGCAGCTGGATAGTAGACAATTTGAATTATTCTCTCTGATGAGTCCTACCATGATGCACTACCATGACATTGGAAACAACCTTCCCCATTCTCTGACCTGAAGTTTGGAGGTAAGATGGGAAGTCCTGCCCTGAGAATCAGAACATATGGGTTCTGGTTGGAGCATTATTATCTGCTCTATCTATTTAATTGGTTGTTATGAAGATCAGATGAGATAGCATATATGAACATTCCTTATAAATGTCATAGAAAGTTGCAATCACAAGGAATTGCTAATTCAACAGAGGCATTCTTCTAGGGATATCCCACAAGGAGAAGACATTTATCTTGACCATAAATGAGACAGAAGCAAAGGAATCTCCCCGGGGAATCTTCTTAGGGATGGAATTGCGTGTTCTCAGGACCTTTTGCATCGCTTTTTGCTTTATCTTTTAGGAAATATTTAAAGAAACGTGAACACACGCTCATTTGTATAGGTTTTTTGCTGGGTGTTGCCCTGTTAGTTATTTTCTCATAGACCCCAAGGGCTACTGGATGTTAAAAGACAGTACAAGAGAGGCAAGTGGTGGCTCTTCACCCTTTTCTGACATATAGGAGGAAATTGAGTCTGGTGTTCAAGAATACTTCAAGATTCCTGGCAATAAATACTGTGCTTTTATTATTTTAAAATTATATATTGAGTACATTAAAAAGTCACTGAATCTGTTTAAACAGGATTATTATTCTCTTTAATTCCACATCCATTTTCAAGTGAAATCACCATTATTATCATTGTCTTCTCTGGAAGCTTAGTCTCTTTTTTCTATTCATAATATCAAATAGGATAGCATGTAGAATGATTTGTCCAATACAAGTGATAGTGAATAGTCAAAATAGCAAAGCATGTGACTGTGGTGATAAAGATGGCTGAACTCTAAACAGGAAAGTCCCATGCCAACGATAATTCTGAATAGCCTTGTTTGAGTAAGTTGGTCAGAACATGAATATCATTTAATGTCATTGTTTTGGTGTCTATCCATTTGGCAGAGAGTGTCAGAGAGGATTCCATTTCTGACAAAATTTGACTCTTGGCCTCAAAGAATTAATAGCATTGAGTTCAGGGCAGGAGCAATTTATGCACTGATGTTTTTCCATGGAGTTTTCTCTTCCTGTTAAATCAGCTGTTCACCAAAAAAAAAAAAAAAGGAAAAAAAAAAAAGTATTGCCTACACTTGTCACATCACATGATTCTATGCTCAGACAACCCCTGAAATTCATAGCATTTTTCCAGTGTCACATACTGCATGTCACACCAGCTGCAACTTCAGTACATTTTTCCTCCAATATTTTAATGGGCAAACTTGAGTAACATATTTCCCAATTTCAAACCCTTCAGCACTGACAGTCCAAAACTCCCGAGGATATGAACTAATGCAAAAGGTTCCGGCAGTGCTGAGCCTCTTCAGCTCTGGTCTATCAGTGTCAAGTCCTCAAGCTCTTGAGAAATAATTTTACTTATTAAAACACATTTTCCTACAAAAATACTGTAGGAAAGACAAAGCTCTCAGTGACCTCTTAGAAAACTGTTGAATTAAGGAGAGAAGTCTATATAACTCCTCCATTTTAAAGTCCTGTGAAAGTATAATTAATGTGCCAAGAAAGAGCTCTGCTTTTTGTTCATAGATTTGAATTACTGAACTGAACCTGTACCTTGGGACTATGTTACAAACACATTGCTTCCCAGTATCTCCTTTCTCTCAAATATAAGGACAGACAACACCAACAAGTTGGATTAAAGAATACAGCATACATGTACAGGTTTTTAGCCAATGTCTTAAATCCTTCAAGATTCCCAATTCCTCCAGGGATTTCATACCCCTTAAATTGAAACTAACCATCAGTGTAGTTGTGATGAACACTTTAACAGTGTTTAAAAATCCATTGTGTCCAGAGTATTTTAATTTGATTTCAAAGAATGGGTCAGCACCATGGTTAGAGATTTCTATTGAGTTAGTGTTAATGTGCAAGAAAGAGCTACTTGCAAATTCACTAATTTTGGTCCCTTGTGATTTTATATCATTTTTGAAGAAACATATATCTTAATGACAACTCTTCATGAAAATATTTATTGAAGTAAAAGTCCTTTTTAAAAATGTAATTCACATTATTTATTCTGCATGTGTTTTTCCATCACAACACATTAGCCTTCCTTTTAAGATAGTAATGATTATTAAAAGTTAGCACTGTGCCAAGTACAGGGTCAATAGCAGACAAAAATCATTCAGTTTCTTGAAATAAAGCCACCTCGGTTTAAAGAAAAACTGCTGATTAAGAATACTAGTAAGGGTAACATCCTGACTTAAAGATTTGATGTCACTTACTTTTTGAAAATATTAAGTCTTTATTTGGTAATAGGTTGCTTACAGTCCAATGGGGGAGAGTAGGCAAATGACTATGGAGTAGTCAAAAGAACACTAAAAAGAAAGTAATGTCTAGCAGAACAAGCAAGTTTCAACTCTGTACACCATTCTATATATGATAAGGAATTCTTTGATAAAACTGTCAAAGAGGCAGTTTATCGTTCACATCATTTCACATATCCTGTAAATGACTTCATTTAGTCTGAGGTCCCACCTGGGCCTGCCGCTCTTCAAAAATTCCTATACTTAAAAACTTCCAGTTGCAAAATAAATGAGTCATGGGTATGAAATGTACAGTGTGAGGAATATAGGTAATAACTATGTAATTTCTTTGTATGGTGACATATTGTAACTAGACTTATCATGGTGATCAGTTTGGAATGTATAGAAAAAAATCACTATGTTGTATAACAGGAACTAACATAGTGTTGTAGGGCAATTATACTTCAAAAACAAACATGCGTACAAACAAACTCACAGAAAAAGAGATCAGATTTGTGGTTACCAGAGGCGAGGGGTGGAGGAAAGGGAACTGCATGAAGGCAGAAAAGGTATAAACTTCCAGCTATAAGATAAATAAGTCTTAGGGATGTAATGTACAACATGATCAATATAATGAACACCGCTGTATGTTTTATAGGAAAGTTGTTAAGAGAGCAAATCCTAAGAGTTCTCATCACACACACACAAAATTTTTTCTCTCTCTCTAATGTTGTATCTATATAAGATGGTGGATGTTCACTAAACTTATTATGACAATCATTTCATGATGTATGTAAGCCAAATCATTATGCTGTACACCTTAAACTAGTACAGTGTTATATGTCAATTTTATATCAATAAAAATGGAAGAAAAAAATTACTTTACCTAGCACCTCTTAGCTTTTTGGGGGTAATGCGGTGGTAGATAATTAGTTCTAATTTATTCTCAAGAAATTATCAGAAATATTCAGAGTTAATTACAATACATTTCAATGCAATGTTGATTATAATAGCAAAAATATGGGCACAACTTAATTTTCAAAAAGAAGTGTTTGTTATACAGTGGTATATTCAAGAAACAAAATACTGCTATAGTAGAATAATAAATAAGTATAATAGAATAATAAGTGTCATGGAAAGATGTTCAAAATACACTGTTAGGTGAAAAAAATTATCAAATAATATACCCATAAATGTATAATGTATGTGTAAGATTAGAAATATTTACATTAAATATTAAAAATTACTAGGGATGATAGAATTATAAGTGATCCTTCTGTTTGTTTAGTAGTAGTTTTAGCTATCTAAAATGAATTTGTAAAGAAAAAATAATTTTTTAAAAGAATTTACAGTTTCCTTAAGGGCTGACACTAGTCAGCCAATAATATCAAGTTCTTAATAGCCAAGTGTAGTGTTGTTTGTAGAGTTGTCTAGTTACTTGAATTACTTTTATTCTGACAAGGAATTTCAGAAAACGCAATTGCTTAAATTGAAGAAATGAATCTCTAATAGAGAAATTTCTGACTCCTTGACCATCTCTTGGAACGAATCTTTAGAAAGAGCATACAGCAACCTCTCCAAATGTCTTTCTTACAGCCCAGTCTGAAGCACTAGTTTTATCCGATGTTCAGGCTTCATGCAGGAAATTTGAAGCAAAGCTTTAGAAGCGGGCTAGGAAAATGAGTTGGCCAAGTGGAAGCAGGTGGTACAGTTGGAGGCCTTTTTCAGATAGGAAATATTGCAGACTCAAAATCTGACTTGGTTCTCTTGGAGTCACACTACCTGTATTCAAATTCTAGTTCCTCCAAGATTCATAGCTGTGTGACTTTGGGTAACCTTTCTGTGCTTCGGTTTCCTCATCTATACTTATTTTCTAGACTTGTTGTGAGAAATAAATGATTTCATATAGCAAAAGTATTTAGGACAAGTCTTTTATGAATGCTAGCTGGTACCAGCTATTATTATGCCACAAATTGGCAGTGTTTCAGGACCTGGGAAAAACTACTATTCTCCCTTGAGGGTACTATCTAGTTAAACCACCAGAATCTAATGCCTTGAAAAGATCTGGGCTCTCTGACATATTCAGTGAATGTGTTGAGATCCTATCATCTTCCAGACCCCAACTCAGAAAGGAATCCACTTCAGAACTGCTCCAGGAGGCACGAGTCTGAGAGCGAGGTCACTGAGAGCTTACCTATCTTTGTCTGACTGTATCTAATGTAATGAGAGATGCTTCAGATGTCCAGGGGTGTATTCTTTGCAAGAGGTCACCAAACAGAAAACTTCCTGTTTTCTTACTGATTTAAAAAGGAGAAAATACAAGGTTCACAGCTTAATAAAATGACCTATGAGAACTCATAAGCTGATTTGTATGAAGAGGAAAACCTGAAATGCCAATCCTTTCTTTGTTTATATCACCTTTCTTTGTTTATTTCTCCATTCACAGTTGTAGCTGATGGTGTAAATGCAGCATATTCCCTGCCTAAGGCCAACTCCAAATATGTTTGTGTTTGTAAACATCATTGATTCACTGAATCATTTAGACTCCAAAGTATAATTTTCTGAGTTTGAACATCAGGGTCTAGACACAATAAAATGTAATCTCAAACCTCATTTTTATTTGAAAGTAATCATATAGACTATGCATGTACTGTACGTTCAAGCCTTCTGAAAAAGAGGCTAGCTGGTTAGATGAAGCCTTAGGTGGAAATCCTATGTCCAGTGTATCATTACTATTTGTTAACAGCATTCCTGATTTTGGATAATCATAGGGGAAAACATACAAAAAAGCCACTAAGCTATAAATCTCCAGCAAACTTGTGGAAAGGCGGGCGCAGCCAGCCTCTCATTATACAGCTGTTTCCCAACAGGCTCTTCAGGCACACAGAGGGCCTTACTGAATTTGAATGTGCTGCGTACCATGTTTTTTTCTTTACTAAATCATTTTGCCTATTCTATAAGCTCCAGTAGCAATCTGCTTTTTAAAATACTGTTCCAAATATTTGAATTAAGAAGTATACATCTTGGACTTCCCTGGTGGCGCAGTGGTTGAGAGTCTGCCTGCCAATGCAGGGGACATGGGTTCGAGCCCTGGTCTGGGAAGATCCCACATGCCGCGGAGCAACTGGGCCCGTGCGCCACAACTACTGAGCCTGTGTGTCTGGAGCGTGTGCTCCGCAACAAGAGAGGCCGCGATAGTGAGAAGCCCGCGCACCGCGATGAAGAGTGGCCCCCCGCTTGCCACAACTAGAGAAAACCCTCACACAGAAACGAAGACCCAACACAGCCATAAATAAATAAAAAATAAAAATTAAAAAAAAAAAAAGAAGTATACATCTTGACTATTTGGGGGTATAGAAATATGAAGTTTTCCTTCTCTGTGGGACTGCAATATAGTATAATAATTAAGTATCATGTATATTTATACAAGTATAATTATACATTCCATATTTTATATATAATTTGAGTACCTTGCCAGGGTTTAAAAGGCCCTGTAAGATGTGGCATGTTCTGATTCTTGCAGTCTCATCCTGTGCCCCTCTCCTCTTTACTCTTTGCCTTCTAGCAAACCTATCTTCAGAAATTGCTTCAAAATGGCCAGTTCTCTTTCTGGCATTTTAGAACCTTACATACATGCTGTTTCATCTATCTGGGTGGAAACCTGGCTATTTGCAACTCTTTTTTGTTCAGAACCTAGCTAGCTGGCTCTACCTGGCTACTTACAACTCATTTTTGTTTAGAACCTAGCTTAAATATCAGTTCACTCATTCATTTATTCATTCATTCAAGCAATAGGTGTTCATTGAACACACACTAAGTTTAGGAAGTGTTTCAAGACTTGAGTATGTGAACAAAAGAGATGAGGCCCTTATTTTCATGGAGCTTAGAGTCCAATGAAGAAGAAAAGCAGTGAATAATTACACTAACTTACACATAACACAATTATGACAACTGCTTTGAAGGTACACAATAGAATTCTACAGGAGAGAAAAACAGAGGACCTAATTTAGATGAGCCAGGGATGAGGTTGGGGGAGAAGATTAAGGAAATTCTCTGAAAAGTGGCAGTTAGGTTGAGATCTGAAAATTAAACTAGACAAATGATAGTGGGAAGAGTTTTTCAGGTATAGCAAACAGCACAAAGACCCGGACCTCCTTTATAAAACCAGTTCTACATACTATGTTCTTATTGCATTCTACATTAATTACAGTAGTAATTAAACAATTATTTGAGAAATACTTGGCTCTTTCACTAGACTGTAACTTTCATAAGATAGTAATAGTACCTGCCTTGTTCTCTGCTCTGTCCCAGGCACTAAGCACAGTGAGGTCCTGATCCATGGTGGGTGCTGAACAACGGACTGTCAATGAATTGGATGAAGCAAACGTTGTTCATGAGCTGGGGAGGTCAGAAGAGAAGTGCTGCATTGTTACTTTTAATCAACAATGAAGCCCTATTTAAATATGTACAATGTAATTCGTTTCACTCTGCCCATTAAAAAAAATTTAGACTAAAGTATGCATGTTGGTTGGGGGGTAAAAGTGAGCATTATACTGAAGGGGAAAGATCAGAAATGGAAATATTGACTCATTCTGAATTCACATATCATTTCAGTTAAAAACTGTCATTCATGCTATTATCTCCATATAGCACACTATCCTTCTGGCACATAGTAGGTACTCAAATATTTGCACAATCAATGATAATGAATGATTAATGGAAGACACTGTTAGAGTTATGTTTGGTTATTCCAATTCATTTATTGAGCAATATCCACTGACCACCTACTATGTATGTAGAGTTTTGCTGGGTTCTGGGAATACACAGGTAGATCTCAAAGAGCTCACAGTACTCCAAAGAGAAGGAGAATCAAGATTTATAAAAGCAATGAGGTAAGGGCTGAAAAAGTCAAAACTATAACTTACTATGGGAGTTAGGAATGGGGAGAAAAGTAGGCAGTTAGCTAAGTGTAGGGTGAGTAACAGTTTTTTCAAAAAGTGGTGATAGTTGCTATGTTGCATAGGACCAGTAAGAGTTACCCCCATTTGCAAACAAAGGAAGTACATTCATCCCAGCTATTCAGAATTTTAGCCATTGATAATAAAGACTAAATTACTTGGCTGTTCAGGCTTTCCAGCCACATGGGAACTGTCTCCCCAAAATATGTGTAATTGAATTTTTCAGGCAGAGTTATTTTATACTGAGTTACATTGCTGAATTATCTGCATTACAACGGAAGCTAAGAGGTCTAACTCACTTGATATGTAATTAAAAGACATGAATTGAGGATAGAAATGAACTCCTTACAAAGAAGGTAATTTTTTGTTTTTGTTTACATCCTCAGTGATCTGTGCTTTCTTTTGGACCTGAAAGGATTTAGGGAGGAGTTTTGTTCATGAGAAAGCATTTCTAAGACAACAGTAGCTTGAAATTTACTCATGATGTTAAAATAGTGGCAAAGGTGGCAGAAATGATTCAGTGTGACTGAGACCTGTTTGTTGTGAATTGCTAAGTAGTATAATTATTAACATCCAAAGAATTGCAAAGCAGGAAATTTTCAGCCCTGACTGCTTATCATTCACATGACAGTACTAAATTAAAATAAAACAGCACAGCCACAGAATAAGTAACAAAATGTTCTATAAAATTTCTCAGGAACAATCTATTAGAGAACTATAGAAAATTGTTCAGCTATGCAGATTGCCATTTTATTCCATTTCTATAAAATTTTTTAAAGAAATTTCAGAGACTGTGTTTTGTAAAGAGGAATATCTACAAAGGCTGTATATTGAATTCCCTCCAGATCACAAGTGCAAGAACATACCTTCAATATATGGCCTTTCTCTCAGCCCCTAAATATCCTTTATTAAATATAATGTTGAATCTCCTTTATTGCTCATGCAAAAGCTGAAAATTGTATTCCAAAGGAATGAATACATATTCTAAGCAGAAGAAAATTCATGGAAATATGCAGGCATGTTGGAGATTATAAAAAATTTTTATTATGCCTATTGGAAAAAAATGATAAAAGGAAAAAGCGCATTCACACAAAAAAAAATCCTCAGACAAGTATTTTGAAATTGTTTTCTATCTGATATTCAATTAAAAATTACTAACTAAAATTAATACTTATCCTTGAACTGGGAGTTGAATCAAATTCAAAACAGAAGTCTGATTTGGAGTAGTTTTAATTTAAATAAAAAAGTAAACTCAAATCAGTATTTTTCTATTTTGTTTAAATTCTTTTTGAACTAAATTCAAGAAAAGAATTACATAGGATCAAAAAGTAGCAGTAAATGAGGTTGACACCATCCACATCATATGCGTGTAGCTACAAAAATAGAGATGAGATTTTTAGAAATTACAGCCCTCAAAATACAAGATATAGTGAGGCACATCAACATAATTTCTGACATGACTCCCTAAAATGTCTCTGACCCACCATGTGTGTGTATATAATATGAATTTTAATATACAAGTATTCATTTAGGGCACATTATTACCAATTTAGCTTTTAGAAATAGTGACTAAAGCTTCATACTATGTATATGTACCTGAAAATAGCATATATGAACATGTTAATTACATATTTTAAAGTTAAGGCATTATTTCACTTATTCTTATTCAACATTGATTAACTCCTCTATGGGCCACACTGTGCTTAGTACTGAAAATACAAGAGAATGAGAAACAGCTGACCCCACCTTCAAGAAGTTTTGATACAGGAAATACTCAGCATCCATTTTTATGGTAACCAAATAATTAAAAAGTCTAGTTAATATGGGTCAGACAATAATAAAACTAATTCCCTGGTCTTTCACAATATATTTTTTCATTCTTGGGCTTCACAACTATGGACCAACATGGAGGGCATAGAGACTGTTTAGATGATAATTGGAATTAGAAAATAGAACTATTGTCATCATAAATGAACCAGAAATAATTAAGTTTGAGTAAATAAATATTATTAATAATAGTCCAGTATAAGGAAATAACCATCAAAGAAGGGGTCTTTGTGGAATGAAGAGAGTTTAGGCACAACTGTGAACAAAGAAGACAAATTTAATTAGAACTAGAACAGAAACAATTCCCTTAGCTTCATCTGGGTAAAGGCTCTATCATTTTCTAATGCAGAAGTTAAAACCAAATCATTGTTTTGAATTAGTTATAAATGGTAATATAATAATATGTTTAATTCTAACTCTATAGTATGGGTCCAACCATTCTCAACTAAACATCTCTACTCTCTTCATAAAATTCCAAGTTTAAGAAACACTTCATGTGTTACTACGAATAAGTGCCTGTCTCCCATTTGATCACTGTTTCCAAGCTTCCTGTGCCCAGAGCAAGACTTTCTTACAGGTTGATGCTGTAATGAGGTTATTTTTGTTTGGACACAGCATATTATTTCTAACTGCTTGGCTTGCAACTTTGATGTAATCTAGCCTCTTATCCAGTTTTGCTCATGAATTTCCTTGAAAGACGTCCTCTCTGGTAAGTAAGCTGCTTACCCATGTTCCCCATGCACTGCAGACAAAAGAGGGAAGTTATGAACACTCCCTAGAGATTTTAGCAATGTTCCTGGAAATATTTTAGGTTTTTCCCACCATCTTACTTCAGTAGCATCACCACTCAGCTTTGTTCAACCTCTACTCAAGTCACTGGTTTTCAAAGTCCATTTTGTTCAATTTAATCTGAGTTTCTTGGTTGTCATCATGCATGGGCAAACTTATCCTTTCCTTTTTTGTGAACCCATAGTGAGACAAGAGCTGCCATCACCTTCTACTTCTTGAACCTGAGAAATGATACATTGCAGAATAATTGAGAGCTGTCAGGGTTGGTTCCTCCTTGATAGTATAATTAACTGAAACCAAGTCATATATTCACCCTGTGGTAAATGCCTTAATATGTGATTTAGTTTTTCCTTATTCTTTTTACTTTTGGCATCCTAAAACGTCTCTTTTCTGGGAAAAAAGTTGTATCTTTCACATTCTTCTCTATTTTCCATCTTTTTTGTCTTTCTACCTGCATTCTTCATGATTCGTCCTATTGTTCACTTCATTAATACTCTTTTTGGCTATACTATGCTATTGCTAAAACTATCCACTGAGTTCTTCATTCTGGTTATTGTATTTTTATTTCTGGAATTTGTATTTGGTTTTTTTTCAAATGTGATAATTTAGTCTATACAGTTTCAGTTTCCTGCTAGAATTTTCAAATGTGGATTTTTTCATTCTTAATCTGATACTGTATAATTTTAATCTGTTTTTGAAATTCTAATATGTCAATTTTTTGCATATATGTTTCTTTTGTCTACTGAGTCTTCAGATTCCCATACACGATGCCTTTTTCTTTATGTGTCTACTCATCTTTGACAGTGCTAATGCCTGTGATATGTGCATTCCTAGCAGTAATTACGGCAGATTTCTTGTTGGAAACAATGTAAACCAGAAGACTATGGATCAATATCTTTAAGGCAATGAAAGAAAAAACTTAGCAAAATTATCTTTCAAATATTAAAGCAAAATAAAAACATTTTAAGATATGCAAAAGCCAAAATGATTCATCACCAGCAAACTTACAAGAAATGTTAAAGAAAACCCTGCAGGGAGAAGGAAAGTGATATCAGATGGAAATATGAATCTACACAAAGAACTGAAGAGCATTAGAAATGGTAAATATTTTTTTAAATTTTAAATTTAAAAATCCATTGAATATACAATTGAATGTTTAAACAAAAACAGTAACAATGAATTGTGAGGTCTATAATATATGTAAAAGTAAAATGTATGACATCAACAGCACAAAAACTGGGAATAAAGAAATAAAAGTATATTATGAAGTTCTTAAGTATAATGTGATTTTACATGCTATCACTTAAGGTCAGTTGTGTAGTTAAAGATGTACACTGTATATCTTTTTTGAAAAAACACTAAAAAAGATTTATAATGAATAAGCAAACATAAGAGATCAAGCAGCAACATAAAAATGTAAAAAAATTAGTACAAAAGAAAACAAAAGGATAAAAGAGGAACAAACAATAAATGTGACAAACAGAAAATAATTAGCAAATGTCAGATTTAAACCCAACCATTTTAATAAAAACATTAAATATAAATGGTAAAAAACCAATTAAAATAAAAATTTGTCAGCTTGGATTAAAAAAAAAAACTAGTGCTGCCTTAAAGTAACCCACTTTAAGGGTAAAGAAACAAACAGATTAAAAGTAAAATAATGAAATAATGGAATAGATATACTTGGCAACACCAATCTGAAAAAAGCAAAATAGGTTTCAAAGCAAAAGATTTTATTAGGGACAAAAAAAGGATAATTTCATAATGAAGAAGGGGTCAACTCACCAAGACACTATAACTATTCTAAAATTTTATACACTTAATAACAGAGTTTCATAATACCTGAAGTAAAAACTGATGCAACTACAAGGAGAAGTAGATAAATCCAGTTAACGTGAAAGATTTTAATACTCTTCTCAATGTCTGATAGAAAAAGTAAGTAGAAAATCAGTAAGGATATACAAGATTTGAATGACTGTCAGCCAACTTGACCTAACTGATATTTATAGAACACTCTGCTCTATAATGGCAAAATATATATTCTTTTCTAGGACACATTTATTTAGAAATAATTTGAGAGTTGAGTAAGTTGTCTGGATATATAATCAACATACAAAAATGTTTATACTCACCAACCATACATTTAGAAAATATAATCTTAAAAGATATTTACAAGTTTATAAGAATAAGTATAAATTAATAGCAAAATTGTATTCAACTGATCCAGAAAAAATATAAAATTTATGAAAAATCACTATAGAATATTCAGTATTTTAAGATGTCAGGGTTCCCAAACAATATGACTTTAAATCAATTTTAATCACAGCACTAATAGGGTTTTTCAAGGACCTGGGCAAGCTGATACTAAAATTTATATAAAAGGGGAAAAGTCAGAGGATAATGAAGAGAGTCTTGACAAAGATTAGGGTAGAAGGGGACTTGCCTTTTCATACTTCAAGACTTATTATATAGCCATAGTAATTAGAACTATCTAGTATTGCTGATGCAGTATTTCTTTTGAAATAGAAAATTTCAATATTGGTACAGTTGGTAGAGTCCAGAAACAGACTCACACATATAAGCAAATTTGATATATGAGAAAGGTGGCATGGCACATTACAGGGAAATAAATGAGCCTGAGCAATAAGTTGTCCATAAAAAAGAATGGAAATAGAATTACCACTCCACATCATACATAAAAATCAATTCACAATAGGTTAAAAACTTAAATATGAAAGACGAAACCTATAAAAAGCATTAAATGAGGAGAATATTAATAAATTTTAGGAATAAAAATAAATTAACAAAAGCCTTCATAAAGAAAGGACTTGGATGAATGGGACTACTTATAATGGGAATTTAAGTTACTGCAGTCACTATAGAACAACTTGGCACTATCTCACAAAGCTCAGCATTCACATAACCTAGAACCCATCAATTCCACTCCTAGGAACTTTTACACATGTGCACTTGGATACATCTACAAAAATGTTCATATTAGAGAAACTGGAAACAAGTCAAATATTCATCCACAGAAGGGATGAAAAAATTGTACTATGTTCCTTTACTGTGTTCCTGCATTAGAATATGATACAGTCATGAAAAATTGTGAACTGTAGCTACATGTAAGAACATGAATGAATCAAAGAAAATATTGAGAAAATCTCATAAGATTACATATATGATTTTTATAAAGCTCAAAAGAAAGCAAAACTAAACAATTTACTAGCTTTTAAGTTGTGTTCACATATTTTCATGTTAATGTTCTACATCATAGCCTACATCTCTTTTACCTGCATTCATTTGTATATTTCAAATATTATAAAATAAAACTTATTAAAATCTACAGTTGTCATTTTAAAATGGTATTCAGCTTCAAAAGAGCTGATTAAGTCTGCCCTCAGCATGATTTTCTTCAGTCAAAATCAATCAAT
The DNA here is from genome assembly GCF_009873245.2 of Balaenoptera musculus. Taxonomy (NCBI): domain Eukaryota; kingdom Metazoa; phylum Chordata; class Mammalia; order Artiodactyla; family Balaenopteridae; genus Balaenoptera; species Balaenoptera musculus. The sequence continues at coordinate 86,607,218 of NC_045785.1, read as the reverse complement.
TCCATCTCTCCTCAGTAACTCTACCATTTTTTTCTGTTTCTCGCTGAAACAACCTCACTCTCTTATCATTCTCCTTATAGTATAAGCTATAAAAAAATAGAAATTGTGTTCAAGTAGGTGTTGAGTTTTGGGGGAGGATTACTTTCTAAATATTTCTTGTTACTTTACTGTTAATATATCCCAGAATCATGTGAGTTTTTGGCTAGGAGTACTCCTACTGACTCATTTTAAGCACACGGTCAAAGCAATAATGCCTAGCAATTTATTTCCCATATGTATAGTTCATTTTTACCACATTATTTAGTACCTGGCATTTATTTCTATCTTTCAAGGATCACATAGCTAATTTGTGAAAATCACCTAAATTATATGCCTACCTTCAGAGAAGCTGACAACTTCATTTAAATTAAAGTAGGTCTACCTACATTAAACTATCTGATTAATATAGAGGAAAGGAACATCTAGAATCTTAGGTTCTACTCCTGATAATGAATTCAGCAAGGTAGCAGGATACAAGATTAACATACAGAAATTGGTTCCATTTCTTTACACTAACAATCAAGTCTCAGAAAGGGGAAAAAAAGGCAATTCCTTTTTAATAGCTTCAATAAAAATAAAATTACTTAGGAATAACCTGACCAAGGAGGTCAAAGACTTATACACTGAGAACTATAAAACACTGATAAGGAAATTGAAGGTGACTTAAAGAAATGAAAAAGATATCCCATGCTCTGGTTTGGAAGAATTAATATTGTTAAAATGGTCATGCTACACAAAGCAATCTACAGATTAATGCGATCCCTATCCAATTACCCATGACATTTTTCACAGAACTCAAACAAATAATCTACAATGTATATGGAATCACAAAAGACCCAGAATTGCCAAAGCAATCTTGAGGAAAAAGAACAGAGCTGCAGGCATAACCCTTCCAGACTTCAGACATACTCCAAAGCAACAGTAATCAAAAAGCATGGTGTTGTCACAAAAAAAGACATAAGAATCAATGGAACAGAACAGAGAGCCCAGAAATAAACCTACACACCTATGGTCAATTAATCTTTGACAAAGGAGGCAAGAATATACAATGGAGAAAAGACAGTCTTTTCAGCAAGTGCTGTTGGAAAAGCTGGCCAGCCACATGTAAATCAGTGAAGTTAGACCACTCCCTCACACCATACACAAAAATAAATTCAAAATGGCTTAAAGACTTAAATATAAGACAGGACACCATAACGCTCTTAGAAGAGAACATAAGCAAAACATTCTCTGACCTAAGTCATACCAATGTTGGGTCAGTCTCCCAAGGCAATATAAATAAAAGCAAAAATAAACAAATAGGACCTAATCAGACTTACAAGCTTTTGTACAGCAAAGGAAACCATAAACAAAATGAAAAGACAACATACGGACTGGGAGAAAATATTTCAAATGATGCAACCAACAAGGATTTCATTTCCAAAATATACAAACAGCTCATACAACTCGATAACAAAAAAACAAGCCAATCAAAAAATAGACAGAAGACCTAAATAGACATTTCTCCAAAGAAGACATACAGATGGCAAAGAGGCACATGAAAAATTGCTCAAAATTGTTAATCATCAGAGCAATGCAAATCAAAACTACAATGAGGTATCACCTCACACTGGTCAGAATGGCCATCATTAAAAGATCCACAAACAATAAATGCTGGAGAGGGTGTGGAGAAAAGGGAACCCTCCTACATTGTTGGTCGTTATGTAAATTTCCTATTTTTCCATTGTTTCCTATGGAAAACAATATGGAGGTTGCTTAAAAAACTAAAAATAGAGTTACCATATGATCCAGCAATCCCATTCCTGGGCATATATCTGGAGAACACTCTAATTTGAGAAGATACATGCACCCCAATGTTCATAGCAGCACTATTTACAATAGCCAAGACATGGAAGCAGCCTAAATGTCCACTGACAGATGAATGGATAAAGAAGATGTGGTGCACGTGTGTGTGCACGCGTGCACACACACACACACACACACATAGGAATAGTACTCAGCCATAAAAAAGAATGAAATAATGTCATTTGCAGTAACATGGATGGACCTAGAGATTATCATACTAAGTGAAGTAAGTCAGACAAAGACAAATATTTTATGATATCATTTACATGTGGAATCTAAAATATGACACAAAAGAACTTATTTACAAAACAGAAATAGACTCACAGACATAGAAAACAAATTTAAGGTTACCAAAGGGGAATGGGGGGAGGGATAAATTAGGAGTTTGGGATTAGCATATACAATCTATGATATAAAAAACAGATAAACAAGTCCTACTGTATAGCACGGGAAACTATATTCAATATCTTGTAATAACCTATAATGAAAAAGAATATATATATATGTATAACTGAATCACTTTGCTGTGTAACAGAAACTAACACAACATTGTAAATAAACTATACTTCAATAAAAAAATATTAAATACCCAGGTATTTACTGGGATAATCTAGGGATAAATCTGATAAATGAGGTGTGAGATAAGTATTCTGAAAACTAAAATATATTGATTAAAAAAATCAAAGACTTAAATAAATGGAAAGATATACCAAATTCACGGATCAGAAAACTCAGAGAGAGAGCGCACAAAAGAGAGAGAGTTCAAGAACTGTGGTAAAATACTGAATGCTCTAATGTAAGTGAAATTGGAATCCTAGAAGAAAAGAAATATAGCCACAAATTTCTCCAACATGTTTAAAGACATCAACTCATAGATGTAAGATCTCAGGGACATGCAAGCAGGAAGTATATCTCTACTATTCAAGTTAGGGTCAATGGAGTGCCATCTTTAAACTACTAAAAGAAAGAAAAATGAAAAGAAAAAAAAAACCAGATTGTCAACACAGAATTCCATACCCAGCAAAAATACTTTTCAAAACTGAAGGCAAAATAAATGCTTTTTTTCAGTGGAAAAAAAAAATATTGGAAAGAATTCTCTTCCAGCTGAACTGCATTGCAAGAAATGTTAAAGGAGGGCTTCCCTGGTGGCCCAGTGGTTAAGAATCCGCCTGCCAATGCAGGGACATGGGTTCGAGCCCTGGTCTGGGAAGATCCCACATGCCGTGGAGCAACTAAGCCCATGTGCCACAACTACTGAGTCTGTGCTCTAGAGCCTGCGAGCCACAACTACTGAAGCCTGCTTGCCTAAAGCCCATGCTCCACAACAAGAGAAGCCCACACACTGCAACGAAGAGTAGCCCCTGCTCACCACAACTAGAGAAAGCCCGTGCACAGCAACAAAGACCCAGTGCAGCCAAAAATAAATAAATTAATTAAAAAAAAGAAAAGAGGGCTTCCCTGGTGGTGCAGTGGTTGAGAATCTGCCTGCCAATGCAGGGGACACGGGTTCGAGCCCTGGTCTGGGAGGATCCCGCATGCCACGGAGCGGCTAGGCCCGTGAGCCACAATTACTGAGCCTGCGCGTCTGGAGCCTGTGCTCCGCAACAAGAGAGGCCGCGACAGTGAGAGGCCCGCGCACCGCGATGAAGAGTGGTCCCCACTTGCCGCAACTGGGGAAAGCCCTCGCACAGAAACGAAGACCCAACACAGCCATAAATAAATAAATAAAATTAAAAAAAAAAAAAAAAAAAAAAAAAGAAATGTTAAAGGAAAGTCTTTAGGAAGAGTAACTATGACACCACACTGGAATAGAATCTACACAAAGAAATGAAGATCACTGGTAATTATACAAATGAAAGTAAACATAAAAGACAATTTTCTTATTTTTAATCACTTAAAAGAAATTTGACTGTTTACAGCAAAAACTGTAAAAACATTATTATGGGGTTTAAACCATACATAATATTAATGTATGTGGCAACAATATCACAAAAGATGGGAGAGAGGATTTGGAAGTGTACTGTTGTAAGATTCAGAAGCTACTTATGTACTAGTACATTATTATTTGAAAGTAGCTTGTCATAAGGCAAAGATGTACCTTATAAGCCCTTGAAGACAACCACTAAAAAAGAAAAAATAGTATAACCTATTAACTAATAGTGGAGAAAAACAAAATTATTTTTAAACATCTAATTTTTTTAAAAGATAGAAAAAAGAAACAAAGAACCAATTGCACAGATAGGAAAAAACAAGGAAGATAAATTTAAACAATGTTACCATAATTAGTAAAATGTAAATTGTCTAATCACAATCCCCCAATTAAGACAGAGATTTTCAAAACTGAATAACAAAGAAAAACCTAACTATATGTTGTCTATAAGAAACTTGCTTTAAGTATAAAGAAAAGGATAAGTTAAAAGGATTGAAAACATTGCGAAAACTAATTAAATAAAAAAGCTGAACTGATTATATAAGTATTAGACAAAATACACTTCAGAACAAGGTTCTGAATTACTAGAGATTTAAAGAGGGACATTACATAATGATAAATTGATAAATCCATCAATAAGACAAACCATTCCTAAATGTCACTGGATAAAAATTAATATACCAAAATATATATATAGGAAAAATGTATATTATTATTATATTTATATAATCTATGTCATGTAAGCTAAATAAATATAAATGTATTATATTATATAATATTTTATAATGTGTGATATAAAATAATACATTTTATATATAATGATTACATACAAATAAATACCATAAATATAAAAGCATCAAAAACATTAAATACCTAGGTATTTAATGGGATAATCTGAGGATAAAGCAAACAAAAGAGGTGCAAGATTTGTATACTTAAAACTACAAAATTTTGACTAGAGAAATCAAAGACCTAAATAGAGACATATACTATATTCATGGATAAGAAAACTGAGTATTAGTATGATTTCATTTTTCTCTGAATGATCTGTAATTCAATGCAATCCAATCAAAATCCCAAACACCGCCCCCCCCCCCTTTTTTTTTTTGGTAGAACTCAACAAGTGGTTATAAAACTGGATGGAAAATGAAGAACCTAGAATAACAGAAGCAATTTTGAAAAGAATAAAGATAGATTTCTTTATTTCTAGGTTACTATAAACCTGAAAAATTACTGACATACAGAACAATGTTACAGAATGGCGAGTACAGAAATAAATCCATATATATATAAGCCACTGATTTTTTTAAAAGTCGCCAAAGTAATTTAATGGATAAAAATAGCTTTTCAGAAAAACAGTGTGGAAACAATTAGAAAAACAGTTAAAAAAAAAAAAAGAACCTAGGTCTTCATACCATATTTACAGATTAAACTTAATATGGATCATAGGCCTTGATGTAAAACCCAAAACTTTTAAAAGGAAACACAGAAGAAAATCTTTGTGATTTTGAATTAGGCAAAGATACTTTAAGATAGGATAGAAAAATTGCAGTCCACAAAAAATTTTATAAACTGTACATCTTCAAAATTAAAATTTCTGCTCTGCAAAACACACTAATAAGAAAATAAAAAGGCAAACCACAGACCAGGAGAAAATATTTGCAAAACATATATTTGGAAAATAACTTGCATCCATAATACATGAAGGACTCATAACTTAATAATAAGAAAACAAACAACCCTATTAAAAAGTTGGCAAAAGATTTGAACAGACACTTCACTAAAGAGATACTGATGACATATAACCACATGAAAGATGCTCAACATCATTACTCATATGGAAATGTAAGTTAAATCCACAGTGAGGTATCACAATATATTTACAATCTAAAATAAAAGCTGACAGCCACAAATATCACCAAGAATGCAGAACAACTGAACTCTCACACATTGCTCATGGAATAAAAAATGATACAGTAATTTTGGAAAATAGTCTGGTAGTTTCTTAAAAATTTAAACATACATTTACCATATGACCCAGCAATTCCCTCCTAGCTATTTATCCAAAAAAAAAAAGACAACTTAGGAACATGTAAAAATCTGCATGTACATGCTTATAGAATCATAAAGTCTACATAGCAGGAACGATCAGCTATCACCCAATTTACTGTCTATTGTCACTTTAGTCAATTCCTGTAAGCTCTACTTTTCTAGCTACAAATAAAATATTGAGAATACTGGCCTGAGATTATCCATTATGGAAAAAGATTTATTCGTCATAAAATGGCAATAATTTTTCATAAATTTTTCCATAAAACTTTCAGTTAGGTGAAAAGTCTTTTCATAACTCATAAATATTATAGCTACTGCACTCCATTAATAAATAGAAAACCTAAAGAACCTGCTATTTTGAGAAGCTGTAGATGGCATCAAAGTAACATAGGGGCATGTTGATCAAGAAAGGCATTGGGGCAGAAAAAGAAAATAAGAATCTAATTTAAATTATTAGAAAATAAGTAGAAGATACCCTTAAATGATAAAAAAATAAACACTTCTTAAAATTATCTTCTAGTTACAAGATAAATAAGTACTAGGGATGTAATGCACAACATGATAAATATATGTTATATATGAAAGTTGTATGTTATACTACTACTGTACTAACTATATAACAATAGTTATACTATAGTAACGTACTACTGTATGTTATATATGAACATTGTTAAGAGAGTAAATCCTAAGTGTTCTCATCACAAAACATTTTCTTCTATTTCTTTAATTTTGTATCTGTATAAGATGATGGATGTTCACTAAACTTATTGTGACAGTCATTTCCTGATCTAAGTCAAATCATTATGCTGTACACCTTAAGGCTTGTAACAGTGCTGTATGTCAATTATGTCTCAATAAAACTGAAAGAAAAAAGGAAAAAATCACAACTAATTTACGTCTACTATATAACAATTTTTTCAGTAAATATGAATGAATGAATGAATGAATACAGTCTAGAAGATCACAGAGGGCAAAATTTTATTCAAATATAATTAAACATTAGTAGGTGCATGCAAAACATGGTGATAAACCCCTGAAGTAAGTATATTTTAAAATATTACTTGAAGATAAATTCTCTTTCTCTTTTGTTCCATTTAGCATGTTCCAGTTTCTGATGAGTTTAATACAAAGGAAGTTAACCTTAATTGCACTATGGACAAAGTGAGTGCTTGCTTTCATTTCATTGGTGACTCTGGTTGCACCATGAAAAAAGAAAACCAAAGAAACTCTTTACCCTCGCTGCCCTTGTTCTAAGGTATGAATTAGAGTGATCCTTAGTAAAAAGTTTCTGCTTTCTCCTCTTTGGCTTCCAATGTAGCTACCATATAACTCTTGAATTGTGCTGTCCAGTATGGTAGCCACTAGTCATATGTGATTACTTAAAGTTAAATAAAATTAAAAATTTACTTTTTCAGTTACTTTAGCGCTAAGTTAAGGGCTCAAAATTCACAGGTAGTAAGGCTTACTCTACTGGGCAGCGCAGATTATAGAATTGTTCCATCATCACAATAAGATCTATTGGTCAGCATGATCAAGAGCCAATAACTTCCCATCTAAAAGTAACTACTTAAAATAGCGATACTCTTCCTCAAATGTTACTCCTCTCCCTATCCCTACCTCTATAATGTTCTTATTTTTAAATCAAATTATCCATCGTGATATTTGGCCTGACGAGGTCAGCTGCCTTTGTAAGATGTCTCTACTCCTTCAAAGTTTCTCCTACCTACAATGGATTTGGTTAGCATTGAAACATAATAGCCTTTCTAAACTGCGTCATTTCCTCTCCTCCTGCACTGCGACTTTCTAGAGACCTATCTGAGAAAACTATTGTATTAAATGAGATGGGAGTTTAAAACACCGTGAAATGCAGCTAACAAAATTAATTCCCATTGCCCTACATAAAAGCACCATCAAATAGATTTAATACTGGATGAAAGTCTGTGAGTAGAGAAATGATAAATTGTTCTATTTCAGTTCAGGTTTTGTGTCTCATAGGCTGCCAAGGAGTTCTTGTTCGGCTCGGTTTTTATTTAACAACTTTATTAATGATTTGAAAAGAGGAGTAAACAGGTTGTTAATGGAACTCATTGATGAGGCTGGCTCGGTAGTGTTACAAACACAACTGATGACAAAGAATTACCTAATAAAATGCAGAGGGTGGTGAACTATGACAAAAGCACCCCAAATTATATTCCACTTGGTAAAAATTAATGCTTAGTACTAAGGATGCCTAATTCAAAACAGAGTGCTCAATGAAAACATAAGGAAAAGAGTTTCTGGTCTTTGCAATATTAAACTGCAATATACAGGTACTTACAAAGGAAACAGTAGGTTCTATTCTCTTTGATTGAAGCTGTATTATCTGAAAAAGACAAAAATAGATATTTTTAGCCATGTCACTATTATCTTAGGTATGCCTGGTTAATCAATACGTTTAGAATAAATTTGACTTTTTTTTCACTGAATTGATCTTCAGGTTATGTTTTTGAGTTTGGTTATATGTGTGTGCAAACAAGCACATGCAAAATGCAAATGCAACTAGAGACATTAATGTCTATGCTATTCGTAGTTTTCTTATAATGAACTCCGGCATGTATTGAGAATATTATATTTGTGTTTATACTCTTTTACAAACTGTACTCTCATATCCAATCGCATTCAAACAATGGTGAATAATAATAATAACAACAAAACTACTGCCTAGTTTATACATACGGTTATAAATATTTTAATGTTATATAACTCAATTTTTTTATTGTGGCAAAATATACATAACATAAAATTTACCATTTTTTACCATTTTTTGGAGTACAGTTCAGTGAAATTGACATTGCGTGTGTACCATCACTACGACCATCTCCAGAACTTGTTCCATCTTTCCAAACTGAAACTCTATACCCACTAACAATAACTTCCCATTTCCCTACGCTCAGCACCTGGCACCCAGCATTTAGTCTCTGTCCATATGAATTTCACTACTCCAATTACCTTATATAAGAGGAATCATACAGTATTTGTCCTTTTGTGCTTCCTGCCTTATTTCACTTAGCATAAATGTCTTTAAGTTCACCCATGGTCAAAGCATGTGTTAGAATTTCCTTGTTTTTTTAAGGCTGAATAATATTCCATTGTATGTGTATACCACATTTTGTTTATCCATTCATCCACTGGTGGACATTTAAGTTGTTTCTATCTTTTGGCTTTTGAAAATAATGTTGCTATGAATATTGATGTACAAATACTTGAGTCACTGCTTTCAATTCGTTAGGGTATTTACCCAGTAGTGGAACTGCTAGATCATATGATATTCTATGTTTAATTTTTTGAGAAATTGTCATTCTATTTTCCACAGCAGTGCAACCCATAATATTAGCTCCTTGCCCTTTCAAGTCTCACTGTGCTCTGATATCTTTAGGAAAATGTAAAATATTCATTCTGTCCTTGAAAATTTCATAAAACAGTTCTATCTTTGTATTTTGTGAACCTCCTTCCTTCTCACAGAATTGCTGTGACCAACCGCTCATTTAACTTTTGGCTGCACCTGTCATAGCTATAGGTATATGCCTTAGGGAAACTCTTGCAACATGTTCATCAAGATACATGTATAAATACATTCATAGCAGTACTGTATACTACATGAAAATAAAAATAGAAACAACTCAAACATTCATCAATAGCAGAAGGGATAAATTATGATATATGCACACAATGTAACATACAATAATGAACCATAGCTATGTATGCCAACATAGATGAATCCCAGAATAAAATTCTATTAAAAAACCAAGTCACAGAAAACTACAAATGATATGATACAATTTCATATCATATTGCTAAAGCTCAAAAGTAAGATAATCTTAACAATGTTATTTAAGGAAACACATATGTGTGATAAATTTATTTTTTTAAGACAAGGGAATAAACAAAATTCAGGAAGGTAATTATTTCTAGGGGTCCAGAAAGATGCAAAAGAGGTAAACCTCCTAGGAAGATGGACACTTTTGATCATACTACAGATCTTAAGATGGGTAGTGTTCCTTTTAATTTGGAATGGAGTAGTAGACTGCTTGCAGAGATGCTGCTGGCAATTCTCAAGTGTGTGTTAAAAGGTAAAGGTGGAAAAGGCAAGGCTTCCTTTACTGCCATGGCTCCTACTTCCCATCTGCCCACCACAACATGGTAAGGGGAAATTGTGTCACTGTAGATCAGCGGTCCCCAACCTTTTTGGCACCAGGGACCGGTTTCCTGGAAGACAATTTTTCCACGGCCGGGGGCCGGGGGAGGGGAGGATGGTTCAGGCGGCAATGCGAGTGATGGGGAGCAGCAGATGAAGCTTTGCTCATTCACCTGGCGCTCACCTCCTGCTGTGCGGCCTGGTTCCTAACAGGCCACGGACCGCTACTGGTCCGTGGCCCAGGGGTGGGGGACCCCTGCTGTAGACGGTTCCCATAATTTTCACTTATAAAATAGGTCTCTGGTATTTTTCCTTTTTCAAATATAACATTTGTCTCAATTTTAAGCCATTGCTTGCTTTCATAGTTTTTAAATTCCTAAAATGGGCCTATCTTACAATTGCTGCATACACAGGCAAAATGATAGGGGTTTATTCGCAAACTTTTCTAGTCACTAAGATCTCTTCCTAAGTCAAGGAATTGTCTCTCAATAAGTGAATGAATGAAGAAATGAGTGAAAGAATGAATTACATATATTATAATAATAGATTGTTTAATAGATCATTTAATACATCTTATAATAGATCATTTAAATTAATTAAAATACGCTGATACAGTTGAAAACTGTACACCATCAAAAAAGCATTTATGTATGTATTTATATGGAAAAACATATAAAATACACTTTTTAGTAAAAGCATGTTTTATAATTATGTTTTTTCTATTTGTTTAAGAATTTTGATAAGTACTTATCTCAATTAGGGATGGACTGGGGCGCATCAAAATGCCTTTTAAAATGATTGTTATTTTTTAATAATCCATGCGTATTTTTGTTTTAGACTCATATAATATATATCTTCACATCTCCCCAGTTTCCCTAGGGCAGTTCTCACATGCAGGACCACTTTTTATACTTTCCTTTTGGTTCTCTTTTTCTATGCCCTGCCTGACCCCTTCACTCACAGTGGAGCAAGGTGAATGTTTTTATTACCTAAGCCTCCTCTACTCTCCCTTATACCTCTTAGCATTCTAATCTGGGGCCCACCTGCATCTGCCTGATGTACCTGTGGCTTTTGGCAATAGGTCTAAATTCCTTTTTATTCATTCTCTCCTAAAACAGGTCCTTTCAGTTATTGACATTTAGGTTTTCCATAACCAAAAAGAGCCACCCACTGTCTAGTCACCTGCAATAACACCTACAGGTTAAGTCCTATCTTTATACACAATTCCCAACAACTTCTTAGCACTTTAAAAAATGTTTTTATTAAACGATACACATACAGAAAGTGCGCAAATTTAAATGTAAAGATCAATGAATTATGCCACAGTGAGCAAACTCTTATAACCACCCCCAAATTAAGAAATGAATCATTACCAGCAACCCAGAAGCCCTGCTTAGAGCCCTCCCATAATTAGCCCCTCCCTCTTCCTCAAAGGTAACTATTATCCTGACTACAAACACCACAGATTAGTTTTTTTTTTTTTTTTTTTTGGTCCATTTTCTCACGGAGCTTACACTATAGACATGAAGGAAAACATTATTGTATGCAATAACTATAAAATATAAGAAATCCTATTATATCAAAACAACAAGATGCCATAATAGCCTCTAAAAAGTCTGCTGTGGTCATAGAGAGACGTATACCAATTTATGACTCATGGAGGTTCCCAATATTTAATCCTATTTCCTTTCTAATTAAAGGTTCAAGAATTCACTTGATTCAGAAGCTGAAGGGCAAATCTCATGCTGAAAATATCAGTCTACAGAAATAAGTCTCAAATATCAACTGAAAAACTTTTTTTTTTTTACTTGAAATAACAGCAAAATAAATAGCATATATTTAAATGTTAAGTGATATGGTAACAGCATTAGTTTTTACCTCTGTATTGAACATTCACAGCTACCGTTCCTCTGCCATTACCTTATAAACACACAAGGAATGGAATCATCTACAAAGTCATACTATCATTGAAGTACGATGCCTACTTTTTGGGAAACAGTTCTCATCTTCTGAACTTATTATTATTTTTTGTGTGTGTGTGTGGTAGATTTATAACTTTATTCTTTTTTTTTTTTTTCACACACACACACTGTATTTTATTTTTACAAGAGATAAATAGACTGACACAAAGCATTGTACATGGATGACCACAACAAAAGCAACAATGATTGCAATTACCAAACATGAAACACACTCATACTATGTCATAATATTGACATTCAGTCCAGTAATCCTCCACTGTAACAGCTCCTTTACTTTGCAGTGAAAATTGATTTGTATATTCTTTGCCTCTGAGTCCTTGTGGGATTTTTTTTTTTTTTTAAATTCAGACAGAAAGTCACAAAAATTTACTCATCCTCATCAGTTCACTCAGTCCCATGTAATTAATTTTTTTTTCATCTTGATCTTTTGTTAGCACTTTTATGAGTTCATCAGTTTTTCATTAGAGTTCCGAAAATGCTTATTCATTCAGTTCAGCACTACAGTCAGTTACCAGAAACCTGTACTTGTCAGAGTCTTTTCCATGAATTTCTTGAAGATGAAACCCTTTTATAGGAACATATTTGCAAAATCATCAGAGTACACCCAGAACTGTCTGTAAATGACAAAAGACTTAAAATGACCACGGTTAAAGATTTGATGAAGTTCATAATAATGCAGTTGACAAGAAAATTAGTTATTCTGAGATATACATTTTAAAGTAATAACTAGGATTATTACTATAACATTATACCAGAACATATAAGATTTTAGAAATTTCATGTAAATGTCTGAAACATTATATTAACATATTTCCATACATATTTCCATACACATACAAATATAAGATTTTTAGAAATTTCATGTAATGTCTGAAACATTTATATTAACATATTTCCATACATATTTCCATACACATACAAATATAAGCTTTTTAGAAATTTCATGTAATGTCTGAAACATTTATATTAACATATTTCCATACAAAAACCAATGAAGTTTAGTATTAGTTGTTTTGTTTGTTTTTTTATACTGCAGGTTCTTATTAGGCATCAGTTTTATACACATCAGTGTATACATGTCAATCCCAATCGCCCAATTCAGCACACCACCATCCCCACCTCACCGCAGTTTTCCCCCCTTGGTGTCCATATGTCCATTCTCTACATCTGTGTCTCAACTTCTGCCCTGCAAACTGGCTCATCTGTACCATTTTTCTAGGTTCCGCATACATGCATTAATATACGATGTTTGTTTTTCTCTTTCTGACTTACTTCACTCTGTATGACAGTCTCTAGATCCATCCACGTCTCAACAAATGACTCAATTTCGTTCCTTTTTATGGCTGAGTAATATTCCATTGTATATATGTACCAGTTCTTCTTTATCCATTCGTCTGTTGATGGGCATTTAGGTTGCTTCCATGACCTGGCTATTGTAAATAGTGCTGCAATGAACATTGGGGTGCATGTGTCTTTTTGAATTACGGTTTTCTCTGGGTATATGCCCAGTAGTGGGATTGCTGGGTCATATGGTAATTCTATTTTTAGTTTTTTAAGGAACCTCCATATTGTTCTCCATAGTGGCTGTATCAATTTACATTCCCACCAACAGTGCAAGAGGTTTCCCTTTTCTCCACACCCTCTCCAGCATTTGTTGTTTGCAGATTTTCTGATGATGCCCATTCTAACAGGAGTGAGGTGATACCTCATTGTAGTTTTGATTTGCATTTCTCTAATAATTAGTGATGTTGAGCATCTTTTCATGTGCTTCGTGGCCGTCTGTATGTCTTCTTTGGAGAAATGTCTATTTAGGTCTTCTGCCCATTTTTGGATTGGGGTGTTTGTTTCTTTGATATTGAGCTGAATGAGCTGTTTATATATTTTGGAGATTAATCCTTTGTCCGTTGATTCATTTGCAAATATTTTCTCCCATTCTGAGGGTTGTCTTTTCGTCTTGTTTATGGTTTCCTTTGCTGTGCAAAAGCTTTGAAGTTTCATTAGGTCCCACTTGTTTATTTTTGTTTTTATTTCCATTACTCTAGGAGGTGGATCAAAAAAGATCTTGCTGTGATTTATGTCAAAGAGTGTTCTTCCTATGTTTTCCTCTAAGAGTTTTATAGTGTCCAGTCTTATATTTAGGTCTCTAATCCATTTTGAGTTTATTTTTGTGTATGGTGTTAGGGAGTATTCTAATTTCATTCTTTTACATGTAGCTGTCCAGTTTTCCCAGCACCACTTATTGAAGAGACTGTCTTTTCTCCATTGTATATCTTTGCCTCCTTTGTCATAGATTAGTTGACCATAGGTGTGTGGGTTAATCTCTGGGCTTTCTATCTTGTTCCATTGATCTATGTTTCTGTTTTTGTGCCAGTACCATATTATCTTGATTACTGTAGCTTTGTAGTATAGTCTGAAGTCAGGGAGTCTGATTCCTCCAGCTCCATTTTTTTTGCGTCAATACTGCTTTGGCTATTCGGGGTCTTTTGTGTCTCCATACAAATTTTAAGATGATTTGTTCTAGCTCCGTAAAAAATGCCATTGGTAATTTGATAGGGATTGCATTGAATCTGTAGATTGCTTTGGGTAGTATACTCATTTTCACAATGTTCATTCTTCCAATCCAAGAACATGGTATATCTCTCCATCTGTTGGTATCATCTTTAATTTCTTTCATCAGTGTCTTATAGTTTTCTGCATACAGGTCTTTTGTCTCCCTAGGTAGGTTTATTCCTAGGTATTTTATTCTTTTTGTTGCAATGGTAAATGGGAGTGTTTCCATAATTTCTCTTTCAGATTTTTCATCATTCGTGTATAGGAATGCAAGAGATTTCTGTGCATTAATTTTGTATCCTGCAACTTTACCATATTCATTAATTAGCTCTAGCAGTTTTCTGGTGGCAGTTTTAGGATTCTCTATGTATAGTATCATGTCATCCGCAAACAGTGACAGTTTTACTTCTTCTTTTCCAATTTGTATTCCTTTTATTTCTTTTTCTTCTCTGATTGCCGTGGCTAGGACTTCCAGAACTATGTTGAATAATAGTGGTGAGAGCAGACATCTTTGTCTCGTTCCTGATCTTAGAGGAAATGCTTTCAGTTTTTCACCATTGAGAATGATATTTGCTGTGGGTTTGTCATATATGGCCTTTATTATGTTGAGGTAGGTTCCCTCTATGCCCACTTTCTGGAGAGTTTTTATCAGAAATGGGTGTTGAATTTTGTCAAAAGCTTTTTCTGCATCTATTGAGATGATCATATGGTTTTTATTCTTCAATTTGTTAATATGGTGTATCACATTGATTGATTTGCGTATATTGAAGGATCCTTGCATCCCTGGGATAAATCCCACTTGATCATGGTGTATGATCCTTTTAATGTGTTGTTGGATTCTGTTTGCTAGTATTTTGTTGAGGATTTTTGCATCTATATTCATCAGTGATATTGGTCTGTAATTTTCTTTTTTTGTAGTGTCTTTGTCTGGTTTTGGTATCAGGGTGATGGTGGCCTCATAGAATGAGTTTGGGAGTGTTCCTTCCTCTGCAAATTTTTGGGAGAGTTTGAGAAGGATGGGTGTTAGCTCTTCTCTAAATGTTTGATAGAATTCACCTGTGAAGCCCTCTGGTCCTGGACTTTTGTTTGTTGGAAGATTTTTAATCACAGTTTCAATTTCATTACTTGTGATTGGTCTGTTCATATTTTCTGTTTCTTCCTGATTCAGTCTTGGAAGGTTATACCTTTCTAAGAATTTGTCCATTTCTTCCAGGTTGTCCATTTTATTGGCATAAATTTGCTTGTAGTAGTCTCTTAGGATGCTTTGTATTTCTGCGGTGTCTGTTGTAACTTCTCCTTTTTCATTTCTGATTTTATTGATTTGAGTCCTCTCCCTCTTTTTCTTGATGAGTCTGGCTAATGGCTTATCAATTTTGTTTATCTTCTCAAAGAACCAACTTTTAGTTTTATTGATCTTTGCCATTGTTTTCTTGTTTCTATTTCATTTATTTCTGCTCTGATCTTTATGATTTCTTTCCTTCTACTAACTTTGGGTTTTGTTTGTTCTTCTTTCTCTAGTTTCTTTAGGTGTAAGGTTAGATTGTTTACTTGAGATTTTTCTTGTTTCTTTAGGTAGGCTTGTATAGCTATAAACTTCCCTCTTAGAACCGCTTTTGCTGCATCCCATAGGTTTGGGTCGTCGTGTTTTCATTGTCATTTGTCTCTAGGTATTTTTTTATTTCCTCTTTGATTTCTTCAGTGATCTCTTGGTTATTTAGTAACGTATTGTTTAGCCTCCATGTGTTTGTCCTTTTTACGTTTTTTTCCCTGTAATTCATTTCTAATCTCATAGCGTTGTGGTCAGAAAAGATGCTTGATACAATTTCAATTTTCTTAAATTTACTGAGGCTTGATTTGTGACCCAAGATGTGATCTATCCTGGAGAATGTTCCGTGCACACTTGAGAAGAACGTGTAATCTGCTGTTTTTGGATGGAATGTCCTATAAATATCAATTAAATCTATCTGGTCTATTGTGTCATTTAAAGCTTCTGTTTCCTTATTTATTTTCATTTTGGATGATCTGTCCATTGGTGTAAGTGAGGTGTTAAAGTCCCCCACTATTATTGTGCTACTGTCGATTTCCTCTTTTATAGCTGTTAGCAGTTGCCTTATGTATTGAGGTGCTCCTATGTTGGGTGCATATATATTTATAATTGTTATATCTTCTCCTTGGATTGATCCCTGGATCATTATGTAGTGTCCTTCCTTGTCTCTTGTAACATTCTTTATTTTAAAGTCTATTTTATCTGATATGAGTATAGCTACTCCAGCTTTCTTTTGATTTCCATTTGCATGGAATATCTTTTTTCATCCCCTCACTTTCAGTCTGTATGTGTCCCTAGGTCTAAAGTGGGTCTCTTGTAGACAGCATATATATGGGTCTTGTTTTTGTATCCATTCAGCCAGTCTATGTCTTTTGGTTGGGGCATTTAATCCATTCATGTTTAAGGTAATTATCGATATGTATGTTCCTATGACCATTTTCTTAATTGTTTTGGGTTTGTTTTTGTAGGTCCTTTTCTTCTCTTGTGTTTCCCACTTAGAGAAGTTCCTTTAGCATTTGTTGTAGAGCTGGTTTGGTGGTGCTGAATTCTCTTAGCTTTTGCTTGTCTGTAAAGCTTTTGATTTCTCCATCAAATCTAAATGAGATCCTTGCCGGGTAGAGTAATCTTGGTTGTAGGTTCTTCCCTTTCATCACTTTAAGTATATCATGCCACTCCCTTCTGGCTTGCAGAGTTTCTGCTGAGAAATCAGCTGTTAACCTTATGGGAGTTCCCTTGTATGTTATTTGTCGTTTTTCCCTTGCTGCTTTCAATAATTTTTCTTTGTGTTTAATTTTTGCCACTTTGATTACTATGTGTCTCAGCGTGTTTCTCCTTGGGTTTATTCTGTATGGGACTCTCTGCACTTCCTGGACTTGGGTGGCTATTTCCTTTTCCATGTTAGGGAAGTCTTCGACTATAATCTCTTCAAATATTTTCTCTGGTCCTTTCTCACTCTCTTCTCCTTCTGGGACCCCTATAATGCGATGTTGTTGCGTTTAATGTTGTCCCAGAGGTCTCTTAGGCTGTCTTCATTTCTTTTCATTCTTTTTTCTTTAGTCTGTTCCGCAGCAGTGAATTCCACCATTCTGTCTTCCAGGTCACTTATCCGTTCTTCTGCCTCAGTTATTCTGCTATTGATTCCTTCTAGTGTAGTTTTCATTTCAGTTATTGTATTGGTGATCTCTGTTTGTTTGTTCTTTAATTCTTCTAGGTCTTTGTTAATCATTTCTTGCATCTTCTCAATCTTTGCCTCCATCTTATTCCGAGGTCCTGGATCATCTTCCACTATCATTATTCTGAATTCTTTTTCTGGAAGGTTGCCTATCTCCACTTCATTTAGTTGTTTTTCTGGGGTTTTTTCTTGTTCCTTCATCTGGTACATAGCCCTCTGCCTTTTCATCTTCTCTATCTTTCTGTAACTGTGGTTTTTGGTCCACAGGCTGCAGGATTATAGTTTTTCTTGCTTCTGTTCCACAGATTAGTTTTATGTCTTTAAAATTTTTGTAAATGGGATTATATATTATGTATTCCTTTTCCTCAATATGTTTGTAAGATTTGTCCAATGTAGTTGTGTATAACAGTAGTTCCTTCATTCACCTTCAAGTTTCATTCACTTTATTTATACATTGGACCATTGATAGATATGTGGATTTGGGGTTATTATGAGTATTGTTATTATAATTATATATTTTTTATAATTATATATTCTATATATATTATATGTTATATATATTTTATATATATATATAACATTTTTTACTGTAGTGCAGATCTGCTAATGAAAAATTGTCTCAAGTTTCATTTTTCTGAAAGAGTTTTTATTTTTTCTTCATTTTGAAAGATATTTTCGCTGGGTGTATAATATTTTGGTTGACAATTTTCTTTCCTCATCTTAAAGATGTCTCTCCATGATCTTCTCACTTGCATAATTTCTGAAAACATGTGTGGTTTTATTCACATTTTTCTTCACAACTGATGTTTAAGAATTTCTTCACAAATGACCTCGGGTGGGTCATTTATCAATTCCTTTGTTTTTGAGGGAAGAGAACAGTATGCAGATTTTTGACTGCACAGGAGTTAGCACCCTTAACCCCTACCTTGTTCAAAGGTAAACTGTACTTCTAAAAAATCTGTAATTTTCTAAAATCAATATTTCTAATTTTCTGTCTATCTTTTCTATCAATTCCTGAAGGAGGTGAAAAATTTTATCACTATGATTGTGGGTTAATCTATTTTTCTTGTAATTACTTTATTGTAATTTTTCTTTTATGTATTTGAGGTAACATAATAATGTGAATATAAGTTCAGAATTACCCTAATTCCTTGCAGTTGAAATTTTTATTATTTTTAAATCTCTTTCCTTACAGTTGTTCTCAATATGAGGGCTGATCCAAACCACATTACCTGCCATTACAGGTATGGAACCATTGACATGTGGATGTATGTCCATAGATCGGAAGATATTTGAGGAAAGCTTCTTGCATGAAATATAGAGAAAAAAATAATCAAAAGTGAAAAGGGAGACACAAGGAATCAAATACTTCTTTAATTAAAGCTATAACATTTTCTCTGGGACAAAGAGATAAGGAGATATTGTAACCAAATAAAATAGCAGAATGCATAAATCAAAGAAAATAGGAGAAAAAGAAAAAGATACTTGAAATCAAGAACATGGTAATCAAATTAATACAAAATATGAAATTGAAAAAAATCAGAAGCTCTCACAGAAAGAACAAAAATTAAGACATATAGAAGTGAGAAGATGAGGAAAGGAGGGACTTTGATGAGAAAAATGGAGGCTTGGTGTTAAGCCTATGAGGGCCAACAGCCAACTAATAGGAGTCTAAAAGTAGAGAGAAGAGGGAACAGAGGAAGGAGTTATGAAAAAAATAATATTAGGAAAACCTGAACCTACAATTGAATGCATCCACAATTTATAAAAAAACAACGTATCATAATATTTTTAATACACATAGTTCCATAATCCTACAGTTTCAAAATACCAGAGATCAGATGAATTACTAAAAGACTTTAAAGATAGGAAGAAAATGAGTACATATGATATGGAGACGTCAGAACAGCATGGGACTTTTCAGAGAAGAGCAGAGAAAGTAATACTATGGTAACAATAAAGGACAACTCCAGGTCAACAGCTAAGCAGCTGGCCTGGAGAACAACCAATATAGGTGGGAAGAGGGGATAGAGGTATGTCAAAGGGAGGTTTCTGGGAGAAAAATTGGAACTCATAGATCATTTGATGTATTTATGAATTTGAAAAAAATTAAAGGTATGCATTGAAACATTTGGCAAACTAAAAAAGCAGATCTATAGAAATCTAAGCAAGTGAAAAATGAAGACAATTATTGACCCCAGAAAAACAAGAAGTTACATGAAACAAAAATTATAATCATAATTCATTACATGAATCATCAGGAAATAATGTTTACAAGGTCATATTAATGTAATAATGCAACCACTGATTTAACTAACATTATAATATTATTAAAATGAGCAAACAGTGAGAAATAAAATGGGGAGTTTAAAATGTTCAGAAAACACAGCAGGAAGTCAATGCCTGAAACTGATAAATCAAAAAAATAGTGGGATATGAATATGTTTATAATATAGAAGTCACTAATCCAGCTCTTTCTCAAATCTCATTTCTTCTTGATCTTCTCCACTGCTTATCTACCTTTCAATCCACTGCCACATGCACCTCCAGGGAGTTTCAAAATGCAAATATTGCCATTTTCACACAACTCTGAAAACCCATTAATGCAGTTCTTCAGATGCATCCCATTGCCTTAGATTAAATCTTTCACAGGGTTTTGAAGGCCACGTATAGTCCGGTTCCTGCCTCCTTCCACCTCTTATCACTCTACTCCTTAGGCCTTCTGTGCTTCAGCCACACTGACCAAGTTCTACTTCTCTGAAAACATCAAAAACTCCCTGCCACACTGGGGTTTTGATATATGCTGCTCCTATTTCAAAACATTACCCCACCCCAGTTCCCACATCCCTTTTACACACACACCTTCGGTTTCAGAAAGTTATCTCCTTTCTTTTCCTTTCAAACTCCAGTTCAATGACTTAGTTTGGTACCGATGACTCCCAGTACATTAACGTCCTCTGGCTTGAGTTCTCCTTTAGAGCCCTTACTCACTTTTCCACCCTTATTTGACTGCCTGCTTCCACACCCCTCCCTTCCCTGCCATTAGACTGTAAACTTCAAGAAGTGACAAATATTGTCTCTTTGCTCATCACTATACACCAGTTTGTAGCACAATACCTGGAATATAATAGGTGTTCAATACATATCTTATGAATGAATGAACAAATTAAAAATAGACTAAACATCCAAGGCCTAGGTGAAGTCTTACCTAGCTAGTTCTTCCACTTACTAGCTATGTGACCTTGAGCAAAGCATTTAACCACTCCAAGTCTTACTTCCTCATATATAAACATGACAATACATAGCTCAAAAATTATTGTAAAGATTATATGAAATGTAATACATATAGAAATAAGTTTTGCTCTGTGTATATGCTATACAAACGTAAGCTTTCTTTTCTTTCCTTTCTTTAAATCATTAATGATAACCTTGGCATATATTTGACCATAACATGTATTCTCTAAACTTAAAAGTAAAAAGGAAAAGAGATGGCACATCATCAAGAGCAGTGTGCTTCAAGGGGCAGTGGAATATCTATGTTCACAGAGTAAAAAGGGCAAGGCTTCCCTAAGCTTTAAAGTTTTCAACCCAGTTCATCATTATTCACATTCTACCAACAAAACAAGTTTAACTATGGCACAGTTCATAAGTGCAAAATATTTCATTTGTGGCTGGAATAAATGAGACACATAATCACATCAAATGTATATTCAGTTGAAATTCCACTTTGCCATCTGTGAGTTTTCACATACTTCAGTGTAACTGAGTTTCTAACAGAAAATCCAGCTCTCAAGGACATTATATAAATTTGTGACATGACTGTAGGACACTCACTGGGAAGGTAAAATAATGAACAAGTTAGTTTTCTTTTTTTCATCTATCTAGGAGATTCATCTGTGACAGATATCATAGTGATAATAATTGAATCATAATTTTACTATTATGCCATATTATTATGACAGTTAAGTTTATAATTTAATGTCACGCCGTTTTAATTCAATAAAAGTTATTAATACACTCAAAATCTTTTACTAGTAAAGGTTTACATTTAGCCAAGATTTTTTTCTCTTGATAGTATGAAAATTATATGCTCAGATAAAAAATAATTTCATTGCTTAAGTAACAAACTAGGTATTAAATTTGGATTCCAAACAGATATTAATTCTGAGAGGTCTTGGGTAACTTACTGAATTTTCACCCTTGCATCACGAGTGTGCTTCCTTCTCTCCCTCTCTGTCTCTCTCTCTGCCTCTCTGAAACATTTGTTCACTACTTCACCAAGATTCTTTGTTTGAAAAAATTTCCCTCACCAGTTATGTTTCACTCTTTTGACATCATCCAGCTGTGTTCCCTTCATGACTAGAGCTGTAGTGAAAGCATATATAGGCATTAGAGACAGGTCTGACAAAAGAGAAAAAAGAGAAAAAGAAGCTAGTGTGATAATGTTGGCAGCTTGCCAAGTCTCTACTATTTTGATGTGATTTCCCCTGAGTCTGGCTGGAAAGATTGCTGGGGCCTTAGCCTTTCTAAATCCCACGGCAACCCCTCCTGAGCAATCTCCCTCTTCATTAGAGTACAGAACCTCAGGTTTACAGACAGCACTGCAGGTCAAATCAAACTCTCCAAAGTGACTGAAAATACCAACTCAGCCTATATTCGATCAGATCAGTCACCTGACCAGTGCTTCGGAAAATTTAATATGTCCATGAATGACCTGGTGATCTGGTTACAATGCAGATTCTAATTGGGTAGGTCTAGAGTGGGGACAAGCTAGTGGGCCCTGGACCATATATCTGTAACAAGGACCGAGATATCATCTCTACTCTGAAAATTCATGGATGCCATTAACTGACCTGCTTCTCTACCTCTCTTTTCCACTTCTCCTAGATTCCCACATTTTTACTATTCTGCTTACAGTAAAAATTTAAAAAACATAATTGACCCAGCATGAACCAGGCTTATATAGAATACAAAAATACTTCAAGGAGTATTTCTTCGATTTTACAACTTTTCTAATTCTAAGAAAGAATGGCGTGGTTGAATGCACACTGGCTGTGTAATTATACAGAACTGGATGTGAATTCCAATTATGGCTCTTAATAGCCAGGCAAATTTTAGGACAAGTTACTCAGTCTCATGTCAGTCTTCTCATCTGTAGAGTGGAGATAATAAATCTACTTCATAGGATTTATGTGAAGCCTAAAAAAAAAAAACCATCAAATAGTTCCTGGTATACTATAAGTTCTTGATAAATGTTGGAAAATAGTGATTAGATATACTCAGCTCAATGGAATTACTCAATACTATATAAAATTATTTTTAAGTTGGAATTTAGTGTGCAAAATATGTCAAAGTTTAAGAAATGCTTTTTTTAAAAAGAAAAAAAATCAAGGCATTATTAACTGTTATATGCTTGGCAAAGAGAGTCTATTTTTAAATTTTGAATTTCATTTGAGATAAATTATTTGTATTATAAAGTGGTTGTGTGGCAGATATTTTAAGCAGCTTTCACAGCCTTTGAAATACATTTGTTAATTGGAAACAAAATAAGTGGCTTAAAATTTCTGTGGATGCAGCAACTCTAGTTAATATTTTCTAAATGGTGCTTGAAAATAAATATGTAGGTATCAAAAAGTATTTGATAAGCAGCTAAATATGAAGAACACCCCCCCCCCAAATCACTAGTGCATCAAGTTATATTGATACATTGATAGAATGGTCTCTAGTGATTTGCTGCTAATCAGTTTTAAGAAATGGATGACAGCAAGGTATTTTTAAAGAGCTCTCTTGCAGCTGACATGGATTTGGATTATGTAAACTGACTCACCATTTAAATTAGACTATATAGAATAGTGTGCTATTGATTCAAACAGTACTTGACCTCAAGGATAACGTTTGCCTTAGCTGAGGAAGCCAAGTTTTAGTTTGGAACGTGTTGTCTTTCAGCATCTTCGCCTATTGACAACAATAAAACAGAAAGATTAGGAAAGCATACGTTGAGTTAATACAAGAAAAGGCACCCACCTTTACCCAAACTGCTCATGCTAGGCAAAGAATGACAATCTCCCTTCCCAAGCTAGGCTTTGGGGATATTTTTAACTGCCACCCCCCCTGTACAGTTTGATTCACATTTTGAGGTGAGCAGCTCTGGTTTCTTTTCAGTGTCACTATTGTCTTTAGAATGAAAATACCATTTGAATTGCCTGCATCATCCTGAATTTGGAGTATGAAGATATGCTGCTGGAATGTGATTCAAGCTGTATAAGGATGTACCTGATTCAGAATTGGAAAATTGTTAAATAAGTTTAGAGAACATCTCCCTTAGTGGTGCGTTCTCTTTTCACTCTCACAAATGGGAAAACAGAGCACTGTGATGAGGAGAGCATGTTTTCTAAAGGGTCTTCTCCAGCTGGAGAGATGCCAAATCCCAGAGTCGAAAGCAAAGCTTTTCAACAGAATATTTAATTTTATTTCCTCCAAGTAGCAACAGTTTCTTGTTCTCTTCTTTCCCTTCTATTGTTTTTTTAAATTTCTCCCTCTATCTCTAGATCTACAGATAGATCTCTATCTCTATCTCTATATATCTATATTTATAAGATTTATATCTATATTTTATAGATACAGATAGGTGATAGAACTGAATATCTCTATATATCCATATAAGATATATTGATATAAGATATTTATATCATATAGATATAGATATATGATGACAAAGATGAAAGAAAGAAAGAAAGATAAAGAAAGACACATTCTCATTCTCTTTTTCCCTCCTCTTTTGCTCTTAGCCCCTCTCGTCCCACCTCCCAATCCTGTGTATGGATGAAAATAAAGAAGTACATTATATATCCATCAGAATTAATCTACAGGGATTCCATCTTTGAATGGGACTATTAAGCTTAATGATTGTCTTTTTAATGGTAGCTCATTTTGGTTCATGGCATAATATAGAAAAGAGTGTTTTTAGAAAGTTTCCATAATCTTCAATATCCTTACACACACACACACACACACACACACACACACACACGAATCTGCTTGAAAATGTAGCCAACTCTTGATTAGTCTGCAAATGGGAAATCATAGAATATACACAACTTATTAAAATCCGTACATAATTTTTAAAAAACGTATCTAGTCCAATTGGTTTAAACTTTCTTCTCAAATTTTCATCAAAACTGCTACAAGTAACAAACAATTTCATTTAAAGTCTGCAAGCTTTGATTACTTTCTGTCCTTTTTGCAAACACTGAAATGCCCCCAAAAAACAATCAGCAAAGGATGAGGGGAAAATGCTAAATTTAGATCCAGATAATATAGACATATTTTGACCCTAAATTAAAAACGAGACGTATATTTAATGGCTATGAATCAAATCATAACATGGTTACTTGATTATATATATGCACACAAATGCACATCATTTACCCGTGTATTGATAACATTTTTATTATGTACCAATTCATTTGTTCTGCCAGTAATGGCAGTCCATACACTCTCTACCTGGAAAACCCTATACTTACTTAAGACAGCTGAAGTGACACATCTCTCTTCTGTGAAGTCACCCAAGACTTCAGGATAAAAAACTCAAAAAAAATAAAATGCATCTCTTAAACTTGTAATCTACCTATATACTTTTGTTCTGCTTTACAATGTCAGGTTTTTGAAGGTAGGGGTACACAGTACACACATACATATTCCAAAATTTTACAAGTCCCTTCTTATTCTAAAAATTCCATGTGCCAAAGATCTAATAGGAGAACTGCTAAAAATAATCATATTCCTAACATTTTATCAGTTCACAAATCCTACCATCTCTAATGATTAGAATATAAAGCAAATGATGCCACTATTTGAGTGTTGTGTGTGTGTGTGTGTGTGTGTGTTCTGCATGGCAAAACTACCCACTCAAGTACTTTTACAAGTACTCAACTTCTGCCAAAGCAAATTGGGGTAAAATTTATGCTTAAAAAGGCATTAAAAAATTGAGTGTACCTTGTTAAACCGCACTGTACATGTGGGAAAGAAACATGAATGGTGTGAAAGTACAATGCAATCCATACTTATTTTATTACACAAGGACCTAAGTGTGAATTTACCTAAGATTAGTGGTATACCATGATTACTCTCATCCTAGGAAATCACTATATGAAACAGTTCAATATCACAACAAGGACATTGCTGCTTTTTATGGGCATAATTTTAGGTAAAGTAATTGCTTCCAGTGACCTTCCTGCTTTTGTGAGTGTTTCATAGTGTATTTTCAGCATTGTCTACAGCTCAAGTTCTCTTCATTATTTCCACTTTTAAACAAGAATTTTCCCTGTTGTGTGTACCAGCCATTTGAATTCTAAAAATTTGAAACCATTAAGTCATTTTACATTCTTAGCCACAAAAATAACCACTTATTTCATTTATTTGTGATTTTATATATGTTTGCTAATGCTGCCTATAAAGAGAAGTCATAATGCACATCTCAGCTTTAACTTCAAGAGATGCAGGCAGCAATTTCAGATAGTTAGTCTTTCTTACAGACTAGTGTCTTTTGATATATTGAAGAGACTAGAGAAGCTGTTACAATGATAATGGAAGAACCTTATACATTTTCATTGACATCAAGTTGCCATTGACATCATGGAATTGACAAGGTAATGGTTTTCACACATACTTTCATTGACACCATAACATCAGAAATGTCAGACACAATGGAAGTGTCTCCTACAAGATCTACTGGTATTAAAAAAAGAAGAAAAGTAAATGCGAAGGGATATGATGATATAATATTATGTCTCTTAACATTCCTAATTGTCCATAATTCACCTTATTTATAATGAACTCCTCATCACCTTTCACACACACAAAGCTGAGGAAGGGGAAAGGTGAGAAAATTGGAGGCAATGAGTGTTAAGGCTATTGTGATAGATGTAAAAATAAACTTTATCTGGAGCTAACATTTATAAAGTACAATGTACAATTGTTCAAAACCAGGAGCAGACTGTGGTAATTAGAAAATAGTCAATGAACTCACACCAATTTGGTATTTTAGGTTAATTGCTTTATTATTAATCCAGAGAGGTTGCACAATAGTTCTGTATAATTAGACAGAAATTATGCAGTGTTTGGTAATTGTAGCAGAATTCTGCAGTTTGCTATAACTTTGTGCTGAATCAATATAAAAAATAAAGAATTGCAATCTTTAAAAAGAGAGACATAGTTGGCATCAGAGCATAACTTGAAGCAGAACCTGATAGATGACAGATTTTCATTATTTCTGAGAGGTAAGTTAACTCGATCATATCTGCATGACACGGTATTAATAAGATACTGCGTGGTATTTTTAGTGTAACTAGAAGTATCTCTAGCAGCCAGAGATTTAACTTGTTTTCTTCCCATTTACGAACACTTAAATTTTGGATTACCTGATTCAGTTTATAATCTTAAACTAAGACTCTTTAGAAAAGTAGCTGGGATTGGATCTCTTCTGTGATCATAGTTAAAATTATGCTTATCTGAACAATAATTTTTAATGTCTATAAATGTGTATAAATTTTAGTGCATTCTATGTCTCAAAGACGTGCCAAGCATTAGAGATAGGGAGATGACCAAGGGAGACATCATCTCCGACCTGCAGACCGTATATTTCTCTGAGGAAGGCAGAGTCTGAACAGCTAATTTCCAACTTGTTATTTATTTACAGGACAGTTGAAAGGTATCCTGGAGAAGTCATGGTGCTAAGAGATCATAGAAAAAGGCAGATCTGAAATAATCTTGGAGAAGGCAGGCTTCTCAGAGGAAATGGCATTTGTTCTGAAACCTGAAAACTGAGTAGGCTAGCTGGCAAAAGGAGAGGTGATGAGAAAAACATTCAGAGTAGAAAGAAAAATTCTACTTGAAAGCCTTGAGGTACGAAGTATGAATATGGAAGAAGATCAGGCTGGCACTCTGTGTTCCTTTAGAATGTGTTTATTTTCATTCTACATATCTGAGTGAAATACACCCGAGTGAAGGAAGCTATGAAGAAAGAGCACAGTCCACTTCCCTGTAAACTGGTCACTGTTGCCAGGTCAGTGTATCTGTGAAACTGACTTGTGGGGCTTCCATCATGCTGTCATTTTGCCAGTTTTGACAAGGTTTTCCCTCCCTCTTCCCTAATCTATCTCAGAATATTTCTGCGTAGAATTCCAATGATTAGGTTAATTTTTAAAGTGAATTTAATTGCTAGCTAATTTCCTTATTCATAACTAGAACTTACTTTTTCCTGAAATTCCTGTTAGATAGGTAGCAGACTATTCTTTCAAAAGAGGTATGTGCCAGGCTGGGACTACACTAATGAATAAACATACATAGTCTTGCCCTCACAAAACTTATCGTCTAACAGGAAGTCAAATAAAGCACAGCAAGTACCAATATATAAAATCGTGAAATTATGAAATATTTCTAAAATATAAATTAGCATCTTAGCGAATACAAGGATGAGAGAATTAACTAATTCTGCAAATATATTCTCTGCCAAACATTATACTAAGTCTTAGAACTCTTTAACCCATAAGCTGTGTACCTCACAACTTCAAAACTAGATTTATTGCAATTCAGCTAATATTTTACTGAGCACCTACTATATAAAGCACTATAGTTGTACTATTCTTCTCACTAACCTTCACTACTCCAGCCTCCTTGCTCTTCCCTGAATATGCCAGGCACACTCTCATCTCAGAGCTTTGCATGTGTTTCCTCTCTGGAAATGTTCTTCTCCTAAATTACCTCTAGGATCACTCCCTCACTTCCCTCACTCCTTTCTCCAATGCCCACTTCTCACTGAGACATTCTTTGGCCGCCTTATCTAAAATTGCACCGCAACCCCCAGAGTGCCCCTCTCCATTCCGTATACTTCAGTTATCTTCAAAGAAAAGGTTTCTTTACCATCTAACATGCTAAATATTTTATATATTTATTTAAATTTATTTCCTATTTTCCTTATCACTTCCGTATAAGTATAGTCCCAGCCTGGCACATACCTCTTTTGAAAGAATAGTCTGCTACCTTTTCTTATCGTTTCCGTAAGCTCCTAGTGTTCAGGGACATATCCTATGATTATGAGGTCATTAACATTATTTTTATATATACAAGCTAAAGGGAATTATTAATTAATTTGTCAGCTTGATCACTTGCTAGAGTTGGTAACCACTTTTATCTTATCTATAGATTTGGATAAACCTAAGTAAATAACCAACCACTGGAGAAAATGAGAATTTGTTAAATATGTATAATAATGAAATTCTATTTAAATATTGAATTTTAATTTTTCTTATTACAAAAGCAATCAAGCTCATTACAGAAGAAAATAGAAAAACAGATAAAAGAAGAAAATAAATGCAAACTATATTCCCAAAACCCAACTACAATCATTGTTGTTTTTTTGGTTTTTCTGTTTTTGTTTTTGTTTTGTTTTTGGCTGTGCCATGTGGCATGCGGGATCCTAGTTCTCCACCCAGGGATCAAACCCATGCCCCCTGCATTGAGAGCGCAGAGTCTTAACCACAGGACCAACAGGGAAGTCCCTACAATCACTGTTAATCATAATAATTTCTATGCCAAAAATAGAGTCCTGGCATTCATTCTACTCTGTAAACCACTCAGTCAATGTCCTACATGCATCAGATGCTCAGGCCTCTTCTGGGTGGGCTCAGACCTACTTTACACAGGCACACCTGACATGTACTGGGGATGCTCACAGATGAACCCACTAATGAGTAAGCTGGAAGTGTGGAAGAGTTAACTTCCCATAGGAAAGAACTGACCAGTGGGGGATAGAAAGCTATAGATACATTATTTCCCCTTTCTACTCCCAACACCCACCTCCAGAGTCCAGATAATATAATATAGAGAGAACTCAGTCTCACTGATCTAGTCACTGGTTTCATTTAGCAGTGACCAGATCAATAATGCCTTCTCCTCCTGTTGACTCTCCCTTCTTCCCTGCCTCACTCTCCCTGTCCCTCACTTTTGCCTCCTGGGCTTGCACTTCCTAATAAAATAATAGAACATAAGCCATCTGCTGATGGATTTGCTTCCTGGGGAACCCAAGTTAGGACCCTTCACTTTTCCATTAAAATATATGTTCTAAAGAGACATGTGTCACAATGTTCATTGCAGCACTATTTACAATAGCTGGGACACGGAACCAACCTAAATGTCCATCGACAGATGAATGGATAAAGAAGATGTGGCATATATATACAATAGAATATTACTCAGCCATAAAAAGAAACGAAATCGAGTTATTTGTAGTGAGGTGGATGGACCTAGAGTCTGTCATACAGAGTGAAGTAAGTCAGAAAGAGAAAAACAAATACCATATGCTAACACATATATATGGAATCTAAAAAAAAAAAAAAAACTGGTATTGATGAACCTAGTGGCAGGGCAGGAATAAAGACATAGACACAGAGAATGGACTTGAGGACACAGGGTGGGGAGGGGGAAGCTGGGGCGAAGTGAGAGTAGCAACGACATATATACACTACCGAATGTAAAATAGTTAGCTAGTGGGAAGCAGCAGCAGAGCACAGGGAGATCAGCTCGGTGCTTTGCAATGACCTAGAGAGGTGGGATTGGGAGGGTGGGAGGAAGGCTCAAGAGGGAGGGGATATGGGGATATATGTATGCATATGGCTGATTCACTTTGTTGAACAACAGAAACTAACACAGTATTGTGAAGCAATTATCCTCCAATAAATATCTATTAAAAGTATATATATGTTAAACAACCTTTTCTATCACTGTCAATCCTTCTATACATAATGAAAATTCAGTAAGATCAAAACTTTCTCTTCCTTATTGCTTTATATTCAGTACCTAAGTGCTGACATATAGTAGGTGCTTCTTGATACATTTTTACTGAGTATATCAGTTTAACATTGCTGTAAAGTATGAGTCTACCTTACTTAAATCTTTCCTAGATTATATAAACCTCAATACATTTATTCAGACCACAGTTGGACATTCAAGTTGTTCCTAATTTTACCTATTTTAATCTGCCATGCTTATGAAACAAAATTTTGGCTCAGACCCATGATTATTTCCACATTCTTAAAAGTGAATTCTCTGGGTCAAAGGGTATGCACAATTTAAAAATATTTTATATGAATTTACTATTCAATTTGAATAAAAATTATGACATTACATTTATTTTAATCTATTGGCAATTCTTCCAGTGAACTGGGATATCTTCATAATATCAAAAGAGGAAAGGCACAACCTCTGCTCACCTGTTTCATCAGTTTAAACACCACATGCTTTTATGGGATGGAAATGAGGGGACTGATCAGGAGGATTAAGCCAGCAAGTCTGAAAAGAAACATTTAAACCTTAAAAATCTTTGCTGCAAATCAATCAATGTGATACACCATATTAACAAATTGAAGGAGAAAAACCATATGATCATCTCAATAGATGCAGAGAAAGCTTTCGACAAAATTCAACACCCATTTATGATAAAAGCCCTGCAGAAAGTAGGCATAGAGGGAACTTTCCTCAACATAATAAAGGCCATATATGACAAACCCACAGCCAACATTGTCCTCAATGGTGAAAAACTGAAACCATTTCCACTAAGATCAGGAACAAGACAAGGTTGCCCACTCTCACCACTATTATTCAACATAGTTTTGGAAGTGTTAGCCACAGCAATCAGAGAAGAAAAAGAAATAAAAGGAATCCAAATCGGAAAAGAAGAAGTAAAGCTGTCACTGTTTGCAGATGACATGATACTATACATACAGAATCCTAAAGATGCTACCAGAAAACTCCTAGAGCTAATCAATGAATTTGGTAAAGTAGCAGGATACAAAATTAATGCACAGAAATCTCTTGCATTTCTATACACTAATGACGAAAAATCTGAAAGTGAAATTAAGAAAACACTCCCGTTTACCATTGCAACAAAAAGAATAAAATATCTAGGAATAAACCTACCTAAGGAGACAAAAGACCTGTATGCAGAAAATTATAAGACACTGATGAAAGAAATTAAAGATGATACAAATAGATGGAAAGATATACCATGTTCCTGGATTGGAAGAATCAACATTGTGAAAATGACTCTACTACCCAAAGCAATCTACAGATTCAATGCAATCCCTATCAAACTACCACTGGCATTTTTCACAGAACTAGAACAAAAAATTTCACAATTTGTATGGAAACACAAAAGACCCCAAATAGCCAAAGCAATCTTGAGAACGAAAAATGGAGCTGGGGGAATCAGGCTCCCTGACTTCAGACTATATTACAAAGCTACAGTAATCAAGACAGTTTGGTACTGGCACAAAAACAGAAATATTGATCAATGGAACAGGATAGAAAGCCCAGAGATAAACCCACGCACATATGGTCACCTTATCTTTGATAAAGGAGGCAAGCATATACAGTGGAGAAAAGACAGCCTCTTCAATAAGTGGTGCTGGGAAAATTGGACAGATACATGTAAAAGTATGAAATTAGAACACTCCCTGACACCATGCACAAAAATAAACTCAAAATGGATTAAAGACCTAAGTGTAAGACCAGACACTATCAAACTCTTAGAGGAAAACATAGGCAGAACACTCTATGACATACATCACAGCAAGATTCTTTTTGACCCAGCTCCCAGAGAAATGGAAATAAGAACACAAATAAACAAATGGGACCTAATGAAACTTAAAAGCTTTTGCACAGCAAAGGAAACCATAAACAAGACCAAAAGACAACCATCAGAATGGGAGAAAATATTTGCAAATGAAGCAACTGACAAAGGATTAATCTCCAAGATTTACAAGCAGCTCAATAACAAAAAAACGAACAACCCAATCCAAAAATGGGCAGAAGACCTAAATAGACATTTCTCCAATGAAGATATACAGATGGCCTACAGACACATGAAAGAATGCTCAACATCATTAATCATTAGAGAAATGCAAATCAAAACTACAATGAGATATCATCTCACACCGGTCAGAATGGCCATCATCAAAAAATCTAGAAACAATAAATGCTGGAGAGGGTTGTGGAGGAAAGGGAACTCTCTTGCACTGTTGGTGGGAATGTAAATTGATACAGCCACTATGGAGAACAGTATGGAGGTTCCTTAAAAAACTAAAAATAGAACTACCATACGATCCAGCAATCCCTCTACTGGGCATATACCCTGAGAAAACCATAGTTCAAAAAGAGTCATGTACCAAAATGTTCATTGCAGCTCTATTTACAATAGCCAGGACATGGAAGCAACCTAAATGTCCATTGACAGATGAATGGATAAAGAAGATGTGGCACATATATACAATGGAATATTACTCAGCCATAAAAAGAAATGAAATGGAAGTATTTGTAATGAGGTGGATGGAGTTAGAGTCTGTCATACAGAGTGAAGTAAGTCAGAAAGAGAAAAACAAATACAGTATGCTAACACATATATACGGAATCTAAGGGAAAAAAAAGCCATGAAGAACCTAGTGGCAAGACGGGAATAAAGACACAGACCTACTAGAGAATGGACTTGAGGATATGGGGAGGGGGTGGGGTGAGATGTGACAGGGTGAGAGAGTGTCATGGACATATATACACTACCAAATGTAAAATAGCTAGCTAGTGGGAAGCAGCCGCATAGCACAGGGAGATCAGCTCGGTGCTTTGTGACCACCTAGAGGGGTGGGATGGGGAGGGTGGGAGGGAGGGAGATGCAAGAGGGAAGAGATATGGGAACATATTGTATATGTATAACTGATTAACTTTGTTATAAAGCAGAAGCTAACACACCATTGTAAGGCAATTATACTTCAATAAAGATGTTTAAAAAAAAAATCTTTGCTGCTGAAAAACAGCTTTTTTTTTTTTTAATATAAAAGATCCCTCTTCCTACTACCCCTCCCAATAGCAATTTACTTTTCATGTCACAGAAATCAGCACCAAACAAATTACACACCTTATCCACAGCTGTAAGCTCAAAATGCTCAGACCAATGTTTTTCACTATAAACCACGATTCCAGGGTGATTTTTCTGATAGTAGAAGAAATCCTGGAAACTCTTTACAATTATTCCTGCATGGATCAATGTGGCATATAGCAGTAGTCTAGAGATCAGTATGAGACATATTTGAAGGTGAATCCATGCTGATAGAGAAATACTTTCTATTCGTCAAATACTTGAAGTAACTCATTTCCTATGAACTGGATTATCCCTTCATAAATTGTGGGCAACAACTACAACGAGTTTAGCTCCTACCTCTGTTACCAAATATAGCCAGCTGATCTGTGCGTAATAGAGACAACCGAGTAATTGGTTTCAGGAACCAAAACATACTTATTGTTTGAGAAACTAATCAGACCATTCTGTGCATAAAAGGAAAAGCCACATTCAGAAACCCGTTCGCTATGATGAGTTTGCTTGGATGCCCCACACCAGACTTGGCATTACAACTTTATATGGGAATTTGGAGGATTGCTCTTGCTTAGTATCGAGTTAATTATTGGACAAATAAATTCAGATTGATAGATCCAAGACAGTCAGCTAACAGCCTTTACCACACAATATCAAAACAATGTCACTGAGCATCACTACAGTTTTTTTTTTTAAGGGTTTTTTTTCTTTCTCTTGAAATCTTTTTTGAGTACCTCAAAATGTTCCTCGTAATATGTGATAAATGTATGTAAATATTTGTTTTCACAGACTCTTTAAAAGTTTGAATTAAGCACATATCTTTCAATGGGGACAACAGGACCGTATCACTGATGAAAAAAAAATCACCAGGTAGCCAACAGACAAAGGTTACTGAGTAAACCAGGCCCCGTGGGCTAGACATAAACCACAGCTCTGTCCATTGCAGAACTTGAGGGGTTGAAATAAAACCAACACATGCCACCAACATATTTCTGCTTTAATAAACATTGTTTAAATTTCCCTTGGCATTTAAAAAAATACATATTAAAAAGAAGAATGTGCACAACACAGGCTAAGGACAATTCTGAGCCTCCTCAAGTATAAATGTGTTCAACTTGATATTTTTAGTTCTGTGTTTATTGAGAGAAAGACATTTTTGCTCAACCCCAGTCTATAAATTTCCGTGTGCTTATTGACATAATATGTAGATGTCCTTGGCCAGATAAAAAGACAAAAAGAAAACTGCCTGCCTGCTTGCACAAGCCATGAAGCACTGCAAACCCTCTCAAAGACCTCTCTCTAATCAAAACAATTCTCCAAGGCTGAGCGATGGTCTGAAAAAAACTAAGAGAAAATAACAAAGAGAAAAAAATCAAACTTGCACATTTTTAACCTACATCTGTTGAAATATAATGTCTTACAAATAAATAAGCAAAAATATGCAGTTTTGATAAAATATTTTCAAAGATGTTTATTTTTTAAAAAAGGAAAAAAAAGACCCAATTACGAGATAAACATTGCCAGGGGAACAAAAGCTATACATTCACCACAAACTTGGTCTTTACTTCATTTTAAAAGACGGGTGTTGTCTACCTTTCATATATTAAACTATGATAGATTTTTATTCTTTTTAAAGTAATTCTGTCTTTTCTTATGACTGCAATTATCTGATGCTAGCCAATGTTCAGTAAGGGATCAACCAATGAATTTCAAGTTTATTATGCTGCAAATAGCATCTCCAAGTACTCTAAGTTCCTCACCTCACTTCTAAGGTCAACTATCTATACCAGTTACACCTTAAAAAATTAGTTTTTAAATATGAAGGAAATTTGCTATGAAACTTGGACTTGATTCTTTAATGACTGAGTTCTATTAGACTAAATCTCTAAAACGGGTGCTGCCTTAGAGATTATCCTTCTCTTTGGAAAACTGACTCCATCTATACAGAGTTTTGGCAACATAATAGAAACTATTGTCATATTCTCAAAAGCTACCTTGCTTCCAGAATCATAAATGATCTTCATGTCCTAAATCAATACATCACTTATGCACATTTTCTTGAAAATGTCAATTGTATATATTTAGATTTAACAAATACTTTATTGTAGCTCTTTTTCATTTCTTGTGGTCACTGGAGACTGTGGGGATACATCATGGGGAGATGTATAAAGACAAATATTAAATGCCGCACTATACCAGTCATGTCAGTAGCACTATTGAATGAGGTTTTCAATGCTAAGCCACATGACAACTATACTGCTTCTGCCAGACATTCAGTTGGCATTTCAGCACTTCTTTGGAACACAACCACTTTTTAGAATTACAAGGTTACTTAATTGAAAGTAGATTTTAAAATTATAGTAGTTGTTAAATACTAGGAGCTAAATTTTCACTTGTATACTTAAAGCTGTTATTTGGATCTGAATCGGGCAGGCAGTTTAACAAGCAACAGGAAATGTTTAAAATCACCAAGATCATTATCCAGTGAAATTAAAATCCCCAAACCAGAGGGCTCAGCATTGCATGGGAATTTGCAAGTGAAACCAGCATCATCATCAGGAACACATCTGGATAGGTAAAATGATTAGATACACTGTTCCCATCTAAGGAGGAGAAGAGAGGCCAGGAAGCCCCCAGCCTGGGGGAAATCATGCTCCCTGGGGCTGCAGACTTGGAGTCAGGAGTACAGTGTAAGAGAACTGTTAGTTTTAGTGAAAGTGGCTGTGTTAGTGCTCTGTGGTGTGTGCTCAAATGTACATGTGTTTGTAAATCCTATTTCCCAGGCCTCTTTCCTAGACCTATGGCGGTGGGGGGTGGGGAGCGAGAGATGTAGAGTGTGAGGTCAATGATCATGAATTGATAGCAGGAAAAGAGTAGCATGCTACAAAAGTAGGGGGAGGCAGAATAATGGCCCCTAAAGAGTCCACATCTTTATCCCCAAACTTGTGAATATGGCACCTTAGATGGCAAAAAGGACTTTCCAAATATAATTAAGTTAAGGATCTTGAGATGGGGAGATTACCCTGGATTCCCTGGGGGGACCCAATAAACAGGTCCCTAAAGAGAGAGGCAGGAGAGTCAAGGTCAGAGAAAGAGATGAACAATGGAAGCAGAGGTCAGAGAGGAGACAAGATGGTATACTGCTGCCTTTGAAAATGGAAGGAGCAACAAGCCAAGAGGCCAAGAGGCCACATATGTGACCTCTAGAATCTGGAAAAAACAAAGAAGAGATACTCTGCTAAAGCCTCCAGAAACAGTCAGTCCTGCTAATGTCTTGAATTTCTCACCAGTGAGACATCCGATTTTCAGAACTGTAAGAGGAATTTGTGGAAATTTGTTACAGCAGCAAAAGGAAATTAATACAGATATTTTATGGTAATTTAAAGAGAGGCAGCTTACATTCTGTTACAAAACTTTTACCCAATGCCCACTGTCTATGCATAGTGGTGACCAAGATGGCCTTAACGTGTTCCACTCAGCTGTTTTAGCCGGGTTTCTTCCTGACCTCCCTTTTCTTAGAGCATTTTCTTTAGAGAACTTAACATGTGTAAATTTTCTGCTGCTATGAGATGTAAATCTTCTCCCAGCCTCTTACCAGTTTCACACCCCCAAAATGTCTTTCTCAAAGGCCTGGGAGCCCTTGAAATGTAATCATCAAAGGAAACAGTGCCCAGATCTCCCTGTCTCTATGCGAGGGCAGGAACCTAACTTCCACAAGCACCAAGAAGCAAACGCAGATGCCCTAATCACATTGACCAACCTCCTCCCTAATATCTTCCAATACTTTTCCCCTGGCTTCCAGAGAATCCTCTTCTGTGTCTTGAATTATCTGTTTCCTCTGATGTCAGTTACCCCATTTTTTCTCTTTGTCTTCTCTTTCCCATTGCTGGTTTTGCTCCACATTGGGAATGCTTGGTGATTAGTTTATGGGAATGGGTTGATTAGCGTAGCTGCTAATATGGTTTTCCTCTTGGAAAACCAAGAGGAATAATAACCAACCATATAGCACTTGTCTCAGGTCTTTTACCATAACAGGATTTTTCCTCTAACGTAAAGGCAGATGGCAAGCTCCATGTAGATTTCTGGGTATGTAAGTACAGGTAGCCAGTAAGGTTCGGGGCCCTCTGGCAATGGAGAATTTTAGTGTATTTCTCTCCTGGGAAGAACTGCCTTGCCTTCACATTCTACTCCACGTTTGCTTGGGGATGCAGCATTACTTCAATCTTGACTTGCTCTTCTCCTATACCTATACAGGGTCCTCCCCACCTATTTACATTTTCTGCAGAAAAAAGAAAAAATTATCAGGATCTGTGAATGTCAGGGAGAAAGAGAGGATGGTGCCTTCTGGGCCCAACATCTCTGAATACCCTCCAGCCTACTCTGGCTCTTTCTAGTTTGACTCTAAGCCGAAGAAGATTGGAACCTCTCTGGGACTCCTTCTAAGACTGATCTTACTCTGTTGCTTTGGGCCAATGGATCACTATTCTCCCTTTTCTTCATCATTCTCCTTTCAGTCTTCCAAGATTTCCTTAAAATCCTCAAGCACTGTCTGAATTCTTTCTCAATTGCCAGCACTATTCTAATATCAATCATATGTGTATATATATTTTCTTTCATTCTATTGGAACTTGGGAGAGAGGGATAGTAGACCCACATGCTCAATTTGTCATTTTATACCCAATTTTCTGTTCTTAAACTGTTCCATCAGATACTTCCACCAGATTAGACTTCTGTCTCTTCTACACAGCCATTCACTTTGCTTTTTTTCTTCACTGCTCTTCACCAAAAAACAAAACCAACAAGGAAACAACCCACAAACAAACAAAAGCCTCCTTCTTTTTTATGCCAACAAATTTTGCTTTCTTTAGTCCCTATCCTGAGCCCTGGACGTTTTTTTGCATTTCTAGAGACTCTGAATTCTGTGGTAAACTTAAATGAGTCTTGCACTAGGGATCTCACACCTCCTACTTCCTTCACCAGTTTCTGCCAAGGGGAGAAACTGCTCTATCTCCCCACTGGTACAAGTTACGCCATCTCTATTAGAGGGCAGACACACTACATGTGGTTTGAGTTTTAAATATAATTTTTCCTTCCTCCTATATTTTATCTTAAACTAAACAAAAAATCATATAGGTAGCTTTACATACATGATGTGGGAAGAAGCAACTGTCAAAATATACAGGAAGAAAAATGCCATTTGATTCTTCCTTCAATTTTCTCCTGACACATGGACTCTGGGTTCTTGTTCATAACAATATCCAAGCTCTGTTCTGACTAAAGAACCTCCAAAGGTCAAAGTGAGTGGGTGGTTACTATGTATTAACATCTCTTTCCTCTAATAATTGTTCGCTGGGCTTATTTCCACCTAAGAATGCAATTTCCTATGCATTTTCTCAGTGTGTAGAAAACAGTAGGAGTGAAAAATCATTTTGTCACAGCTATCCAAAATTATGGAACCAGGAGACTGGGACTGAGGATGACAATTGGTTGGGGATATATATATCTTAATTACCTATGAAGGTAATAAAGTATTTTCCTCTTTTAATTTAGAAAGCAACATTGCTTTGGGCTTCCCAGGAGAGAAAAGGACAAATCAATTAACATAGCTCATTGATTGAACTGACAACCCCAAATCTTTCCTTTCTCCCTTCCTTACTTCCCTCCTTCCCCCGCCTTCCCTTCTTCTTTCCATTCTTTCTTCCTTCCTTCCATCTATCCCTCTATAAATATTTATTGTATCTAAAAAGTGTACCAGGAATTTTCCTGGGGGTTGTAAACATAAAGATGACTAAGAAAGGGCACTTTTTGGCTTTCAGCTCTCACAGTCCAGTGGGGCAGACAGTAATGACCACAGACAGTAATGATGTAGCCCCTGCAGTCTAACAACTGCTATAACTGAGGTGTGAACAAAACACTGTGGGAACACAATGATCACCTATTACATTTCATCAAGATGATGAAATCTGACCTGTAAGGAGTTTTTTCAGGTAAGACACAGGAAAGGCAGAGGTAACAGTACAGTACATGCAAATGCCTAGAGCAGTAACAGGGCAAGAGTTGTTTGCAGAGTGGTGAGAAGTACAGTGTGAATGGAGCCCTGAGTACACAGGTGCAATGCCACAGTTGATGTCCATAGGCACATTGGGATTAATATGTCGCAAGCTTTGTATTCCATGTCTAGAAATACGAAACACACCCTAACAAAGCAAAGGTTTATAAGCAAGGAAGCAGCATTAAAATTTATTTTTTAGGAAGCTCTTAGTCTGCTCAGGCTGCCACAGCCAAATATATAGACTGGGTGGCTTAAACAACAGAAATTTATTTTCTCACAGTTCTGGAGTCTAGAATTCCCAGACCAGGGTGTCAGCATGTTCAGGTTCTCTTGAGAGTTCTCTTCCTGACTTGCACAGGATCACCTTCTTGCTGTGTCCTCACGTGGCAGAAAGAGAGAGAGAGCTCTCTGCTGTCTCTTAAGCATGTTAATCCTATCATAAAGCCCACACCCTCATAACCTCATGTACATTTAATTACCTCCCAAAGGCCCCATCTCCAAATACCATCACACTGGGTATTAGGGCCTTAACATATGAATTGGGTCAGGGTGGGGAACCAAAATAAAGAAACAAAGAAATAACAGAACTCCTGCAGGGGTGTGGAATGAAGACTTAAATGAGGTGGTAGATGCTGGTAAAATCAGTTTGATTGGGTATTTATAAAGTGAAAAATTAAGCAAAGCAAACCAAGATAGTGTCAGTGTGGATGAAAAGAGATATTCTTTTTTTTTTTTCAAATTTTATTTATTTATTTTATTTATGGCTGTGTTGGGTCTTCGCTTCCGTGCGAGGGCCTTCTCCAGCCGTGGCAAGCGGGGGCCACTCTTCATCGCAGTGCGCGGGCCTCTCACTATCGCGGCCTCTCTTGCTGCGGAGCACAGGCTCCAGACGTGCAGGCTCAGTAATTGTGGCTCACGGGCCCAGCCGCTCCGCGGCATGTGGGATCCTCCCAGACCAGGACTCAAACCCGTGTCCCCTGCATTGGCAGGCAGACTCTCAACCACTGCGCCACCAGGGAAGCCCAGAGATATTCATTTTATAGATATTTCTGAGATAGAAGTAATGATTTTTTATTCATCTGACATGAAGAGTGAGAAAGAAGGAGAATTCAAATATAAGAGGATTTAATTTAAGGCATGGGACCAATATTAAAGACATATCATTGTGTAGCATATCCTTGAACTTTGGCTTTTCACTTCCTGGTGGAATCTCTAAGGTTCCTTCACCGTAGCATGTAGTCCTCTACTTCTTAACAGTAACTACTTAGGTTCAATCACCAGTTCTGTAGATTTTGCTTAGCTTTCTTGCCTTCAAGCCTAAACAAATGCAACAGTACTTTTATATGTTGAAGAAATAAATCCTTTGAGTGTCAAAGCCAAGTTCCCAACAGAATCGATTTCCCTCTGTGTGGGTTTGGAAATCTTCACTGCTTATGCCAAATCCTGTAGATCATGAGCAGGGCCCTGGCGTTCTGGGGAAGTCAGTCTATGTAAGTCAGCAATAGATTGGGAATCCTGGCTTGTCGACTCTTAGTTGGATTTTATGTCCCTCTTTATAGGTTGATAAAATGCAACTTGGCTTTTAGAAGCCAAAAAGAGTCAGAAAGAGCATGAAATCTCAGCAGTTCAGTGAGGTCATCTGACTGTTCATAGGAGAAATGAGGAAACATGCAAAAAGATTGTCTCAACAGAAGAGGGAGAGAAAAGTGAAAGGAAAGCAAGCCTGAAGAGGTGGCAGGGTCAGTGAAATAGGATGTGTAGCCTTTAGTGAACAATGTGTTTATTTCAAGGAAAATTAACAGAGTATTATGAAGCACCTATTGATCGCTCCAGATATGTGCTGCTGATGCAAAAGAATACAAAGGCAGTTCAAGATCTGAGCCCTCCCACGAAGGACATTTACATTCTATTCTCCTCTTTTCAGCTTTTCCAGTCCCACTCATCTTCTCTCCTTTCTACAAATCAATTCAAAGTGACATCAAAATACAGAATACCAAGAAAACACTTCCAAGTGTTTTGTACTTCTCTTCCCCCACATTCTGTATCCCATCATTTAGACCTCTCATTAATATATGGATATGTATGCCTCTTTCAATGCATTTATCTTAACTGTAAGCTTCATAAGAGCAGAAATTAAATACAAATAAGTACCTCCAGCCCCCTTATAAATGCCTAGCACAGTGCCATATGAACAATGAGATCTTAATATTAATTGAT
The DNA here is from genome assembly GCF_009873245.2 of Balaenoptera musculus. Classification (NCBI taxonomy): domain Eukaryota; kingdom Metazoa; phylum Chordata; class Mammalia; order Artiodactyla; family Balaenopteridae; genus Balaenoptera; species Balaenoptera musculus. The sequence goes on along the minus strand of NC_045785.1, from coordinate 86,565,240 downwards.
GTTCAGTTCTGGCTGGGATGACTGCTAAATAACTGTTTTATGAGTGAACAATGTGGGCATGCTTTGTACCTTGGTATTTGGATCTCTAAAGCAGTAATATAACTCAGTTACTTATTTTACTACTGAACTTTTTCATTTAATATACAAAAAGCAGAAAATGGATCCTGGCCCTGAGATTTTTTTTTTCATACTTAGTTGACCCTTGTATAAAGCATTCCTATTCCATTGTACTTCCTTAGACTCTTCCACCTCATTAAATTTATGCCTCCAGGAGATCATAGGAATACATTAATTTACCAAGCACTGTTTTTAAAAAATGTAATCATGTATTTTACAGCATTATTTATTATTGGTATCTTCAACTCAATTAAATAGGCATTTATTTTAGAAGGTACTATATGTAATAATTTTGTTACTATGATGGAGAAATAGAAGACATGACAGAACTTGGTCCTTAAAAATTTCAGTGGGGAGAAAGAGAAGACATATATAGACACTTAAAGTTAAATATCATCATCAAGTGCTGTATAAAAAAGCACCAAAATGATCCTTCCACCAGGATTATACAGAATGTAGATTTCATTGTGAGTCAATAAAAGCAAGAAGAATTCATGGCATGGAGATATCTGAGCAGATCAAGCATTGAATAAGTGGAAAAGGCAGGTTAGAGTATTCTGAGGGATTGGAGGGGCAGGGTCGTGTTGTGAAGTAAAAGCAAAGGAAAGAAAATTCATGTGGCTTGCACAAAACGTCGTGAGTTCCCATCCAGCTGGGGTAACCTGGGAGGTATTGGAGGGAACAGTGTCTGATAGGTTGATAGATAGAAAAGACCAGAATATAAAGGACTTCTAATATTGACTTATTTTAAATTTTATTGAATAAATCAAATAATCCCAACCTCCCACCATAAATATTTCATCCTTCCACTGTGAGACTCTATCGTTGGAGGTGCTGCTATTATAAATGCTTCAAAGTAGAATAGAGCAATCACTCTGTTAGGGTTTGGAATCAGGCAAATCTCACTCTATTTTTTACTACTTACAAGTTATGTGATATCAGGCAAATTACTTAAACTTGCTGAATCTCATTTTATTTATCTATAAAACGAGGGTAGTATTACCTATTTCAAAGCATGTTATAAAGACCAAATTAAATTATATAATGCTGTGTAATTGTGATTTATAATAAGAAATACATATTTGATCTTCTTCCAGTTTCTAGCAGAGTCCCTAAAACCATCGGAATTCCCTAAGAGATGAGAGCAATAAAGATGTCTTTTGTTATGTTAATGATGTTACTTTAGGAAAGCCCATAGGTAAAGAAAGGATGGGGCTGGCTGCCAGGAGAACCAACTTTGAACAGAGGGTTGGAACTTTCAGTCCCACCCTCTGATTTCCAGGGATGAGAGGGGGCTGGAGGTTGAATCAATTACCCAATGGCCAATGATTTAATCAATCATGCCCATTTAATGAAGCCTGCATAAAAACCCCAAAAAGAGGGAGTTTGGAGATCTTTCAGGTTGGTGTACATGTGGAGATATGGGGAGAGTGGTGCTCCTGGAGAGAGCATGGAAGTGCCCTACCTTTTCCCTATGCCCTATGTATCTCTTCCATCTGGCTGTTCCTGAGTTACATCCTTTTACAATAAAACCAGTGATCTAGTAAGTAAACTGTTTCTGTGAGTTCTGTGAGCCACTCTAGCAAACTAATTGAGCCCAAGGTGGGTATCCTTGGAACCACCAATCTAGAGCCAGACAGTCAGAAGCACAGGTGACAACCTGGTCTTGTGCCTAGCATCTGAACCGAGGCGGGGTGGAGTGGGGTGGGGACAGCCTTGTAAGACTGAACCTTAACCTGTGGAATCTGTTGCATCTCCAGATAGACAGTGTCAGTACTGAGTTGAATTGTAGGAGACCCAGGTGGTCTCTGAGAATTGCTTGGATATACATGGAAACCATACCCCACCGCTCGCTCCCCGCCCCCACTGGAATTAGGGACCAGAATTTAATATACTACATATAAAGTTCACAGTGTAATACCTAATACACATTCAATAAATGCTGGTTGCTGTTGCTGCTATGATGATTATTTCCTCTTGATAACCCTGCAGAAGCTACCTAACTTCTTAGAGCTTCATATACCCATATCTTTGTGTCTCTACTATATATTTAACTTTATATATATGACATATTTTTATACATATGATTTAACATAATTGTTGAATAATAATTTCATATTATTGAATGACTTCTATATAAAAAGCCACTGTGCTAGAAGCTGCTGAGTATATACCGATAACTTAGAGCAGTTGCTGGAAAACTATGTTTGGCAGGCCAAATCTAGCCTGCCACTTCTTTTTGTAAGCTCAGTTTTATTAGAATGAAGCCACACTTATTCTATGTATTGTCTATGGCTGCTTTTGCACTACAACAGTAGAGTTGAGTAGTTGTGACAGTCTGCATGGCTGGTAAAATCTGAAGCATTTACTATACAGCCCTTTACAGAAAATGTTTGCCAACCCCTATGTTAGAGTATTCCTATCCTAGAGAAGCTTTTGATCTGGCAAACTGTGCTAAACAGACATAAATATCTGAGTCAGAATATACATTTTAGTATATACAGTAGTATACACAGATTTCATAGATGGACGTATCTAGTTCAGTTGAGTTAATCATTAAAGAATTTATTATAGTAGTAGCATTTGGAACCACCTTTTATTAAAGCTAAGGTTTATTAAATAATTTCATTTGGTTATTTGTTCATTCAATAAATACCCATTAATAGCCTCTCATATGCCAGGCACTGTTTTAGGTACTTCGGATTTGGCAATAAACAGAATGAACCAAGACCTTACTCTTATGGGGCTTACATTCTAGTGGGGCAGGCAATGTACAAATAAATAACTACATAATATAATGTCAGTTGCATTAAAGAAAAAAAAGCACAGTGAAAAGATGGAGAATAGTGGAGATGGTGGGAACTCTTCAGAAAGTTAGGAAAGACTTCTTTGAAGAAGTGATGTTTTAGTAGGGACCTAAGGGAATAAGCCATGCACATGTCTGGGGGAAGAGCATTCCAGGCAAAAGGACAGCAGGTATACAGGTCCTGAGTCAAGACTGTGACTGATATGTCAGAGAAAACTTACTTTCTGGTACTCACTATGTTGTACCATTGCTTAATAATTTAAATTTAAGAATACATTATCACATTTAATTCTCCAGTAACATTATGACATATGAAATACTATCATTCCCACTTTATAAATATAGAATTTAGGTCTAGAAAGGTTAAGTAACTAACCTAAAGTCATAGAGCCTTTATATGGCAGCACTTGAATCCAAGACTCAGACTCGAAATTGCCTTCAAGAGCATCTAGAAATGTAATAGATTCAGGCATGATTTCTAGATGCAGAAAAAGGAAGTACAAAGGAATGTGTTTCTATGTGAGTTGTGTTTGGATAAGAGCAAACTTCCTAATCTGGCTTTAATGTGGACTTTGTATGGAACGTAAAATAAGATAAAGTTAAAAAAAAAATAGGTTGGTTGGAGACACATTGTGGAGGGCCAGGAATCTAAGGCAGAAGCGCGTGTTCTCAATTAAACTGGTGAAGGGAAGTCATTCAAAGGTTTGGGATAGGGGACTAAGTGGAGCAGTGCTTTGGGAAGATCTATCTGGCAACTGGACAGTGTGATGGATCTGTGTCAGGAAGACTGGAGGGTGTGGACCTAGCTCAGTATTTATTGCATCAACCCAAACAAGCTGCAACGCGATGCTGAACTGGGTGGTGGTGCTGGGAATGGAAAGGAAGGAGGTATGAGTTGAACTTCAGAGGCTGAATCTGTATGATGTGACAACTGACTGGCATCAGGAAGATGAAGAATTCAGAGATGACTGTGATGTGTCAAGCCTCAGAGTATGATCTGACCGTGAACAGAAACAGGGAAAAGGAACTAGACAAGAGGAGAAATTTGGGCTAGAGTATGTGGCAATGACTCTCTGGCAGAAGCAGAGGTTGATCAATGGCCTAAGACATGAGACCTGAGATGTAGAACTGGGAGTCATCCTTGAAGAAGTGACAGGTGGCACTAGATGAGATGATAAGATTATCGGGGCAGGAGTGTAAAATAAAAAATAAATACCAGAAACTTTATGGAAAGCCTATGTTTAGGAGAAAGAAAGAAAGAGAAATAGGCACTCCAGGCTGTAAGATAACAATGATGGCTAACACTTATCAAGCATTTACTATGTTTGTGGCATGAATCTAAGTGTTTTACATATATCAACACATGGATAATGAACTGGCTTGGAAGGCAGGAAAAATACCATACCAAGAAGGGAGAACTTTCCTTAGAAATACCTCCTGGTCTGGCAGCCTTTGCAGTGGGTGACAGAAAGTGATAGGTGGGTATGGCTGAGCATTCAGAGCTCTGACATCTCAATACATTCCAACTCCACCTTATGCTTGAACTGGAGCAGTTCTACTGCTGTGTTCTATGTAAGATCTCATTCGGAAAAACCATGAGGCTCTGCTGCTAAAAGCACTCTAAAGTTCATTAGCTTAGGAGGAAGGAATGAACTCATGGGCAAACTTTCCCAATGATGAGGAAGGAAGAGTGACCAAGGTTGTAGGAATATTCACAAACAGATAAGAAATATTCACAAACAGTGGGAGAGTAAATGGGCCAGGATAAAGTGATAGGACGCCCTTCTTGAGGTTAGTGCTCATGAATTTGAAGTGACAGCAGTCAGCGTGTCACTTATTGACAGCCTACTCTGATATCCTGGGACAGCAAACATGAAAAGGTGTTGTCCCTGACCTTAAGGAAGGGAAGAGAATTTGATCTTCCTTTATATACATTATCTCATTTACTCTTCATTACAATATTATAAAGTAGGTCATACATATATGTAGAATGGCTTGGTGATAACCAGTCTACTCATATAAAGGACAGGTATTAAAATGACCAGTCTCTTACAATGCAATACCCTAATTTGATACTTCCATCCAAGTAAGGTCTTCTCCCCTCCCCCAGCTAAGGCCTGTCTCAGGCCTGAAAGCCCATGATGGGGAGGGGAACACTGGTGTTCTCTTGGCTCTTCCACTGCCTCTCTTACTCCAGCAGTAAGAGTTTCAGACCCCTCCAGTTCCAGCCCGGAGGGAGAAGGAACGTGAAGGAAAGTATACAGTCTTACCTGGTGTAGGAGTGTCAGGACTCTCTGGATACAACTCTTTTAATATTAAGCAGGGCCTTATAGATTCTTCCTGAGAATCTCCTCCTGGAAACCCCTGTCCGGAGCTCTTGGTTAGAGGCAATGCTGCTCTTCTGACTAGACACCAGACATTCTGCCACCCACTCTTGCCCTCACAAGTTGCTGTATCCTTACAGTTCACCTGTAGTTTTCTGTTTGTTTGGTTGGTTGGTTTGCTTTTCTTTTTTAATTATTTTTAAAATTTTTATTGAAATATAGTTGATTTACAATGTTGTGTTAGTTTCAGGTGTACAGCAAAATGATTCAGTTCATAGATTCTTTTCCATTATAGTTTATTACAAGGTTGGTTGTTTTTTTCTATTCAGGTTATCTCGCCTAGGCTGGAAGACCTTGGGAGTCCCTCTTAAAATTACACTGGGTCAGTTTTCTCCCAAGAACAATGTGGCCTTTGGGAAACTCATGCACCCTTGTGCTGCAGGGATGGAAGCACAGCTTGCTCCCAGAGCAGTCTTTTTTCTCTTTGCTCTTCCATTCCAGGCCAAAACTCTGGGGCACACATTCCAACCTCCCAAGGCCCCTTGAAGCCTGTTTTCACTTGAGGGAGGAGGTGAAACTCTATGGCACTGCAAAAACTCTTTCCACAGCATTCTTATAACACTTCAACCTTCCCTACTTATAGAGAATAGAGGTGAGAGATTGTTAAGGCTGCCTGCACTAGTCTCACAACCTTTTAGCATGTCCTGATTAGCTGGACTAGCTCTTTGATTTAGGACATAAGGCAACTTGGTAACTTTTATATTGTTCTCAGCCTTTGGGACCTCAGCTAAAATAGAGACAGAAAGAGTCCCATTCTATCAACTTGTCTGATATAAAAGCATTGTAAACATCGATAACCATTTGGTAGCACACTTTGGAAGGCTTGTGGCATCTTGGTTAAACAAGTACCCTTCTGCTTTACTATGGCAAGTCTCTGTGGAAACATCCATTTCTATGTTAATGTCTTTTACAACACCTTTGCCTCACATTTATTTTACCTCCTTGTTCCCAGTGACTTCTGTTTTCATGTCACCTCCATCAATCTTGGATCTTGGCATCACTAATAGTTTCCAATCTACAGATAACACATTTTCTTAATAACATCAAACCCATTCCACTCTTTCAGTACTCAACTAAGAAACTTGCTTCATTGTGCACTGAGAAAAAGCAAAGCGATTGGAAAAGGCTTTCAATAGGCTCCCACCACTACATCTACCTACTTCCCTACATCTTCCCTACATTCTCTGGCTTTCCTTCTGTTAGTAGAGATGAATTGGTAATGCTCCCATTAAGGCCAATCAATCCCTTCTCCCAAACACACACACACACACACACACACACACACACACACACACTTTAGATCTGATCGCTCACTCACTCAAGGATACCACCAGTGTTTTCTTATCAACCATTTTTCTATTTCTTCCAGCATTACAGACATGGTATTGAATCTACCATCTTAAAAAACGACAAAACCTTTTCTGACCCTTTTTTATGCCTTTCTAGCTACAATTTCATTTGTGCAGTGTTCTTCTGTGCAGTGAAACTTCTCAAAAGTTGTCTGTACTCATTGTCACCAATTCTTCTCCTGCTTTGTCTTGGTTCCAGATTTTCATCCCCTCCACTCCTGAAATAGCCCTTACCAAATCACCAATGACCTATAGGTCGCTAAGTTCAATGGTCAAGTCTCAGCCGTCTTCTTACTCCATCAATCTACAGCATTTCACAAAATTGATTACTCCTTCTTTCCTGAAGGGAAGGGAACTTTGGACTCAGAGCTTTTAAGACCCCTCTCCTTTGGATCTCCTCTTCCTTACTGTCTACTCCTATTCGCCTCCCTCTATGGCTCTTTTTTTTTTTTTTTTTAATCTTTCTGGTCTTAAATGATAAAAGTTCCCAGGGTTTTTTCTTTGAACCTCTATTCTATCCATACTCACTTCCTATGCGATGATACCCAATCTCAGGACTGTAAACCTTCATATTGATAACTTCCAAGATGATACCTCTAACGAGGCTCTCTCTCTTGAACAACAGATTCATATATTCAACTACACACTTTCTATCTAAGAGGCATCTCAAACTCAAGCTGTCCAAAGTAGAATTTCTCATTTTCCTCCAAGACCTTCTCCTCCTGCAATCATATGCATTGTAGTAAATGTAACTCTATGCTTCAGTTAACTCAGGCTAAAAACCCTGGAGTCACCCTTCACTCATCCCTTCCCTATAGACTTTACCTTCAAAAGACAGATATTTTCCACTTAACATTTGTGTTCCTGAGCATTGAGTGTTCTGCACAAAAATGGTTAACCAGGAGTCTACCTTACATTTTTTCAGTGGAAAAAATATATATAATGACTTATGTGAAACCAGAAGCTGCCAACTAAATTTTTAAAGTGTATTTATAACATTAAAAGTTGGGTTATAAAATGTTTTATAATATTTCATGGTAAATAATATTGGTCAGAAAAAAAATGCAGGCAAAAATTTACAATACAAATCAGGCAACTCCCTATAGTATTTGCATCTACTTACCAAGCAAAGTGGACACTTGAGGCTTGGCAAAGGTTGGGAAGGAAAAAGGGGAAAAGGTTAGAGCTGTCTTTGTCACTTGCTGTGGAAGGTGATGGTGCTGACAATTTCAGTGATGAATGGGCAATTTCAGGCAAGTTATCAGACTCAGAGTAACTGATAGAGATTCTCTGTCATTTGGGTATTTATAAAGACCTTTGAAGAGTTAAGACTTGAAAAAATATTTGACATGTTTGGATAAAACATGGAAAATGGAGTATGACTTACATTTCCAATGTTTTCTGAACAGATTTATAAGGGATGGGCCGTTTAAAGAAGTAAAGCTTCTCATCCTATCATCCTCATGCTTCAGGTTAATGTTTATTGTTGCTTCTAAATATGACTCTGTAATGCCTCTCAGCATCAGCAACATCCTAGATGAGTATCCTCTTTTTGACATTTGGTTGTTATCCTAATAGCTACACATGATTCTAATGCTCTACCAACCATTCTTGAGTTTCCAGTTGAGGTTTCTCCTGCATATTATATTTTTTTAGTGCTTTATTGAGTTTTGGCGACATAAATATTAACTTTTCCTGTATTAGCATAGTCTTAAAAATGTATTAGGAGATATGTGTATAGTATGAAATGTGGGTATTAAAAAACCAAGAGGGGTTCTAGTGGGAAAATATTTATTAGGAAGATTTTTGCATTGGATGTGCCTGTGTATTCAAAATCGAGCCACTTCTTTCCACGTAAAATCACTAACAACCTCTTCCTAGCACCCATCCTCTCTGCCTGGATTATCCAAGTAGCCCTCCAACTGTTCTCTTTACTTTTATTCCTGCCCTCCTTCAGCTTATAACACAGTGATCCTTTTAAAACATAAGTCAAATCATGTTGCTCCTCTGTTCAAATTTCTATAATAAATTCTATTTACTCAGAGTAATATCCCATGTCTTTAAAAGACCCATTGACTTCTCTCCTACCCCCCTCCCCCTTACCACTCTACTCAACCTACACAGGTCTCTTTGTTAGTTCTTGACTGCTCCAAATGCACTCTTGCCTCAGAATATTTGCATTTGCTATTGCATTTCCTGGGTCATTCTTCCCCTACAGGCTTTGCTCCCTCATTTCTCATTAAAGGCTTTCCTCAACATTCTATATTAATAGTAACAGCCTACCCTCCCCCATACTCTCTTTTTCTTTACCCTGTATATTATTTCAACAGTTCTTATCACCTGATGTATACAAAGGGGGACCTTATAAGGTATCACCTCCACCAGAACACTGAGAGTTACAGAGGTTCTATTCATAACTACACTGAGGTTACAAGTTCATTCTCTACTACTTTCTATGAGAACATAAACTCTAGGAGGGCAAGTACTTCATCTGTATTATTCTGAGCTGTATGACAAGATTCTTAAAGTGTCTGACACATAGGAGGTATTTAGTAAATAGATATTTACTAAATGAATAAATCAGTGAATAAACGTTCTGGTTTGGTGTCTCTTCTATTTAAAATAGAATTATAAGAACGATCTGTGAATTTTTCCCCAGGGAGCATCCTTTCCTCTCCAGATGTCCATGCTTTCTATGGAGGAAATTCAATATGGGAGATATTTCCTAGGAAACACAAAACTGGTATTTTTTAGACAAAATAAGGCTGTCAATCTTATTCTAATTTAGAGGAATTTAACTGAGACATCCTAATTTAGAATCCCATTTAAAATGCTAACCCAATATATGCCCATCTTTTAAGTAGGTAAATTATTATGATTTTATGTAAAGAATTTCTTACAAATTCAGTTTTGTGTTGCATGATTTAGTAAAGGAAAGTGTAATTTTCATGAGACTGTTATTTTTCAAATTCCTAGTCCTATGGTTTAGACTCTAGTATATTACATATCAGAGAAGTCAAATCCTTTACTCCACATCTCAGTTTCAGACTGAAAATTGTTTCATTTTTAGTGATCCTGTAGTCTCTGTCAAATAGCTGCACAAAGCTGTTTGCTCTTTTTCATGGTGCACAAAATCCTGACCTGCTCACTCTCTGAAAGTGATGATGAATGAAATTTACTAGACGGATACTAAATGACTGTAGTTCAAACAAGACCACCTTGTTTATCTGGCATGTTCTGTTTGGGCATGAAAAAAGTAAGACCGAAGTTGAAATGCCGAGGTATAATTATAGCAGACTTTAAAGGATTCACTATATTCTTCACCTGGCCCGAGTTTAAATTGAATATTTAATTCATTTAGTAGCAGAAGTTCATTAACCTTTACTGGACTTTGTGCAGTAATAAGCACAAATCATTGCTGTTTTCCCCTCTGATGCCTGTAATATTTAAAACATAATAGGACATTTTTATAACCAAAGACATTGAGAAAGACAGAACAACACAAGTAAAAAAGAAAAATGATCCTAAATACATTATGGTGTTTTTCTATAAAATGTTTTAATCTCAATAAAAGAAACATTTTAAGCTGTACTGCCTAGGCAACTATGCTTTTATTTCACTGTGAAAGAAATCTGAAGTATTATTGTGTATGTGTGCATGTAAGGCTCCTAAAGTCTTTCAGCTGTCATTTCCAGAAAGAGTTTAAAGTACCAAACAGATGGAATACAACAAGGTATATTCATTTTAAAATGCACACAAATACATGTGAGCAGCTGCCAAATTTTGTGGAAACCTTTCTGAAGCCCTATAAATCTCTCTTTGTGTTTGAGTAGAATACATGTGAATTTTGGAAATTCCATTTAGTAAAAAATAACTTCTTTAAAAATGTTTATAGGATTTTATGAGTCTCCTGATATTATCTAAAAATAATTTAAAAGATTATACCCCATTCATTAAGTTTGAGGACAAGACTTGGAAATAACTAATTTCAATAAAAAGTGACAATTACTGTTTCCACAATATAGAACTGCAATTCATATGAGCACAAACCATAACAATTTATCTTCTGCAGTTTTCCTACTGCCTCAATGGTATAACTGCTCCGTAATTAATCCCTAGTTTTAGTTGTTTTTATTGATAATTTTCTTTGCAACATCTAATCCACAGTAAATATTCTAACCTGGAACTATTAGGTTGCAAAGAACAGACACCATGAAAGTTTACTTGGGAAGATCAGTAAAGAGGATTGTCATAACAATTTCTAATATTTAATATTTGCTCCTCTCCAACTTTAACTTGCACATGATTTTGTATAGCTGTGATATTGGCACCGTTTGCAATGTTATATGACATTTGAGCTAAGGATCTAACCAATGACTGATAAAAGTTTCCATCTCTTAGTTTCACATCTTATGAAAGAGAATCTGATTTGCTTCTGGTCAAGTGACCAACCCATTTGTTATCCAATCAGAGATAATTAACAGTAATCATATGGTACATCAGGTTTCCCCTTAGAGAGGCTCTGTGAAGTTCAGATTCTCTAGAACATATTGCTAAAAATGGATAATACAAGTTAAACTAATATTTCCAGAATACTAATCATGTTGGAAGAACACTGATGCTCTCATAAAACATTCCTGTACAATATCTGTTTCAGTTTTACAGATAGAGTCTTAATCTGGAACAGTAGTTGTCAAATTGTTGTAATCCAGCACAAAAAAAAAATTGCACAAACACCCCCTCCAGTTTATAAATCATGTACATAGATTAATGTTTTATCTTAAAAGGTATATTGTAATACAGATATGAAATTTGAATTTTAAAAGGATAAAATAAAATTTTATACTAATTGAAGTTTACTATTTTCTCTACATATCCACGATCAGAGACCACATTTACTTAATTTTAGGTTTTATTTGATTATCAAACCCATATATCATGCTAACCAGGTGTCAAGCACCATTCTAAGTGTTTTTTCAGATATTTACTTATTTAATTCTCATAGCTACCCTGAGAGAAAGATACTGTTATTTTTACATTTTACATACATGGAAAGTGATGTATAGAAGGTTAATGTGCCCAATATCACAGAGCTAGTAAATGGTACCACCAAAATTTTAATCCAGACACTACCATAACTACTGCTTTCTTCTTCCTATTGAGAATCATCTGTCTCAAGAGTCACAGTGACTCATTCATCGTTAAACCAATCCAAAATTCCTAGGTGTTCCAAGGGCTTTGCCAACCATGTCTCCATAATTTAAAATTTTGGTTTTTTTATATTATACTTTACACTCTCTTCTACTCGCTGTTGCTCACAAACGCATTAATTTCTCCTTGTCTCATTAGAAGTAAGGACCTCCCACAGCATTGGCAAAACAATGGGTGAGACGTGCAATGTCAGATTACTGCAGGGAAAAAGCAATTGTAGAAAATCCTCAAGTCTATCATTGTAACTATAAACACAGAGATATTCCTTGGTGGATTATTCTTCACATGTGTATTAAGAGGAAACCCAGTGGGCAACATCTTGGGCAGCATCTTTTCCACCTTTCCTGATTATGCTGTCTCTATGGCAACTTAAGGTGAGTAACTCAAGATATTTCTTCTTTCTCTCCAGGAGCTATGAGCTTGATAGTTTACACATAATGTGACGTAAAACTAATTAGAACCTTACTTTTTTACTTTACTTTCATAGTAGAAAATACGTCAGTGTAGCTCCAAAAATGGTTAGGTGATACAATAAAGGAAGGCCTCTGTTAATCACCAGAAGAGTACTGAGAGTGTGTCTTCCATATTTATTTTTTCCTTTGTCTTTATGCCATGACTGTTGCTTTTTGTTCCTGATATTATTTCTTTGTTCTTGTGAATTCTAGCACTAAATTGCTTTGAGAAAATAATATTTATTGTTCTAAATGTTTCCATGGTCATTTGCAGTGATCCAAGTTTTCATTTGAAAGAGACTTGGCAACACTCCCAAAAGCTGAGTAACAAGTGCTTAACCTATTGGACTCACTTCCTAGCATTTGTACTGAAGACAAATTGGTGCTTCCCTGTCTGGCCTCCCTGCTGCAGAGGACACTGGACACAATTCTTTTCCCCTTCTCACAACCTCTGCTTGTTCTCATGCTGTCTGGAGCCTGTTTTTATTTCCTTAATATACCTTTTCATCTTTTCTACTTAATCTCAAAAACACCTCTCTTAGTTTCTAATTGAATATAACCCTAGGTTGTTTTGTCAAGGGCCTTGAGAATGAGGCAGAACCATTTCCTGGTGGTTCTTTAAATAATTTCTATGGCTTTTCACTCAAATCGTTTGTCTCTGAATCCTCCTTTGAGTAAACTTGATGCTGTTCTTCTTGAACGCAAAGAGACAACTCAAAGTTGTGGAATTATTTGAAATATCAGTTGAGGTAAGGAATCATTATCAGACTTCTCAAAGTTTATGGACTTTATGAGTTTTAAGTTATCCCATGTGAATGGAATTGAGCTTCTCGGGTAAACAGAGACTCATCTGTTAATCTAAGGGGAGAGAAAAGTCACAAAAATTTCTGCTCCTGCCCAAAGGGAGACTGATCCTCCTGCTTGCATTTCAGAAGGATGTATAGCACATTGTGGGGAAATAGAAACAAGCCAAGAGGGCTGGGTAAACTGACAGCTTTAAGAACTTGCCTACACGTTTTCCCTTTAGGAATTCAGCAGCAATGGAAATTGTCTGTGAAGAGGCACTGGACTCAAATCTTTGACTCTGCAAAGAGAGATTCTACAAAGCATGGTCCCCGGATGCCAGACACAGCTTCGGGGAAAGTTGCCTTTGATATGCCCATAACATGGCATGGAGAGAGAAATAATATGAAGTTCACCCTCCATTCCATACTAACATCATGCAATAGTATACAATAAACAGAAATGAGTTTTGGAAAACCCACTGGGAAGGAAGGTTGTTGGGAAATCATGGTCTTACAGGTGGTAAAACTGGTAAAAGGAAAAGAAGGTGGCTGCAATGGAATGGAAACAACGAAAATATGTCCCCCTTCCTAAGGCAAAGATGTTGAGTTTTAAAAGAAAGAGAGCCACTAATTTAAAAGCATCCAAAGCCCGTCCCCAGACATCTGAGCTGGCCAAATTCTAGTGCAGTCCCTAGGGACTGCACGGAAAGAAACTGAAAAGCATTTCTTGCAATAAGGACATCTCAGTGGTAGGACTTCCCACATATGTAGCTGATTTACACTAACAAACTCTCCTTCACTTACCCATTCAATAAACATTTAGAATTTCTAATATATGTGAAGCCCGTGCTAGGTGAAGACACAAAGATGAAAAAAACACGGTACCTGACCTGTCCTCAAGGATCTTACCCTTCCGTAAGGAAACTAACACACACACAAAGTAAGGAAAAACAATTGTTATAAAGAGTACTAAAGGCTGAGGAAACAGACTGAAGGAGTCAAGTTGACTTTCACAGATGATAGAGTACCTGTAATGAGGCTTTAAGTATGGCTAGAAATGTGTTTAGTTGTTGAGACTTGTGATTGCATTTTAACCAAAGGGACTAACGTCTACCAAAGCACAGAAAGAAGAGGTTGCCTGGCCCATCCCAGAACAGATAAGGCAGATGGGAATTCAGAGCTATGGGAAAAGAGGCAGAAGACCAAACCTTTGAAAGAATGAAGGAAATAAGTGTTCTTCAGTTTCTCATTTCAACTATTAAGTGCATGCTCCTTTATAGTCACTAAAAGTTTAATGTGACTCTGTGGTAAAAATAAATAAGTAAATAAATGAATATCCTATTCTGTGGTTCTGATGGTCCCAAGGAGAAAAAAGAAAGATTTCCAACCCATCACTTTTTCACGAAACTAATTAGCAGTGACAATGCATAACAATTCAATGACATTGTTGTTATACCAGTGAAAGAATAGGAAATATGAAGTACATTCTGAAGCACATGCCCTTTTATTCAATTAAAAATTACTTTATCCAGAAACATTTCAAACATACACAAAGGAAGAAAGTATAATGATTCTCCATGTAACCCTCAAGATTTTGCTCTGATTGATAGCACTGGTTTTTTTTTTTTTATTATTCTTTGCTGAATTATTTTAAATCCTAGAACTTCTTTCATTTCACTCATATATTTCAGTTTATATCTTTTTAAAAATATGATATTTTCTTAACAATTATGATGCCATTATCACACCTAAAAAAATAATGATAACTCACTGTCATCATCCAATGTATACTCCATAATTAAATTTCCTTGAATGTCTCAAAAAATGCCCTTCTAAGCATCGGTTTATTTGAATCAGGATTCAAGCAAGATTTACTCATTACGTTTAGTTGCTTTAAAATAAAGCAGTCCCTTCTCCCTCATACCTGTTGTCCCCCACATCATTGTTTTATTACAGAAATTGGTTATTTACCCTGGAAAATGGCTATCGTTGTGGACTTATCTGTACTTCCTTATGATGTTTTTTCTATTAATATTTTCCATTTCTCTTGTAAATGGAAGTTAGCTCTGGAGGCTTGATTAAATGCAGAGTCAACTTGTTTCATAGCAAGAACACTCCATCAGCGATGCTCCCTCAGGAACACACACTGGCTGGTCCCCCCACACAAGTGACACTTAGCTAATCGGTGGTTCAGGTGGTGACAGCTGAACTCTCACTGTAAAGGTCCCCAACAACCTTTCACCTAATTGTCTATTCCATTGAAGATCACTGTCTCAAGTAATTATTTCATTGGGGGTTGCAAGTTTATGATTTTCTAATTCTTTCTACATTCATTAGCTGGCATTCTTCTGCAGAAAAAAATAATTCTCATCAGTTGGAGCTATTTGCTTACCCTAAAATATAGTTAGTACAGTAAAGGTAAGAAAATGCTTAATTATTTCCTTTCACTTGCTATTATCAGAATAAGAAGTTAGGACTACTCATGTTTTAAAAGCAGAATCACTTAATACTGTCAAAAAAAAAAATTACTTTCAGAATACTACCGAAACAAGAAAATTTGAGCTTCAATATTTTCCCTTTCTGTATTTAACACTCCTAAGGTAAATCTACTTGGGACCAGATTTAGTGGAGTTATATGTAGATATAAACACTGAATAAAATTCTAAACCATGTTATAGATACAATTTGTCACTAAACAGCAGTATGCTCCTAATCAGCAGTTTTACCTTTCTTTCCCACTCTAGAACTTTTATAATGATTTCTATGGATGAAACCAGCCTCTGGTACCACTTTCTGTTCACAAGAGCTTAGAGGATAAGGAAGCCAGAAAATATGCTGTCCCTTTCTTTTCCTCAATTGTAGAAATTGTGAGAAAATGTAAATTTTTATATGTATGGGAATTCATAGCATGTGCTCCATACTCATAGAATTGGCATTGTTAATTTGTGATTCTAATCTAGAGAGCATAAAGATGGCCCTACTACAGGAAGAAAGTATTGGGGTGGCTTCAGAGAATGATTTGAGGACCATGCCTTAATTATATTTCTTCCAAATAGTGTCATTAATAATTGGCATTGCTGAGTTCCATTTCCACCTCTCCACAAAAAAAAAAAAAGTCTACAAAAAATAAAAAATCCAATTTGAAAACCAAGATAAGCAATTTCATCTAGGTACAAAATAGCTACAACTATTTTTTTAAATCCTGAATATTAATGTGTTGTGAAAAAAGCATGAACTCCACAAGCAGGTGGATCATCAACAAAGGGATTAAATAGGCCTCAAAAGGCTCTCCAAAGAGCCATTAAAAATTGTCAAGGAATCAGAAAATTCCATAGTAAATGAGCCAAATGACTTTGAGAGATGAAAAATAAGGAAGCTGAAAGAGCAAAATAATAATAGTACTTGCTACTTACATAATAGCTTTCTTGAGAGAATTCTGAAACACTTTCCAAACATTAATCCAATAATTTTTGTCATTAGTCTACACAGCACTAAGGGGGCCTTTTATGGTATTTCTCAGTAAGCACTTGGGGAAACTTAGGCTTAGGAAGACAAAGATGGGGCGACTTTAACAGATTTTCCCCTCATGTAGCAAAAAGTTAATGCTAGAAGAGAATTCCCAAAGAGAAAATGCCATCTGATTTTCCACTGTAATATTACTAGATGTCACTGATTCAAAATTAATTTGATATGTTAGAAAAGAGAACCAATATAAAAATATTATCAATAGTTATCTAAAACCTGGGGAATTCATTAATTCAGAGACAAGCACACCTAAAATGAAGATCTGGAGAGAATATGTACTCCACGTTTGGAAGAACAATTTTTAAATAAAAAGATAAAGAATTACATCCACACATGTATTTTTGTTAAAGAATTACATTCCATTCTTTTCTAAAATGGCACTTAGGAAAACAGCTCAATAAAATAGTTAATATAATACAATTCTAAATGAAAGTAACTGACTAATAGTGGAGGACAAACCAGGTAACTAAGACAAAATTTCAGGACGGAATCACAGCCTTCTGGTAAATGAATTCACAGCTTCTTTGACACAAACTCAGTTCAATAAAAACAGCAAAGCATCTGAGACTCACAAACTGCTGCTGAAGGAAGTAAACCAGGTAAGGAACTCTGTAGGGGAGAACAATATAAACCAGAGGTAATGGGGAAAATTCACTTTGTAGTAGAAATTGTAGCAATACCAAAGGGCATCATACAACAGACAGAACAACTCACAGTAAGGGGAAAAGAGACACGCCTCCTGTTTGTAAAGAATGGCAGTGAAAGAAAAAACCTACGTGCTTTTAAATCTTATTCCTAGGAGATAAATTCCAAATTCCTAAGGGAAATATTATTTCTTATATGTGAGATTACTGAGTACCATGAACCACATGCAGGAAGACTGGATTACATACATTAGAAAGAGTCCAGCTTAATGAGATCAAGCTTGGGGCTCTCAGTCCATTGAGTTGGGGTTCTTTTTTTTTTTTTTTTTTCCACCATTTTTCAGGGGGTGGGGAGGAATGGAGGTGCTATGTGCAGAAATTGGGCCTGGGAGTCATGAGTTTCTTCTTTCTGATTTGCAGAACCCACATTAGCTTCTTTTGAAGGGAAGTATAGGCCCCAATGTCAGGCTACCTGGCTCAACTACATACTAATATGTATTGTATTGGGATGATGAAAGAATTAAACGAGATTAAAAGAAGTAATATACATTCCAGTCTTAAAATGGTGCCTAGGCCATAATAACACTCAGTGGTATTAGGTAATTTGGGGTCACTTCATCCCACCTTGGCTGAGTTGATCAGATTCTAGGCAACACCATTCTGTCTAAACCTGGCACCAGCAACTGGAAAGCAAGATTCATTTTGGTTAGAAGAGAATTCTAGTCAAAATTCTTACATGATTTAAGAAAATGGTTTCAACTTTTCAGACTAAAGGAAGAAGCACATGCCTTTGTACTACACACTCATGGTGCCTTGCCCAGATCCCCTAGGATCCCTTTTACAAGTTCTCTGTTCCTCTCCCCCAACGCCAGCTTTACTTCAGAGGATTGCCCTCTGGCGTGGAGGAGAAGCAGAAATGCCAGGAGTTAGCACTCCTGTTTCCAAGCTCACCCCTTCCCAATACACTTCCCAATACACCGACTGGTGTGAAAGACTAAAGTCCTGTTCCTTTGTTTTATAGCTGACAAACTCTCAGGACTGGGCCGAATAAATCTGCCCCTGACTTGGCTTCTTCTCTCCTCTATCCTGCTGCCCCCATTTCCTTAATGATTTCACCAGAGAAATAAAATGACTTGCACCCCAATCCTTGGCTCAGGGTCTACTTCTAGAAGAATCTATTCTCAGACTGCCTTAATTTAAGATTATCTTGAGAAAAAAATGACAGGAGAGAGCAGAGTAGAAAAGAGAATATATATTCCAACTTGGGAAAAGCAATGATTACAGAGTCATCAGTGAGTTCAATTCTATCTTCCATTCCAATCTCACACAGTCAATTTCTTTTTCCTTGCAACACTTCCACCAGTACACAGGTAGTGAGGGGCAGAAGCTAAGAGAGTTAGGATATGTGGTGGCAATTATAGGTAATTCCCTTTCCTCTTCCAGAACAGCTGTATGGGGTAATCCAACTGACCTGGGTGATGCCGTGTGTAGGTGAAAAGTACAAGAAGACAGAAATTAAATATAAAGTTCTGTCCTAAAGAGAGGGCTGAGGTTCAGGTCAGAAAACATGTCCAAATAATATATTTAATGATGGGATCTGACACAAGAACTAGAAGCCAAAGACCAGTGCCACCATGAGTTATATAGCCTGAGATTACGGAAGGGAGGAACAAAAATTTGGTGACAGTGAACCAGAGGTGATATGGAAGAAAACTGAGTCAGGAGAGCTAAAGAGTTTTTATATATTCCTTGTCCTCTGTGGCATGGATACTTGAACTGGATTTAAGGACCCCCTTTCTCTAAAGGGACACAGAGCCAGGTTTTTATCATGGTCACTTAGCCAAACACTCTAGCATACTCTATTGTGTTCCTGATTTAGAATACACATGGCTGTGCCTGAACTTTTATCCTCAACTGCACGTGTAAGGGGTGAGGGTAGACTACAGGGAGACAGGGTTGATTATAGGTTACCTACGACAGGTGGTTCTGGTAGGACGCATGCTCTTTTCCCCTTACTGTGCGGAGCTGTGCATGGACCAAGGGAGCATGCCATCATCATCTCTCTTCCTCTCAGATGTCCTGAGGTAGGAACATTCTTTTTTATCACTCCCTGGTACAATGGAAGGGATCTCAAAAGACTCTACTTAAAGAGTCATTGATCCTGCAGTTGGTCAGGCTCAAGGTGTTTGCGGTACCAGGAAGTCAGGGAAGTAGCAAGGCTCCGGGTGGGAGGACTAAGCTGGCTATTATTAGCCAATTCTTAAGTAGCTTGATGGATGGACTAGCTATGTTGACTTTCAAATTTTTTTGACAACTGCCCATAGTAATAAATATATGTAGATCATGACCCAGTAAACACACACACAGACACAAACACACACACAGACACACTATAACCAAAACAAATATTTTACAAAACTAATACCATCCTTATTTTGTATATACAAGCTGATGTGTTCTATCTTATTCTATTTTATTATAAACATACTGGTCAAAAATCTATTAATTTGATATTATAAGCCACTCATAATTTGAAAACTATTGCTTTACTACCCAGATGAAAAATTCTATCTGAGCACCATTGGTCTTAGGTGAAGTCCTCAGGGAAGGACTAGTGGTTCACAGATGGATGCAGAAGTCAAGGGAATGGGACAGTATCTTCCCAAACTGAGATACAAACTATAAATCAAAGTCTGAGATAAGACGGTTTCTGAGATTAAGGATAATACAACAGGTGTTGGCACCCTCTAGGATGCATCTTTTGTGGATAGAGCATATCATCTTTAAAAACCCTCCTTTATCATGTTTGCCTCTCTCTAGACTTTCTTGAGTCCTTTATCCCCAAAATATCTTTCTATCTCACCATATCCCTCACTAGTTCTGAAATACCTTAGGTCTTCCTTAATATATTCCAGGTATTATAGGATAGCAGGAAGTGTAAAATGTGAAGAGTGGGTACTGTGAGAATGGATAAGAATGGGATAAAGATAAAAGTACAAAGTGTCAGTTCAGAAATGGGAAGAGCAATTTTTAAAAAAGAAACACTTTTTGAAAACAATCATTTTCATCACTAAAAATTCTTGTTAGGCATTTTAGTGTATTTGAAAGGTATCGTGATACAAAAATAAATTAGAATAAGGAATTACTATAACTACTAATCAAAAAATATCAAGTAATCACTTGGTTCTAACTTTCTAGGAACCAATTTGAAAATTTCATATCTAACTTATCTCCTGTTTCAATGACAGCCAACTCAATTAATGCATTTTTATCATTAATGACAGAACACAACATGTTTTTGAAATTATCTTTGGGGGTCTTTATTCTCCATATAATGACATATTACAGTGAGCCACCCTTATGGCCTTTTGCATCAACTATTTAAAAATCAAAGAGCCATTAATTCATATATCTATACATTGGTAATAGTATTGTTTTAAAAGGTGGAGCATGAGAGGAAATCTGTCAATAAAATCATTGAACCTTTCCAGACTGATACGATTTATATGGAATCATTGCAATTCTATTTAGAGTACTGTGATCTCAGTGGCTGGGTATAAGAGGTTTGAATTATTCATGTTTTCCTGGTCAATATACATACACACACGCGCACACACACACGGAAGTTCTTCATTTTTAGGTTGCTTGCATGGATTTCTAAGTCTGGTTCCTTTTGGAGTGATTCAGAGTCCGTCAGTAACAAGCCGCATTCTCTGCACATGGACACCAACAGAGGCTTAAAAATAGGAGCCATGTGCACAGAGCTTCTTGTGCCAACCAACAGATTCTATCTGCATCTGCTACATATGGATTGACAGGAGAGGGGCCAAGTATACGTTGGTGTGAAGCAGCTTGCTGCTTCTGTTTTGAGAAAAGCTCATCATTGTACAAGTCCTGAACAAATTAGCCTTCCAATCACAATGCAAGGATATCGAAATAGGGTGAAAAACCTAGATGGTATCAGACAGTTCTTGCCAAATTAGTAGAGGATTAAAGAGGAAAAGAGAATCATTTTAAGACTGATAATTAGTAAGACAGAAAGATGTCAGGGTATGTTCAGATATGTGACAACCTTGAATTTAAAAAAAACAAAACTTGTTGCCACTCGTTGGAAAATAGCTGGAGTCAAATGGGTACAAAATATCACAGAGCTTTGAGTTGTTCTTTGGTAGAAACAAAAGAATTTCCATCAAATCCATAGAGTCGAGGTTGCGAGGGAAGGTTAGGTAGATCTCTGGATCATGAAGTCACTTATCAAAATTCATTGAGCTAAGGAATTGAAAACCTAAGGGGAAATCCAGATCAAATAAATATTAAGACTTTAGTTATTGTGAAATAGACAGGAAAGCGCTCTGTAAAATATAAAACCATGTACAGATTTTACTTCTAGTTATTTTATGTAAACAATGTACATTATAATCCTTTTATAACTATACTACCTCATGCTGAAGGGATAACAATCATTTCCCAAGTGCCCAATACAATTAAACAAATTTATAAATCAAAGAGGGTGTGTGGACAAGGCTCATATTTTCATACCTTCTTTTGTCTCCTGAACAACTCTGTCTTTGTGAAAATTAAAATCCATATAATTTATTTATTTTACTATCACTGCCATATGTAACCTTTCACTTCATATCCCTTAAGCCTGAATGTCTATCAGAGAAGAACATACATTCTTAAGAATGCAAGCATTGGAAGATAGTTACTTGCACAGCTAGCTCACTCACTCAATTATTAACAACAACCACATGAAAATTACTGAGCAGCCACTGTGTGCTAGGCATTGTGCTAGGCACTGGGTAAACAATGCTGCCTGTCCTTTCAGAGCTTGCAGACTGGAAGCATTAACAAGATAAGAAAAAAGGCAATCGTCATAGGGTGTGGTTATGTGACAGGAGAGGTACAGGGTGACTTGGAAGCACACGGGAGGGACACCAAGCCTAGACTTTGGTGGTCAGAAAGGCTTTCTTGAGGAAAGTGACTGGATTTAAAAGTCCACCCTAAACTATTCTGGAAAGAATAGGTTATAAACCAATGTTACCTCAATTTATAAAAAAAAGAATAAATGAACAAGTGAAAAGAAATCACCATCTGAAAAAACAAGGAGGACGGCTCCCAGCCTGGAATTCACAAGCAAATGGGCATGTTTGCAGGATGAGAAGGACTTAGGAACTAGTTTTCTACTCTCTGTCTGTTTCTGTCTCTCCTTCCCTCCCAGTCTCAGTCTCTTAACAATCCCAAAGGGATGAGTGAGGAAACTATGAAGAGCTATGGGGACCATGAATCCCCTGTAAGTTAACGAATACCAACTCTACGGAGTTCTCTACCTTCTCTGCCCCAGAGAATACCTAACAGCTCAGAACTGAAACATTCCTTGCATTAGTGCACAGCACACTCTGCCACTCTTTCAATCAAGATGAAGAACTGTGTAAAATACCAATACTTGAAGTTAATAGCTAAGATATACTGAGTATTTAACATATGCCAGGTACCAAGTATTTTACATATATTATGTATTTTAACCCTAACAACAGTGTGTATTGGTCCGATAAGTATCCCTATTTTACAGAGAAGCACGGGGGTTACATAGTTTTCTTAAGGTCATTCATTGGCAGAGGTATATTTGACCCTAGATCTCCATGACTCATGAGTCTGAGCTTTTGGACACTCTACGGTCTTCCCATGCAGTAGTATCATATTGTTACTGCTATTATCATCATTATTATGATGAGGTGAGTTGCCATTTTATCTCCCCAAAATTCATTTTGGAATGCTGATAAGGTATTTCTATTCAAAAACACTAATTAAATAGAGACTGGTATTTTCCAATATCTTTTGTATATTACCTCTTGGAAAGTTGCTAATACTGCAGAGTAAAGAAAAAAAAAAACTCTCTTGTCTGAGCTAGAAGGGATACATACTGTGGCCTTAGTTATTAATTAAATGTTTTTAAACATTATTTATCAGTGTGCTTTTTCACTGTCAGAATGCCTTAGGGCTCTGCACAGCAGGTCCCCCACAGCTTTCAGGAAAGAGCTGCCAAGAGTCCTTGCCCAGTGTTCACGGCTATATTTGTTCATTCTATTACAGTATATACTGTGTCTCTCCTAGTGATTTCACTTTAATCTATGTAGCAAATCATTCAAAAAATATAGAGAGATTTCGGTGCAGTAGATAACAAAGAAGCTGAGAATATGCAAATTGGAAATTTTCTGCTGTTTCTCAAGGAAAAAAAATATTTACATGCCTCAAAAACTGGCCAAAGGAAAGTTGCATGGATGCCAAAGGGAAGTTGCACGAATGCCATTCCCTAACCTTTGCACTTTCTTAATGATTCAAAGTGACAATTAGACATACCCAGTAAAAATATGATGGCATGAGTAAATTTTAGCAGGTGGGCATAATCTCTCCTCTCTTCCACTGAGTCTGTATGTATTCCAGTAACTATTTTTGATACACGGTTTGCTTCTCACAGTGCCAATACTTTTATTCAATTTACTCCTTTGTGTTGTAAGAGTAGTGATAAGCAAGGGAAATGTTGAGCTGGCAAGCTTGTAAAATTGTAAGCTAAGGTATTATTACTGAAGTGCATACTAATCCCCATCACACATGTGACCATGTCAGCAAAGAGAAGAAGATCCAGCTCCTGCTCTAAGTCAATCCAACTAATAGGGAATTCAAGAACTTGATTTAAACAATTTGCAACCTGTCAAAACTTAGCAAGATCAAGCATTTAGACTAAACTGAAAGTTTTGGGGGAATTTATTATTTTAACATTTTTAATAACTGAAAATTGAAAAAAGAAAATAAAAGCACCTTTCTTGATAGGGGATTCTGAATTGGGAACATTCCATTAATAGAAACTTCTACTTAAAGTATGCCATGGAAGGATAAGATTACTGTGAGTGTGTGACTTATGGACACAATCCTATTCCCTTAGAGTCAAATGGTTAAAACTAAAAAAAGTAAAAACCCTATAATGCTGATTAAGCATTGACTAGTATAAAAGCTAAGAAATGATTGGCCACACAGAAGCCCTACATGAATGATGCAAATGATTAAACACTGAATAAGTTGACTGAAAATATGATGATGTCCCATATTACAGCTGAGGGAAGTCAAGACTCTTGACCTTTCCATTTAAGAATGCTTCATATATGAAGCTCTACCTCAGTTACTGAAGCTGGGCTTCAGGGAAGGAGTAGAGAAATCAAGGAGGCTGAGAAGAGATAGGAATCACCTGAATTTCTTCTTGAGTAGTGTGGCTGGTGCCTACATTAGTTTCATACCCTGTTTGCCTCTTTCCTGAAACTCAAATGCACACAGTGGCAAAGGGATTAATAGAACCTTGAGCTGTAGCACATGAAAGTGCAGTGAAGTATGCAGGAGAACCCAATTGCCCCACCAGTGATGGAATGGAAACGTTCTTCTCCATAGGTAGTAACTACCACAGTTAGATATTTTTCATATTGCTTTCACATATCGTACGTGATTTTTATATTTCCAACACAGCTAAAATGGATATCATTAAGTACTTACCGTATGACCAAGAATACTGACAGTTATAACTTTATAAAAGGACTCCTCATGTACTTATTAAAAGAATGCTTACTTTTTCCCTCTGGGCCTAGGCAATCTAAATTTAAGTTTCCTTCTTTCCTCACTCACAATATTTTCTTATTAGAAGAAAATCTTATTTCCAATAGACCCTTCCAGTGGAAAATATGAGTTCACAATGGAAAAGACCACACTTAACATATACAGCAAATGTAGTATTCTTAAAGGAAGTTTCCAACACAACTTGGTCTCTGTCAACAGGCCACAGAAAACAACATAGTGTTAATTAAGTTTAAAAATTCTCTTTCCATTTTAAGACTAATTAGCATATAGCACTTTCATCAGGTTTACTGAAAATTTATACTAGGGAATTAGTTTCACTGAACATTGCTTCATGACATAGAAAACCCCTCCCCCATAACTTCTCAGACATGGATTTAATTAGTTGTTATCTAATAGCATAAACTTAGAATGTTTTAATTCCTATCACTTCTATCCCATGTTATTGACATCTAGTATTTTAGTTCTATTTTGGTTTTAAATTTCCCTCAAATTGGTCATCATGCCATAGAGTTTACCAGGATCACTCCCACTGCTGTGTTGAGAACTGACTGTAAGACATCTGAGGAGAAGCAGTCAGGGTTGGCTGTAATCAGAGAGTGAGATAATTAAACTTGAGATTATGGTGGGTTTATACCTGTTTTAATGACAACTCTAGGATATAAGTGAGAAAATTCCTGAGGTAAGATAGAAGACAATTCCACTGAAGAAGAGGTTATTAAAGAAGAGAGAAGCCAAGGCACTAAAATAATATATTCAAATTCTCTTAGATCAAGAACTCAGAGCAGAGTAGTGTTGGAGAGAGAGACAGAAAGAGATACAGTGATCTGAAATGTTCAGGGAGTAACAGGCAACAGCTATTGAGTGCTTACAGTGAGCCAGACACGAATCTACACAAATACTGACTCTTTTAAGCCTCACACAGCTCTGTGAGCTACTATTATTATCATCGTTTTCAAGCTAAGAAATTTGGCTGCAAACGACTTAAGTCATTCGCCGAAGGTCACACAACTAATCAGTCAAACTCATATTTGATCCCAAGCTGTCTAGATTGCTAATTATATTCTTAACCACTCATTAGGCTTCACAGAACAAGTGAGGAATGACTCATGTGTTGTGTTAGACTGCAAAAGGGTTGGTAGCAGGTGGAATATTTGACATGAGATATAAAACTGGGTGTTCTGGGGGCTATGGGAAGACGATTGGTTTGTGTCAGTGAACAGCAAACAATCAAGTGATGTCTGACTCCTGACTGGAATGTTCAAAAGCGAAGAGAAAGGAGTAAAGGAGAGGTGGTTAAATTGGTCAGAATGTTCTAGAGTTTTGCAGGGCAATTATGCCTAAATGTTTCTTGTGTACCAAATGATGTCCACATGCTCTAAGAGAGCCAATGTCAGGTTGACACATAGCATGCCACAGAAAACCATTCAAAGGGACTCCAGAAGGAACTGAATGAAGAGGCAAAGAGAGCATCACTTGTCAATGAGAATGTAAGTGAACAGTCCACAGAGCTGGGGGTGGGGGGGTAGAGCTGAGTTCTCTGATTAATCCATAAAAGTACTCCAGGATAAGCTCTAAACATTCACTTAGACACAGAGAGTGATGGTGCCAGGCAAGTCAGAACTTTCCTGTCCCAGATCCTCTCATCTTTCATTCCTCCCTCCAACTCCCTTCCCAGGACACAGAAACCACAGAGTGGAAGGTGAAAAAGAAACCAATCACAATCCCTGCCCAGAACATAGGCTTGCCGCCTACAGCGGGCTTGAGCTTTGAACGAAAACTGAAGTGTTGGTTATTCTATGGGAAGGTACATTATAATTTCTGAAGTAACTTAAAATGACTCTAACATTTGTTATCTAAAAGTAATTAGAAAAGACACTGACTCAAATTTTCAATAAAGGTGAGGGGAAGAACTTCCCTTACCAAAATAAATTATAAAAGGACAGGGAGAGAAAACAAGAAAGATGCTACATGATTACACCCCTTGAGTCCTGCTTCTCCCTCATACTAGTTAAAGTAGTCCCTCTGCTTTCATTCTTGCCCCCTTACCATCCATCCTTCACCCAGTTACCAGAGTGAGATTTAAACAGAAAACACACCATGACAAACTTAAATTCGGCACTGGCATTTCATTGTACTTAGAATAAAGTTCAAACTTTTTCTGTGGCCGATAAAGCCAAACATTTCATCCCTACCCGTCTCTCTGATCTCATATTCTACCACTCGTTTCGTCCTTTTCTAGAACTTGCTAAGTTCTTTCTCCACTTAGGCCTTTGCGCTTGCTGTTTCCATCTGCCTGGAATACTCTCTCCCAATTATCTCCATACAAGTCTTCCATGGCATTTGGTTTCTCTGTTTGAAAGACTTCTCAAAGTGGCTTTCTTTAACCACTCAGGCTAAAGAAACTGTCACTGATGGTTATTCAATCTCATATCTTCCTTCATAGTACAAGAGCTATTTGAAATTATATTATTTATTTGTCCCTTGTGTCTCCCCACCTCCAAATAGAATGCAAAGATCTATAAAATCAGGGACATTTTTATCTTGATTACTCTTGCATACCCAGTACTAGAACTTTGCCCAGCACATAGTTAGTGCTCAGTACATATTATGTAAACATACATTTTGATTTCAAATGTTACATTGTATTTAACAATATTTATAATGAAAAGTTTTTATTAGAGCAGAAAACTTCTGAAAGGAGTAATATAGAAGGCATGGGAACTAGTCCTTAAGTGACAAGAAAATTGGCTGGAAATCACACCTCTGAGGCCACGTTTTGACATGACAATTACATTTGTATATCAGTCATAGTTCAATCAGAAGCAAAATGACTACAAACTGTGGGACAAAAGACTTATCATAGGAATTAGGCCTTCTGTTAACTGTGGGAGCAGTGGGGAAATGAATGTCTGAAAGGGAGAATTAAGAAATCAGACAAGTCACAAACCAGTCAATCTGAGAAACCAAGCATGCTTAGTCATCTAAGTAGAACTAAGTAGGGGAAGCTGATGGAAGAGTCTGGAAAGTATCTGGTGATGAGCCTCAGGTTATGAGCCCTACTGGTCAGTAAGGCAGTTGGCAAGATCAACAGTTGGCAAGAGAGCTGGATCTGAAGCAGTGGAGAGTTTATAGACAAGCTGGAACCAACCAGCTTGTCCTCACTCAGTCTGTTACCACAATTGACCATCACAACCTTCAGAGAGCCCTGGACACCATTCTCCTTCTACCACCCAAATCTCATGCAAGTACCACTTTTAGCCAACTCCAACCCATAAGGGAAGGAGATTCTGGGAAGCACAAACCCAGCTTAACCAAGTGAACAATAAAGTGACACCTCAGTGAGTTAGGACTCATTTTACTTGTAGTAAAAGAAACTCAATAGAGCATCCCAAGAGATACATTTATTGTAAAGAATATGTAGGTTTTTCTTGAAACACAGATATAGGAAATGTTAGAAATAAGGAACTGGAAAGCCCTCTGACCATCTCTAACTCTGTTTCTCTCCGTGCGTCTTCAGTCTTTTTGCAAAAGAGCTTCTACTTCTCCTTTCATGTGGTACTAAACTTGATCTGAGTTTGCCTCACGTAGGTAAGCCACATGAAAAGCAACTGACCTCTCCTTCCCTATCTTCCACTCTCCCTCTCAATTTCAAATTCTCAGGGAAACACCTCTGGATTTACCTGCATTACCTACATACCAACCACTAATCCAAGCAATCCTGGCCATTGAGGAGGGTTCATTAAATAAAATAGATGCCAGGAACCCATGGCTCTTCTCATGTACAAAAGGAACAGATAGTACTCAGAAAATGACAAAAGAAATGTGATAAGTATCTAAAAAGGGTGAGTACCTATTAATATGTAAATGCTGGTTTGAATATTGCATACGTGGGACAGCATTTATATATCTGATAAAATAACATGTTATGAAACTTTTTGTAGTTTTTTTTCTGCAAAATAAATAAAATTTCAAGTTTACATTTTGTGCTCCTTTCTATACCTAGATGGCAATTGTAAATATTTGTAATTAAAAGAGAAAAACATAATTGGACTCCAAGATAATATAAGTACAACTGAGATTCCAAAATGGGATAGAGAGGTGAGCAGAGCTGAAGCTGCAAGCCAGATGAGCTTTTGATTCAGAAAAAGACCTAGGGCTGGAAGTTTCCGAGGGACAATGAGTACTCAAAGTGCCTTACGTTAGGAGACAGAACAGGCTTACTGCTTAAAACCAATGGCTGTGAAGGAGCCTCTTTGTTCTAGAAAGAAATCTAAAAAAATTCTGCGTCCTGGGTTAGATATTCCATGAACATGTTGCCAGAAATATCCTCATGACAGAACCTAAAAAAATACTCTTACTGGCTTAAAGACTGGTGACATGAGGCCACCTTCTGAACCAATGGCCCTATGAGAGGCAGGTCAAAGCAATAGGCACAGGAGAGTGAGATTTAGAGAAAGAGGGTAGTGAGAAGTAAAGAGAAAGAGAATTTCCTATTTAAATGAGCCTAAAACCCATAATTACATGAACAAAAAATAGAGTTCTTAGAAAGAACTTTGAGTCAACAAAATTAACTCAAAATTTAATGCAGACTGGAGGAAATAAAAATAATATAACAGAGTTACAAAGTGTTTTAAATGAATGAGTAAAACAAAGAAATAAATGTAAGAATAACATTTGAAAAAGAAACAAGAAATCCTGAAATCAGAAAAGTAAATGAAATACAAATTGATAAATATATGTAATAATATATATATTAGTTTCCTATTTCTGAGTAACAGATTACCACAACCTTATGGCTAAACACAACATACATTTATCACCCCACAGTATCTGTGGGTCAGGAGGCCAGGTGCAGCTTATCTACATCCTCTGCTCAGGGTCTCCCAGACTGAAATCAAAGTGTTGTCCAGGGCTATGGTCTCATCTGAGTCTTGAGAGCCTCTTCAAAGTTCATGTGGTTGTTGGCAAAATTCATTTCCTTGTGGCTATAGAAATCATGGCCACTTGCTTCTTCAAGGCCATGAGGAGAGCACCTCTGCTGCTCCCATCTCTGACCTCTGAACCCTTTTTTAAATGGCTCGACTGTTTAGGACAGGCCCAGTATAATCTCCCTTTCAATTACCGTAAAGTCAGAAGATTGGAGACTTCGATCGCATTTGCAAAATCTCTCCAACTTTGCCATTTAGGGAAACATAATGAGAATAATATTCCATCACCTTTGCCATATTCTGTTGGTTAGAAGAGAGTTACAGGTCTCACTTACACTCAAGGGGAAGGGCTTATATAAGGACATGAGTCACTGAGGGCTATCTTAGAATTCTGACTATCACAATACAAAAATAGACAAATAGAAATTTTGAATTTAATATATAGCCACTGTGAGGGGATCAAAATCTAAAAAGATGGGATAAAATGTAGCCTGGATACAGGGGCAGACAGATGAGGAGAGAACAGGTGAAGTGGATGATACCACTGAAGTCTTCATCCAGAATGTAGCAGAGAGTTACAAAGGGATTAAAAAGAACAACAAAATGAAAGAGCAGTTAAGAGACATGAAGGATAGAGGAGTTTCTAATAAGAGTTCTGGATTTTTTTAAAAAGTGATGGAGACACATAATTTGAAAAGCTAATGGTGAGAATTTTTCCAAACTGAAAAAAGAAAGGAAACATCAGTCCTCAAATTCAAAGTGTCCTGGCAAGATAAATGAAAATAAAACTATACCTAAAACATCAAGGATGAAGAAATAATCTCAAAAGCTATCAGAGGGAAAAGGTAGATTATGACTAATTTTTCAGACATAATCTGACAGAATATGTATCATCAGCAGCAATAGGTAATAAATTAATATTGTTAAAGTGATGGAGAAAAATAACTGTTAGCCTCAAATTTTAAAACTGGGTTATGAAGACTTTTCAGATATTCAAAGACAACAAGAGTGTAAGTTACAGATTCTCACTGAAAGAGCTGTTGGAGTGGTATTTCCCAAAGTTTTTCACATGATGGCTTGCTTAGAACATCAAAATAATTGTATGTTCCATGGGGGTAAACAAACTAGGCTACCCTCAGCTGGTAACACCTGGTTACCTTCAGAGCCACTGGACCGTCTTGACGACTGAGATCAGTAACACCCAGTTCGTTGAAGCACACCAATTTGGAACTATTAAAGTTACACATAATGAAAGAAAATTGCATCCTGAAGAAAGGAAGAGATACTAAAAACAACAGTGAATGGATAAATTAATAAAAATGTGTTTCAAGATGTAATTAACTATTGATTTTTAAATGAAACACTTTATTAAATATATCTTAAAAATTGTAAAACCATTGTTCTAGATAACAATACAATATGGATGTATATATACGTGTGCATGTGGTATTGGGTGAGATGTTAAAGGGAAGTGAAAGTGTACTAAGATTTCTGCAACGTGTTTGGGAGGAAGAGAGAAGTACTGAATAAATTTAGGCTTTGTTAGAAGTGTTTGTATATAATCATGAATGTAAAAACAATTAAGGGAAACCTACCCTAAAATATAAATCGAATACAAATCCTGCCAACCAGCAGAAGAAATAAAAAGGAATTTTAAAATTTCTTAATGCAAAAGAAGAAGGAAAAGGAAGGGAAAGGAAATAATACCAAGAAGAAAGTATAAAATAAGATGGTAGAAATAAGTCTAAATATGCTAATCTTTACAATAAATATGAATGCATTTTTTAAAAGAGAAAGTCTAAAATAATTTCAAAACATCAAAATTGAGCTAAAAACCACTTAGAAAGTCAAAAAGAGGTGAGTAGGGAATAATTAAATGTTAATTATTATTAGCAATATTAAAATATAATTTAAAGCCGAAAACCATCATAGCAATAAAAATGGATATAACACACAAGAAAAGAGAAATCCACCCAGAAGATCTAATTATCATGTCATAAAAACAGCCTCAAAATGTCTACCTCAAAGACCGACAGAATAACAAGAAACTGACAAAAATACACCTATAAATGATACATTTTAATGTAGTAATATCAGAATCTGGTAAGTCAAGTAGACTTTTAAAAAAGAGATCATCACAATAATGAGACCTAACTACATCATATATCACCTGATACAATGCATAGGGATGAGCACAGGATCACATCTGTGACGTTCTTGCTCCAAATGTATAACCTGAATTTAATCATAAAATCATCAGGAAAATCCAAAAAGAAGGTCAGTCTACAAAATAACTTCAAAAGGATTCTTCCAAAGTAACAAGATATAGACCAGGAGAAAATATTTACAAACATTTATCTAACAAGTGACTTATATATAGACTATACAAAGAACTTTTGAAACTCAGCAATAAGAAAACAACTCTTCAACAAAATATGCAAATAGTTGAGTATACATTTCCCCAAAGAAGATATATGGATGGCAAACAAGCACAAGAAAAGAAGCTCAAAATCATTAATCATTGAGAAAATGTGAATTTAGACCAGAATGAGATATCACTACAATACAATTTAAATGGCTAATAGTAAAAAATAAACAATGTCTAGCGCTGAGAAGGATGCGGAGTGACTGGAATTCTCATTCATTGCAGAATGAAAACAGCCACAGTGGAAAACACTTTGGCAAATTCTTTTAAAGTAAAACAAACACTTATCCCTGATATTTGCTCTAGAGAAATGAAAACGTATGTTCACACAACACCCTGTCAAGAAATGTTTACAGCAACATATTCATTATCACCCCAAAGTGGAAACAACCTAAATGTCTTTCACCGGGTTAATGGATAAACAAAGTAAGGCATATCCATACAACCGAATACTTCAGCAACAAAAAGAACGAATTATTGATACATTCAACGGTGTGGCTGAATCTCAACATGGTTGAAACAAAAAGTAGAAGAAATCAATCAACATATAATTCCATTTCTATGACTTTCTGGAAAAATAAAAACTAGAGGAAGAAAGAACGGATCAGCTGTTGCCAGGATTTAGGAGTGGGTGGAGAACTTGATTACATAAGGGTAACATGAGGGAACTGTCGGGGTGATGGAACTGTTCTGTACCTTGATTGTGGTGGTGGCTACAAAAGTATACGTATCTGCCAGAGCTCATAAAACTGTTCAGAAAAAGTAATAATAACAAATGTACTTCATGGAAATTAAAAAGTACCTTTTACAAAAATTGTAGATGAACCAATTACCTCCATTTCAAAATCAGCACTAAACATTTAGAAGAAGAAAGTAGAGGAGAATATCTTAATGACATCATGGTTTTGATGATTCAAAAATCCTGAACCACAAAAGAAAAAATTATAAGTTACATAAAAAATTTTAAACTTCTGTGCAACAGTCAAGTGACTCATTGAGAGAAGTATTTGCGGCATCTATAACCAAAGGTTCATATCCAAAATATATAAAAACATCTACAAATCAATAAGGAAAAGCCAAAGAACCCAGTAGAAAAGGAACAAACAAAATAAGTAGGCAATTCACAGAAAATGGAAACAAACGGCCACAAACATGAAAATATGGCTATCCCACTAATCATGAGTTAAATACAGTTCAAAGCAGGACATAATTTTTTATACCTTTATGACTGACATAGCAAGACATCTGAAAATATGAAATTGTAGATCCACTAAATGTATAAGCCAGAAATTCTGGTTGTATGTATAACTCAAGAAAAGCTTTTTCACAGATGCACAATGATACATGCATTCATACAATGAAATATTACAGTAGTTAAAATAAATATGTATATCAACATGGATAAACCTTAAGATCACAATACTGAACTAAATAAGTACTTACATAATGATAAATCACATATAACAATTCTCTTGCAGAGAGAGGAGGAGGAAGAAAGAGAATTGTTTGTGGATATATATCTATGCAGTTACAGTATAAAATCATGAATGAGAATCATACACTTATATTTCAGAATAATAGTTATCTGGAGTAAAAGGGAAGGAACAAGGGACAGGGAGGGACACAGAGAGGATTTTAAATGTTTCTCTAGGTTTTTCATTATTTAAAAAATTCTGAAGTAAATTTGGCAAAAGGTTAGCTTTGTTAAAATTGGATGAGAGGCAGGGCTTATATTGTTATTTTGCAATAGAGATTTTTCAAAGAAATAACTCACAGAGTTGGAGTTGTACATCCCCTAAAGCTTGTTATCCTCCACATTTGAAGTCAATATATCCTTTGGGCCAGAGGTTCAAAGTATAATTCTTGCATCCCAGACAGTTTATAAGACCAATATAAAGAAAGAAATAAAATATTTGATTTCCAATTATATTTTCAACCTTTAATATGGTTTCCAATTTTTTGTGTGTTTCACAATGTCCATAATTGACAGTGAATAGAACATAAACCACATGTGTGGGGAGATGTCATAAGTTTACTAATTGGAAGGCTGATCAAATATTTGGAGACTGCTACTCTAGGTAGTGATTTTTCAGATTTAGGGTACACATGTACCACCTACGGGGAGTGTTTAACATGCAGTTCCCTGGGGGGAGCTATGAATTGAAACGCTCTATGTTTCAATTAAGTCAGTTTGGGGTTAGACCCTGAATCTACATTTTTAAAAAGCACCCCAGATGATTCTGACGCAGGTTTCAAAGGACCCTATTTGAAAAA
Source organism: Balaenoptera musculus (assembly GCF_009873245.2). Classification (NCBI taxonomy): domain Eukaryota; kingdom Metazoa; phylum Chordata; class Mammalia; order Artiodactyla; family Balaenopteridae; genus Balaenoptera; species Balaenoptera musculus. The sequence continues at coordinate 86,530,717 of NC_045785.1, read as the reverse complement.
CAACTGCTCTGGAACAATACTCTTACAAACAAGTATCACAAGTAAGAATGTGGCAGCTTAATTTCCTTAAATTTCTACAATAGAGTAATCTTTATGCTTCCAGTGACAGAATGTCACATTAGGCCACCTATCTTCCATTACCACTGATATCAAAAGGATATAGCTTTTAAGATAATTTCCAGACAAAGATGTGGGTTTTTGCTTTTTTTTTTCCTTTTTTATCCTTTGAGAGAAAAAAAAAAAATTCAGTGGGACTTCCTACACTATGTATGCTCTTTTCAAATATGTCCCATGGACAAAAGGTATAAATGGCATTACCCTTATTCCCTCTGCACTGTAGGCCATTGCAAACATCTCTGTTGATCCTCACAACAGTTTTGTGAGACACAAAGCCTCATGCCATTTTACAGGTGGGAATACAGAGTAACAAGAGACAGAGCAAGAATGAACATGAATCTCAGCTGAGCAGACTTTAAAAGCCGTACACTGCTCCATGCTCCCCAAATGCTTTCCACAGGTGTGAATAACTGTATGCACTGCTGTTCCATTATCACCAAGGAAGTACATGCAGTGTGAAAATTCTACAGAAGTTCAAAATTCCTGCAGAAAGGGGTTCAGTATGCCAAGTTCCACTTTGCAACATGCTTCTTTTAATATTCTTGGGCATACCTGGGAACAGTACTTTTTGGATCCCAAATCAAAACCACATTTATTAGGAATCAAGAGACAAGATTTGGAGTACAAGATCTTTCTCTGTGTCCTCAAATCAGCCTGTCTTGAATTAAATGGTTTGCTGGCCCTAATATTCTTAGGGTTCAGCCTGCTCTGTGGGGGAAACCAGTCCTGCACATTTGGGTTCTCATGGCAGGACCTCTGAAGAAGACTACAGCTATGCTTATGGGCCTTTAATTATCACCATCTGGGAATTCTGAGAACAGGAGATGTATTTATCACCAAGCATTGTGGAGCATTTAATCAGACAAGGTTTTAAAGCATTTATAAATGCCATGCATAACAGATTACTTTGCTAAATGCTGGAGAGATCATGGTAAACAATACATAATCTTAAAGTTTCTTTCAGACTGTTGTTCGCGATGGATTAGAAAAATTTTCAGCCAAGACTCAGAATCCCTAAATTCTTGACCTACTACTACTACCTATGGCTGCTCTTATCTAAAGCAGCAATTTGGAGGGGAAATATTGATCAAGTGCAGCTCAGATTATTATAATTAACTGTGTCGTTATTTTTAAAAATACAATATTGGTAAACTTCACTGACTTGTATCTGCTATCTGACTCAAGGTATGAGAATAATCACTTTAAAATTGATCTTGGGGGCTTCCCTGGTGGCACAGTGGTTGAGAATCTGCCTGCCAATGCAGGGGACACGGGTTCGAGTCCTGGTCTGGGAAGATCCCACATGCCATGGAGAAACTAGGCCCGTGAGCCACAATTACTGAGCCTGTGCGTCTGGAGCCTGTGCTCCGCAACAGGAGAGGCCACGATAGTGGGAGGCCCGTGCACCGCGATGGAGAGTGGCCCCCACTTGCCGCAACTAGAGAAAGCCCTCGCACAGAGACGAAGACCCAACACAGCCATAAATAAATAAATAAATAAAACATTAAAAAAAAAAAAATTAAAAAAAAAATTGATCTTGGGGGATGGGGGATACATATATATGTAGGTATATATGTATATTATATTTATATATTACACATATTATATAATTAACAAAGCCATATCTCTGATGTGCTTTGCCCTCTAACTTACTAAGATCTGGACTAAAAGCAGTTATCCTTGATTGTTTTTTCCTATCCTCATACATACAAAATGGATCATTTTAGCATCCATGTTAAGAATGAGTACTCTCTTGTCTTGAATAAGGTACAAGTCAAGGAATTTTGCCATAATTATAAATTTTTTAAAAATATATTTCTCTGAATAAAAGAAGTTGAAGACCCCTATCCAATAAAGCAAGTTCCAAGAGTCCAACTAAATCAAAGAACTCTTTGGGAGAAATATGGAGTGCTCAACTTAAATTTATCATCATATGCTCTTAAAGATGTGGAATAAAGCTGTAGAATTTACGGGTAACATTGCCCTTAATCAAACAAGTGAAGAGCTGTCTGCACAGAGATGGAATGTGACTACATAATTTCTTGGTCTTTGAGGGAAGAGAATCTTGTCTTCATTATCAAGCATACATGTATTTTTTTCAAATGTCATATACTACATGATAAGACAAACAATATTCTTTTTTTAAAACTGAAGTTCCTCTGGGTCTCTTTTACTGAATTTCATGATACTGTCACAGGCTGTTTTGGATTTGATCATTGGGAGAGAAGTTTCTACTGGCAAAGAAATATAGAATTTTAGAGCTAGGTCATTATGCTTTGTTTAAGCTTAGTTTTAAATATGAGCTCTTTCTGGAGAAAAATGAATTTATTTTATCTAAAATATGCATCTTATGTGCCAGAAAAGAAAGCGAAGGCAGCAAAAAAAAAGTTAAAATGTATTGTACCTGAGAGAAATTATACATCCACGTACTTAGTTTGATAAGTATATGGATTCTACAACTCACATTTTGTAACAGATTGCTGATTTTGGAATAACACTGATTGTTCATTAAGGCTGAAGCAGGAGAAAAAATAAAGACCAAAGCAGCAAGATGCTTTATATTTTATAAAGATGACCTCAGTAATCCAAGAAATTATCTGTTGGGTATGGTAAAAAGTAACAAATCTTGGAAATAAGAAGTCCACTTGCCTCCCGGCCCCATTTTTTTATTTCTACACATTGGGTACATCTATCTCCCCTAATGATTTGCATGCTTCCTTGCATGTAGGGACTACATCATACTCATCTGTATACCTGCAATAACACTTAGAAGAGTGACACGTTGAAGTTTTATGAATGATATTGTTTAAATATCATTAAATAAAATTAAGTAAAAATAAATATTTTAAATTTATTAAATAGAAAACAAAATGAGACAAAATTTACTGTGATACTTAAAGTAGAACAGTGTAAAATGAACCCAGCAGATCAATTATTATTGGCAGTGTCTACATTTATGACATAAAAAATAACATTCAAGTATAATATCCAGTTTAAAATATTCTTGAAGGTATTTGAAGTCATAATTTTGGTTTACTTTGGTGAAGCAAACATAGCTTTTTTCTTACTAGCTTTATAACCATGTAAATCAATGGCAGTAAAAAATTCCGTTTGGAAGTTACAGTTTAGCTCTTTGGGCTTGTAAAGATCTGAATATCCTAGATGTCTTATTCAAAATAGTGTTATTAAATGCTGCCCAGTGGATGTCAGTTTTGCCTGTGTAAATGTATATTTTAAATATACATATGTATTAAATTGTTAAATCACAATTTGGAAGTTTAAATCTCACTTCTACCACAAACTTGAAAGGATGCTGTCTTACTGTGTATTGATGAGCAAAGCAGTTTATATTATATGACAAATTGATGTTTATGATTATTGGAGTTGGACATTTTGACATGCTTTTCATGTAAATAAAAACTACCTATTTCTCAAGGACGTTATGGGTGTAGAACATGTGGAATAGTGAAGAGGTTCAACAGCCTTTTAGAAGTTTATGAAAAAGAAGAAATAACTCATCATGTGCCATACACTGCATTGAATGTTTTATATAAATACCCATTATCAATTGCATATTTACACAATTCCCAGAGTTAATAATTATTATACACCATTTTATAGATATGAAAACTGAGATTAAAAGATGTAACATGAATATCCCAACGCTAGGTTGTAGATCAGGCATTTGACTCCAAGAGTTATGCTCTCTGGCTTCCGAGGCAAAGGCAAAGTTGATGTTTGTTTTCTTGTGAAATAACTAGAAAAAGCAGCAAAACATGGGATATGGAATAGGAAGAAAACTGAGCACTTTAGATGACATAATGCATGGAAATACTAGCAAAGGTTTCAGTTATGAGTGCAGAAACCATGCCAAATATAATAAAAGCACAGCATACTCCTGTATTCACTGAAATTGCTTGCATAGTTCCTGTTTTAACATGGAGTACTAAGTAACAGAAGGCTAAAGGATACATCAAGTAAAAAATGTATTTTTTAATGTGAAGTTAAAATCAAAGTATTTTACTATCATTACTGATCACACCTATCTGTCAGATTGAATTTTTTTTTTTAATTTTTCATTTGGAGTTGATACATGAAGATAAATAGCATTTAAAATTTGTTCCATGGTGTGGTTTCCTTACAGTAAGGTAAGGAAAGCAAAAGTAACATTTCCTAATTTGTATTCATTGAAAACTTATTTCTTTGTATTTACTCCTCCAGATATCTAATGAATACTTATATGTTCTTACTAGGTTTTTTCATCTGATGAACTTTGCAGAGACTAACAATTGAAAAAAATATCCAGAAGGAAGAAGAAATAAAGGAAGCACTAAAGTCTATAGTTTCCTGTGTTTTTAAACCCTAATGAAGGTACACTCTATAGATGTAGTGTTTTCCATCATTAAAAAAAATAGTAATAATAATAATAAAAACCATTTTTCTGTGCTTTTAACCATTTGTGACAATATAGCTTGCTTGAGATTTCTCAATTACTTACTTCTGTTGATATTTTAATATAATGTGAAACTTTTATGTATAGTTTCCTTATACCATCTTTGGCCCTATTTTCCTGATGAAAAAATATTATTAAAGTTGGCAGATCTTGACAAATACCATATGATATCACTTATATGTGGAATCTAAAATACAGCACAAATGAGCATATCTATAAAACAGAAACAGACTCACAGACATAGAGAACAGACTTGTGGTTGCCAAGGAGGAGAGGGGATGGGGGAGGGAAGGAATAGGAATTGCAGATGCAAACTATTATATACAGGATGGATAAACAACAAGGTCCTACTGTATAGACAGGGAACTATATTCAATGTCCTGTGATAAATCATAATGGAAAAGAATATGAAAAAGAATATATATATGTATAACTGAATCACTTTGTTGTACAGCAGAAAATAACACAACATTGTAAATCAACTATGCTTCAATAAAACTTAAAAAAAAAAAGTTGGCAGATCTTGATTCTACTAAATAGAACTTCCCTGATCCATAAATTTACAACTATTTAAAAGCAGAGGACTTTGAGAGTATGAATTTCTTTGTTTACTAGCAACTGGTTAGTTACATATGAACTGTAATGATCAGTAGGCATTTACATGGAAAAGGGTCCCATCCTGAGCATTAACACTTAACAGTTATGAATGGCCACTGGTTTCCATTAGAAAAAGTATTGTGGTCAAATAATAGATTTCATTATGGGGTGGAGAGGGAGGAACCTCAGAAGGAGAAATTCCTAATTTACATACAGTTGTTGGAAGGTGAATGTGAAAGTAGGTTGGGAACTTAAAAAATATATGCAGTCACAGTTCCCGCAATAGGTGAGATTGAGCAGTCCTTTCTGTGTCAGTTTCAAATACTTATGGTAATATCAAGAGTAAATCTGTACTATTTTATAAACATTAGAATTAGTGAGGGCATCATTGAGTATTACGAGAAAGAAACTAAGTAAAAGATCACTTTATTTGAAAAACGCTTCAATATTTTTATTTATTTATTTATTTATTAAATCTGAAGTTCATTCTTTAATCTCCTCCTTAGGAATATCAACCAGGTTCATCAAATACTACTATTATTACTATTACTATTACCACTACTGAAACAGAGCGGGACCCTGTGGGGCCCTCCCAGGCAGAAATATTTTCTGTGTCCCCCATTTCTTGTGTGTAGGAAATAGACTTCATTTAGTCAGCCTCCTTGACCTTCCCTGAGTTCCAAAGGGCATATTCAAACAGTTGCTTATCAGGGAAGGGAAGGAATGCAGAAACAAAGGAGGAGCAGTCAAGAAACAACAGTGCAGGCATTGGGCAGGGTCCTGGTTCCTCCTCAAGGAATATACATAACAATGCCTTTGAGTTCTTCTGCAGAAACTAAGGCCCCCACCCAGGTGGTGAACAGTAACTTCAGGCTGAACACAAGATTCCTGGAACACAGCCCTGTTACCTCACCACCAACCAATCAGATGAAAGTTTGCACACAGTGGAAGATAATGAAGACTCTGATTCCCCTCCCCAAATGATTCCCCCTTTAAAAACTTTCATGGTCTAGCAGAATCTTTGGAGCTGCTTTTTGGACATGAGTCCACCTTCTCCCCAGGTTGCTGGCCTCCTAAATAAAGCAACATTTCTATTTCCAACCAACACTTGCCTCTCAAGTATTGGCTTTTGAGTGGCAAGCAGCTGAACCTGAGTTCGGTAACACTACTGCTACTACCTCTAATAAAAGTACATTACTGATTTCTTATATAATTTTTATATGGAGTAAATAGAACTCTTGGGGTGCAATTACAAATAAATATTTTTTGTCTCCCAATATTTCCATCTCAAACTCATTTTGTGGTAATAGTTCTTCTACCTCTATGTAAAACCCAAAGAAATCCCCATAGTATTTCTGATCATGATCAGATGATAAAACTATTTTTAAAAACTAAGTATTATTATGTTTTCAGTTAACTTAATGATACTCAGCTCATCAACAGCTGAGTTGGATAGTTTGATAGGAAATTATGTGCAAGGTTTCTTATTATTTCTAATATTTCTAACTTTTTTACGTTTCCTTGGGTTTCTATTTTCGGGCTCTTATTTAACTTTTCAAAATTTCTCTATTAAGTTTACCTTACCAAAGGCACAGAACTTTATTACCTGTGTTGAATTTTATCTACCTGTGACTTATGATCCCATGCCAGCACCAAGAGAGCAAAGCTAATTTATCAAACCTAAAACTTATACCATTTCACAATGAAGAGAACATTAAACATGACTGGTGGTGGCATTTTTATCAGAAGTTTGCATTTCATTGACCTTTCACCATTAAAGCATAGTGTCATTTACAATGCACTTTTAAGATTTGCCCACGCATGTGAGTGGTCAGATTTTCCACCTGGGAGCACTTTTCAAATCTCAGTGTAAGAAGATAATGCCCATGTTGAGAGAGTGGTCTTGCTGAGCTGAGCCGGCAGAGATTACACTTCAGGGCTACTGAAATGACTAGAATTTGCAGGACAGGGTATCAGAGAGGTAGATGCTTTGTAAAAAAGAGCCTCAGAAGTCTGATTGAGGGTTTCTCTCATGTCATTGACTGAGGACTGAGGGTTCTTAGCTGAGAGCTAACACAGGACTACAGAGTGGCTGTTATGAAACTAAGAGCTAAATGGAGATACGGGATAGAAAAAAATATAGTTTAGGACCATCTAGAGTGATGAAATCTCACTGGGCACTTCTGGCATTCAGCTGAGCTATGATAAGACTATGACTTAGGATAAAGAGCTGTACCCTAGAGCAAGTGTCATGTCCTAAGTCTAAGAAAAAAACAGACCCAAAGCATAAAACTGACAAAGCATAAAACTAAGCCTGATGAGATCAAGGATACCCAATGGTAATTTAACTGCCTGCCAGAACAAAATTAAATGGCATTTAAAGGAAAATAGCATGATTCAGCCTCATTCTGATATATCATTAAAAATGACCAATATGCATTTAAGACTTGATAGACATATGAAGAAACAGGGAAATGTCCCTCAAATCAAAGAAAAAAAAATAACCAATAAAAATAGACTCGGAAGATAACTCAGACAATGAAATGACTAAACAAGGGCTTTAAAACTACTTTAAAAATATGTTCAAGGTCTGAAAATTAAAGATAGACATATGAGTAAACAATTCAATAATGTAAGCAGAGAAATGGAAACTATGAAAAAGAATTGAGTGGAAATTCTGGAATTGAAAATACAATATCTGAAATGAAAAACAAAATCAATGGACAGGCTCAGTAGCATATTAGACAATGCAGAAATGATTACTGATTTTTAAGACAGATTAAGAAATTACCTGATCTGAAAATCATGGTAAAGAAAGACAAAAAACAAAGTAAACAGAGTTTCAGTAAGCTGTGGGTTTCTGTGTACCCACGTTTCTTGTTTGTAGGAAAAAGGCTTTCAGCCTCCTAGACATTCCCTAGCTTTTTAAGCATGAGCTGCCTATTCTCCTTGCTTGGCCCTTGCAATAAACCTTTCTCTGCTCCAAACTCTGACACTTCGGTTTGTTTGGCCTCACTGTACATAGGTCACACAAACATGGGTTCAACAACAATACAAGAACTCTAACACAATGGATGAGAGTAAATGGAATATATTATTGTTAGATATTTATATTTTAGGGTAACTGGTGTAATGTTCATTTTAGTCACATGGTAGTAAGTTAAGAATGCATACTGTAATGCTTAGAGCAGTCACTGGTTAAAAAGTAAAAAGAGAAAGGAAATAGAATACAAAAAATATTCAATTTATACAAAAAAGGAAGAAGAGAAAAAATAGAGGAGATAGAAAGCAAAGATGATAAACTTAAACTCAACCATATTAATAATTATACTAAATGTAAGTGAACTAAACAATTCAACCTAAGTCAGAGATTTTCAGACTGAATAAAAGAAACTATATGTTTTCTACAAGAGATATACTTTAAGCCAACACTTACCACATACCTATGATGTGTGGAGTATTCTGTAACACATTTACATCTCAAAAAAAAAGGTACAATAATGTTATCACTTGGGGAACTTAAAATCCATTTGGGAGGCACCTTTGTGCGGCTAATGGCAGACTCTCAGAGGGCTCACGCAAAGGAGTACTTCCCAGAAACAGAACTTCTGCTGCCAGTGGCCTTGTCCCTGTGGTGAGGCACAGCTGCCCCAGCCTCTGCAGGAGACCCTCAAACACTAGAAGTTCCCCGACGAGGGAGTGAGCCAGTGACCCCTGCAGTGGAAGCATGGATTCCTAATCACTGGACCGCCAGGGAAGTCCCAATAAAGTAATTTTTTAATTAAGCTGTGTGGCTGACAGGGTCTTGGTGCTCCAGCCGGGTGTCAGGCTGGAGCCTCTGAGGTGGGAGAGCTGAGTTCAGGACACTGGACCATCAGAGACCTCCTGGCCCCACGTAATATCAATCAGCAAGAGCTCTCCTGGAGATCTCTGTCTCAGCATTAAGACCTAACTCCACTCAATGAGCAGTGACATCCAGTGCTGGACACACCATGCCAAACAACTAGCAAGACAGGAAAACAACCCCACCCATTAGCAGAGAGGCTGCCTAAAATCATAATAAGTTCACAGACAACCCAAAACACACCATCAGACTCAGTTCTGCCCACAAGAAAGACAAGATACAGCCTCATCCACCAGAACACAGGCACCAGTCCCCTCCAGCATTAATCCTACACAACCCACTAAACCTACCTTACCCACTGGGGGCAGACACCAAAAACAATGGGAACTACGAACCTGCAGCCTGCAAAAAGGAGACCCCAAACACAGTAAGTTAAGCAAAATGAGAAGACAGAGAAATATGCAGCAGATGAAGGAGCAAGGTAAAAACCAACCAGAGCAAACAAATGAAGAGGTAATAGGCAGTCTACCTGAAAAAGAATTCAGAGTAATGATAGTAAAGGTGATCCAAAATCTTGGAACTAGAATGGAGAAAATAAAAGAAATGTTTAACAAGGACCCAGAAGAACTAAATAGCAAACAAATAATGATGAACAACACAATAAATGAAATTAAAAATTCTCTAGAAGGAAACAATAGCAGAATACCTGAGGCAGAAGAACAGATAAGTGACCTGGAAGATAAAATAGTGGAAATACCTACTGCACAGCAAAATAAAGAAAGAAGAATGAAAAGAATTGAGGACAGTTTCAGAGACCTCTGGGACAACATTAAACATACCAACATTTGAATTACAGGGGTCCCAGAGAAAGAAGAGAAAAAGAAAGGGATGAGAAAATATTTGAAAAGACTATAGTTGAAAACTTCCTTAATATGGGAAAGGAAATAATTAAGTCCAGAAAGCACAGAGGGTCCCATACAGAATAAATCCAGGGAGAAACATGCCAAAATGCATATTAATCAAACTATCAAAAATTAAATACAATGAAAAAATATTAAAAGCAGCAAGGGAAAAGCAACAAATAACACACAAGGGAATCCCCATAAGGTTAGCAGCTGATGTTTCAGCAGAAACTCTGCAAGCCAGAAGGGAGTGGCAGGACATATTTAAAGTGATGAAAGGGAAAAAAATACAACCAAGATTACTCTACCCAGCGAGGATCTCATTCAGATTCGACGGAGAAATTAAAACCTTTACGGACAAGCAAAAGTTAAGAGAATTCAGCACCACCAAACCAGCTTTACAACAAATGTTAAAGGAACTTCTCTAGGCAAGAAACACAAGAGAAGGAAAGGACCTACAAAAACAAACCCAAAACAATTAAGAAAATGGTAATAGGAACATATATATCAATAATAACCTTGAAGGTAAATGGATTAAATGCCCTAACCAAAAGACACAGACTGGCTGAAGGCAAACAAAAACAAGACCATATATATGCTGTCTATAAGAGACACACTTCAGACCTAGGGACACATACAGACTGAAAGTGAGGGGATGGAAAAAGATATTCCATGCAAATGGAAATCAAAAGAAACCTGGAGCAGCAATTCTCATATCAGACAAAATAGACTTTAAAATAAAGATTATTACAAGAGACAAAGAAGGACACTACATAATGATCAAGGGATCGATCCAAGAAGAAGATACAGCAATTGTAAAGATCTATGCACCCAACATAGGAGCACCTCAATAAATAAGGCAAATGCTAACAGCCATAAAAGGGGAAATGGACAATAACACAATAATAGTAGGTGACTTTAACGCCCCACTTTCACCAACAGACAGACCAACCAAAATGATAATAAATAAGAAAACACAAGGTTTAAATGACACATTAAACAAGATGGACTGCTTAACTGATATTTATAGGACATTCCATCCAAACACAACAGAATACAGTTTCTTCTCAAGTGCTCATGGAACATTCTCCAGGATAGATCATATCTTGGGTCACAAATCAAGCCTTGGTAAATTTAAGAAAATTGAAATCGTATCAAGTATGTTTTCCGACCACAACGCTATGAGACTAGATATCAAATACAGGAAAAGATCTGTAAAAAATACAAACACATGGAGGCTACACAATACACTACTTAATAACGAAGTGATCATTGAAGAAATCAAAGGTGAAATCAAAAAATACCTAGAAACAAATGACAATGGAGACACGACGGCCCAAAACCTATGGGATGCAGCAAAAGCAGTTCTAAGAGGGAACTTTATAGCAATACAATCCTATCTAAAGAAACAAGAAACACCTCAAATAAACAACCTAACCTTACACCTAAAGCAATGAGAGAAAGAAGAACAAAAAAACCCCAAAGTTAGGAGAAGGAAAGAAATCATAAAGATCAGATCAGAAATAAATGAAAAAAAAATGAAGGAAATGATAGCAAAGATCAATAAAACTAAAAGCTGGTTCTTTGAGAAGATAAAATTGATAAACCATTACACAGACTCATCAAGAAAAAAAGGGAAAGGACTCAAATCAACAGAATTAGAAATGAAAAAGGAGAAGTAACAACTGACACTGCAGAAATACAAAGGATCATGAGAGATTACTACAAGCAACTATAAGGAAAAAAAAAAGGAAAACCTGGAAGAAATGGAAAAATTCTTAGAAAAGCACAACCTTCCAAAATTGAGCCAGGAAGAAATAGAAAATATGAACAGACCAATCACAAGCACTGAAATTGAAACTGTGATTAAAAATCTTCCAACAGGGCTTCGCTGGTGGCGCAGTGGTTGAGAATCTGCCTGTCAATGCAGGGGACACGGGTTCGAGCCCTGGTCTGGGAAGATCCCACATGCCACGGAGCAACTAGGCCCGTGAGCCACAACTACTGAGCCTGCGCGTCTGGAGCCTGTGCTCCACAACAACAGAGGCCACGATAGTGAGAGGCCCACGCACCGCGATGAAGAGTGGCCTCTGCTTGCCGCAACTAGAGAAAGCCCTTGCACAGAAACGAAGACCCAGCACAGCCAAAAATAAATAAATTAAAAAAAAAAATCTTCCAACAAACAAAAGCCCAGGACCAAATGGCTTCACAGGTGAGTTCTATCAAACATTTAGAGAAGAGCTAACACCTATCCTTCTCAAATTCTTCCAAAATATAGCAGAGGGACGAACACTCTCAAACTCATTCTACAAGGCCACCATCACCCTGATACCAAAACCAGACAAAGATGTCACAAAAAAAGAAAACTACAGGCCAATATTACTGATGAACATAGGTGCAAAAATCCTCAACAAAATATAGCAAACAGAATCCAGCAGCACATTAAAAGGATCATACACCATGATCAGGCGGGGTTTATCTCAGGAATGCAAGGATTCTTCCATATACGCAAATCAATGTGATACACCATATTAAAAAACTGAAGGAGAAAAACCATATGATCATCTCAATAGATGCAGAAAAAACTCTTGACAAAATTCAACACCCATTCATGATAAAAACTCTCCAGAAAGTAGGCATAGAGGGAACTTACCTCAACATAATAAAGGCCATATCTGACAAACGCACAGCCAGCATCGTTCTCAATGGTGAAAAATTGAAACCATATCCACTAAGATCAGGAACAAGACAAGGTTGCCCACTCTCACCACTAATATTCAACATAGTTTTGGAAGTTTTAGCCACAGCAATCAGAGAAGAGAAAGAAATAAAAGGAATCCAAATCAGAAAAGAAGTAAAACTGTCACTTTTTGCAGATGATATGATACTATATATAGAGAATCCTAAAGATGCTACCAGAAAACTCCTAGAGCTAATCAATGAATTTGGTAAAGTAGCAGGATACAAAATTAATGCACAGAAATCTCTTGCATTCTTATATACTAATGATGAAAAATCTGAAAGAGAAATTAAGGAAACACTCCCATTTACCATTGCAACAAAAAAAAAAAATACCTAGGAGTAAACCTACATAAGGAGAAAAAAAACCTGTATGCAGAAAACTATAAGACACTGAAGAAAGAAATTAAAGATGATACACACAGATGGAGAGATGTACCATGTTCTTGCATGGGAAAAATCAACATTATGAAAATAACTATACTACCCAAAGCAATCTACAGATTCAATGCAATCCTTATCAAACTACCAACGGCATTTTTCACATAACTAGAACAAAAAGTGTCACAGTTTGTATGGAAACACAAAAGATCCCAAATAGCCAGAGCAATCATGAGAAAGAAAAACGGAGCTGGAGGAATCAGGCTCCCTGACTTCAGACTATACTACAAAGCTATAGTAATCAAGAGAGTATGGTAATGGCACAAAAACCGAAATACAGATCAATGGAACACGATAGAAAACCCAGAGATAAACCCACGCACATATGGTCACCTTATCTTTGATAAAGGAGGAAGGAATATACAATGGAGAAAAGACAGCCTCTTCAATAAGTGGTGCTGGGAAAACTGGACAGCTACATGTAAAAGAATTGAATTAGAACACTCCCTAACACCATACACAAAATTAAACTCAAAATGGATAAAAGACCTAAATGTAAGACGGGACATTATAAAACTCTTAGAGGAAAACATAGGAAGAATATTGTTTGACATAAATCATAACAAGATCCTTTTTGACCCACCTCTAGAGAAATGGAAATAAAAATAAACTAAGGGGACCTAATGAAACTTAAAAACTTTTGCACAGCAAAGGAAACCATAAGCAAGATGAAAAGACAACCCTCAGAATTGGAGAAAATATTTGCAAATGAAGGAACTGACAAAGGATTAATCTCCAAAATTTGCAAGCAGCTCATGCAGCTCAATATCAAAAAAACAAACAGCCCAATCCAAAAATGGGCAGAAGACCTAAATAGACTTTTCTCCAAAGAAGATATACAGATTGACAACAAACACATGAAAGGATGCTCAATATCACTAACCATTAGAGAAATGCAAATCAAAACTACAATGAGGGGCTTCCCTGGTGGTGCAGTGGTTGAGAATCTGCCTGCCAATGCAGGGGACACTGGTTCGAGCCCTGGTCTGGGAAGATCCCACATGCCATGGAGCAACTGGGCCCGTGAGCCACAACTACTGAGCCTGTGCATCTGGAGCCTGTGCTCCACAATAAGAGAGGCTGCGACAGTGAGAGGCCCACACACCGCAATGAAGAGTGGCCCCCGCTCACCGCAAGTAGAGAAAGCCCTCGCACAGAAACGAAGACCCAACACAGCCAAAAATAAATAAATAAATAAATAAATTTAAAACTACAATGAGGTATCACCTCACAGTGGTCAGAATAGCCATCATCAAAAAGTCTACAAACAATAAATGCTGGAGAGGGTGTGGAGAGAAGGGAACCCTCTTGCACTGTTGGTGGGAATGTAAATTGATACAGCCACTATGGAGATTCTTTAAAAAACTAAAAATAGAACTACTATATGACTCAGCAATCCCATTACTGGGTATATACCCGGAGAAAACCATAATTCAACAAGTGTCAGGTACCACAATGTTCATTGGAGCACTATTTACAATAGCCAGGACATGGAAGCAACCTAAGTGTCCCTCGACAGATGAATGGATAAAGAAGATGTGGCACATATATCGAATGGAATATTACTCAGCCATAAAAAGAAACAAAGTTGAGTTATTTGTAGTGAGGTGGATGGACCTAGAGACTGTCAGACAGAGTGAAGTAAGTCAGAAAGAGAAAAGCAAATACCATATGCTACACATATATATGGAATCCAAAAAAAAAAAATGATTCTGATGAACCTAGGGGCAGGACAGGAATAAAGACGCAGACGTAGAGAACGGATTTGAGGACATGGGGAGGGGAAAGGGTAAGCTGAGACGAAGTGAGAGAGTGGCACTGACATATACACACTACCAAATGCAAACTAGAAAGCTAGTGGGAAGCAGCTGCATAGCACAGGGATATCAGGTCAGTGCTTTGTGATCACCTACAGTGGTAGGATAGGGAGGGTGGGAGGGAGACACAAGAGGAAGGGGGTATGGGGATATATGTATACGTATAGCTGATTCACTCTGTTATACAGCAGAAACTAACACAACAATGTAAAGCAATTATACTCCAATGAAGATGTTAAAAAAAAATCTATTTGGGAACTGGGTAAAGGAAAAATACCATTTAGAAACACATGAAGCAATTAAACCAATCAGATTCTTCTTGAATGCCAGACACTGAGTAGTTTTTGCAATTCCCTAATGACAAATGATGTTGAACATCTTTTCATATGCTTCTATGTCATCTGTATATCTCCTTTGGTGAAGCATCTTTTTAGCTCTTTGCCCATTTTTTAATTAGTTTGTTTGCTTTTTCATCGTTGAGTTTTAAGAGCTCTTTGCAATAATTGCTGTTTTAGTTTTAATGTTTTGATGCCTACTGGAGAAACTCACAGTACTCATAGGCATCCATTCTCTAACTCCACTTTGTTGTTTTTTGCATTATTAACAGCCTAAGACGGTACAGCTACCACCAAGAAACTTTTAGTAGTACCTTTGTACGTACTAATTGTAATTTCATTGCTAATCACCCAATCATGAAGCACTAAACTCCCTGGCCTCTTCTAATAAATTTTCACTTCTCCATTGAGGAAATACTGTTTAGCCTATAGATTTTGGCTGAACAGGTACTCATGTACCGCGTACTCCCAGCCAAACAGCCCTGAAAAAGAAAAGCAGAGTAGAATTATGGCTGCGCCTGGCTACGGCAATCATAAGAGATCTTTTTCTATAAGAAAGAGAAAGGTTCACAAATGGAGCAGGAGGTTATTCACCGAGTAGCTCTTCAGCCACACATAATCCATATTTTGACGATTTCATATTTTACAAGCCCCCAAATAATACTTTAAAGTGCTTTACTTTCTATCCACATCCTTATAAATCACTCTGCTTCAAACTGCTAAAAGTGAAGGGGAAAAACACAGCAGTCGTTTTTCTAAAATTTAGCTTCTTTTTCTGGTCTGTGAGAGACTGTGGGAACTTTTCTAGGCCTCTTTAACAAAGTGTAAAAGGCAGTACAGCAAAGTTGTTAGGAGTCTAGGCTCTGAGTCAGATTGCTTGGACTCTTACCAGCTATATGACACTTGAATTGTTGTAGCCTTGAGAAAATTCCTGAAGTTCCTTAACTTCCCTATATCTCAGTTCCCTACCTCTAAAATGGAGATAATAATGGTATCTACTTCACAGAGCTAACATGAGAATTAAATTATTTAACAGTTTGTCATAGGAAGAGAATACCATTCACTATCACATATGGAAACGCTGAATTTTATCCTGAAGTGAGGAAGGTCTTTGCTGGCCAGGTACAAACTCACTGAGTAAAGCAAACTGTCAAACTTTGTTAGGAAACTAGAGAAATATTTGATTATTCTGAAGCAAGAGTTATTAACATGTGCCTTGGAAGTGTGGTTTGTGTTGTAGGTCTGGATGAGAGTCAGTGTCAGCTTTGAAAATGTATTCAAATGTACACACTGCTATATTTAAAATAGATAACCAACAAGGACCTACTGCGTAGCAGAGGGAACGCTGCTCAGTATTCTCTAATAATCTAAATGGGGAAAGAATTTGAAAAAGAATAGATACATGTATATATATAATTGAATCAGTTTGCTGTACACCTGAAACTACCACAACATTTTTAATCAGCTATGCTCAATATAAAATAAAAAAAAATTTTTTGAAGTATTCACTAGAGCAAGTCTACCACTGATTGGCTAACTTTGAAGGCATAACACTGTCACTAGTTGGTTGGCTTTCAAAGACATGTTAAATGAAACAAATTGTCATTTATTGATTAAATAAGTTTAAAACCAGTTCTCGTATTTACTTGTTACCATGGTTAAACTGTCAGTTTTTTTCTTACAAGCTTGAGGAATTATTTGTAACTTAGATGCCATGCACATAGAAAGCACTCAATGAACAATAGCTACCATTATGAAGGATTTCTAACTTGATTTGGTTAACAATCAACAGTTGGAAACAATGCGTCTTTAGCACATTTTTACTTCCAGGTCACAAATTTCTAATTGCTTAGGTAGAAAGTGAAGAATTTCGGAGCCTGACTTACAGCCTCTTCCAACATTCTAAGAAGTGTAGTAGTCCTATACATTGATACAGCTAGAGTTTTTATGAAGAAGTGCCTGGCTATACAAATGAATCAGCAGGAAAGAGATGGAATATTAGCCTGGGTAAGCAGTATTATGGATTAGCACATGTCATATCATATTTACGTGATATCATCTACATGTACTTCATGAGGAGAGCAGGGAAATGATTTCCTTTAGATAGTCTCCATATAAAATGGGGTTACTCTAAACTTATCCAAGGAAAGGATTCTATGAAGCCAGAACCCAAGCTAAAGCTAAAGAGCAGATAGTGAGGCCAAACATATTATCTGTACTAAAATGTACACTATACTGTATATATTTAACATTTAATTGTATTATTATATATATTTATCATTTAATATTTACTGTAAACTTCATTCTATGAATCATGTACAAATTGAGGCTTTCCTTTTTTTTCTTGTATACAATTTTGCAAGAACACTTGATGTAACACTTTGTGGGTTAAAAGAGGAAATTAAGCAGAGGGAAGTTAACTAAATATTTATCATATTCCAAATTCCTTGCAGCCCCTTGTACAAACCAAGCACTATCTTTCTCTTGTTGCTATTCTTTGAATTCAAATATTGAAATGCACTTTATGTATCTCTTTCAAAAGTTTTCATTAATCATCATATAACCACTAAAATGTCCATTAAGATTTTCATTTTTCAAACAGTAAGAAAGTTAAAGTCATGTGGATAGAGTTGATCTTATTTCATAAATCTGAAGAGAGTGCAGATTTTTTTCTCTTAATGTTGTAAGGAAACCTATGCATTTAATTTTGTCTTTGGAAGAACATGCCTTGAAGAATTTTTTTAAAAACTAGGGGCTTCCATTTGTTTTGCACAATAAAATACGTATAAAATTACAATTTGATATCACCAGTTGTTAGTCATCCAAAAATAATTCAAAAATATTAAAAACAGAGAAATATCTTGACTCTGCAATATAGAGCAATTCTAAATAATTCTCCCCATTAACATATGTGTGTGGTGAGTGATAATGAATGTCTAAGGTGATGAAATATAACTATGATGTAGTGAGGTGTTGTCAGGATTTTTTTTTTTTTTTTTTAATTTCCAATTAGTGTTTGGAGAGTTTTCACTACAATGTCATCAGCTACAGGCCTGTGTGAAGGCATTTTCACTGTTGACGAAACCAGGAAAATATCATGTCTTTCCAAGACTTACAGAAAGTGAGAAATGTAATGTTGCATGCAGATTTTTTCAGGATGGTAAATGACATTTTAAAAAATTAACTTTTGTTCTACTGACTTTGCATTAACTCTTATAGACCATAACTGCTGCTCATCAGAAAGATGGCACTTAATGAGAGAAAATATTTTTCCTATCCTAAATTTAAAATGTTTGCTGTTATTAAATTTAGATTTTACTAATTTATAGGTAAATTTTGTCTTGCCCCTAACAAATAGACAATATGAGGAGTTGGCATCTAATAGGTCAAGAAGAATTTCTTTCAAAATTAGCTAGCTTTTGTCCATGTCTCTCTCTAGTTCAAAAGCTTGCCAGGTAGTTAAATATTGGTGATTCCTCAAATGCTATAGACCACAAACCAGACTTACAGAAAGAAAAATGAAGGTAAAATATCTCTTATTTACCAAAATAATAATGCCATAGCTATGTATACATCAATATTTCCCTTTAATCCAACAATATTAATCAAATATATAAAAATGATTGGGGGAAAACAATTTGGCAAAACCTTTCATCTTCACTTTATTTCAGGAATTATCTTTTAATTAGCAGTAAGGTATTGGGCTTTATTACTTACTTTAATATCTGAATTTTACCTCTAACCCTATTTTAATCTCCATTTCCTTTGCTACACTGCTTAGCTAAATGCTGAATACCTAAACAGTTTGTTATTCTTTAAGAATAAAATATTATTTAATGTTCAACTTGAACACGTTAGCAAAAAAACAGGAACTTCATTAGCATTTTAGATCTATTTTTTTTAATAGATCTTTATTGGAGGATAATTGCTTCACAATACTGTGTTAGTTTCTGTTGCACAACAAAGTGAATCAGCCATATGCATACATATATCCTCATATCCCCTCCCTCGAGCCTCCCTCCCACCCTCCCTATCCCACCCCTCTAGGTCATAGCAAAGCACCGAGCTGATCTCCCTGTGCTATGCTGCTGCTTCCCACTAGCTAACTATTTTACATTCAGTAGTGTATATATGTCGATGCTACTCTCACTTCACCCCAGCTTCCCCCTCCCACCCCGTATCCTCAAGTCCATCCTCTACGTCTATGTCTTTATTCCTGCCCTGCCAATAGGTTCATCAGTACCTTTTTTTTTTTTTTTAGATTCCATATATATGTGTTAGCATACAGTATTTGTTTTTCTCTTTCTGACTTACTTCACTCTGTATGACAGACTCTAGGTCCATCCACCTCACTACAAATAACTCAACTTCGTTTCTTTTTATGGCTGAGTAATATTTCATTGTATATATGTGCCACATCTTCTTTATCCATTCATCTGTCAGTGGACATTTAAGTTGCTTCCATGTCCTGGCTATTGTAAATAGTGCTGCAATGAACATTGTGGTACATGTCTCTTTTTGAATTATGGTTTTCTCAGGGTATATGCCCAGTAGTGGGATTACTGGGTTATATGGTAGTTCTATTTTTAGTTTTTTAAGAAACCTCCATACTCTTCTCCATAGTGGTTGTCTCAATTTACATTCCCACCAACAGTGCAGGAGGTTTCCTTTTTCACCACACCCTTTCCAGCATTTATTTTTTCTAGAGTTTTTGATAATGGCCATTCTGACCAGTGTGAGGTGATACCTCATTGTAGTTTTGATTTGCATTTCTCTAATAATTAGTGATGTTGAGCATCTTTTCATGTGCCTCTTGTCCATGTGTATGTCTTCTTTGGTGAAATGCCTGTTTAGGTCTTCCACCCATTCGTATGGAAACACAAAAGACCCCAAATAGCCAAAGCAATCTTGAGAAAGAAAAATGGAGCTGGAGGAATCAGGCTCCCCAACTTCAAACTGTACTACAAAGCTACAGTAATCAAGACAGTATGGTACTGGCACAAAAACAGAAATATAGATCAATGGAACAGGATAGAAAGCCCAGAGATAAACCCATGCACATATGGTCACCTAATTTATGACAAAGGAGGTAAGAACATACCATGGAGAAAAGACAGCCTCTTCAATAAGTGGTGCTGGGATAACTGGACAGCTACATGTAAAAGAATGAAATTAGAACACTCCCTAACATCATACACAAAAATAAACTCCAAATGGATTAAAGACCTAAATGTAAGACTAGACACTATAAAACTCTTAGAGGAAAACATAGGAAAAGCAATCTTTGACATAAACCACAGCAAGATCTTTTTTGACCCACCTCCTAGAGTAATGGAAATAAAAACAGAAATAAACAAACGGGACCTAATTAAACTTCAAAGCTTCTGTTCAGCAAAGGAAACCATAAACAAGACGAAAAGACAATCCTCAGAATGGGAGAAAATATTTGCAAATGAAACAACAGACAAAAGATTAATCTCCAAAATATACAAACAGCTCATGGAGCTCAATATCAAAAAAACAAACAATTCAATTAGATCTACCTTTAAAGAGTACATTCAAACCCTTCAGTAAATATATACAGTATATGCTGTTGCTCAGATATACTTAGCACTGAAATGCATGTGCTACACAGTCCTTTATTTCTCAGAGCTTATAGAATAGAAAGTAAGAACAAACATATGCAGGTGAAATATATTTCAGCAATAAGGCAAAACAGTATACTGTTAATCAACAAATAAAAAGATATGTAACTCTTAAATATTATCATTTCTTTAAGCAGGCTAGAAAGGCAACAAGATAGAAAGGAAGGAACATGAAAGGGCTCAAATCACAATTTTGCTTCTAAGTAGTTAACCTTTCTGGGACTCAATTTCTTGTGTACAATGCAGACGTGCATTTACATAGTTTGTGAGATTCCTTTCAGCTTGAACAATTGATCAATTGGAGTTGGGAGACTTGTAGAAGCTGTGCAAAGAAATTAGGATTTCATCTGAGTCATGAAAGTTGAGAAAGATATGATTAAAGAGAAGGAATGATGGGAAATGGGAACACAATTAACTCAATGCTGAAGATGCTATGGTCAGAAGATGATGACAAGCTGTGCTGGAATGAAAATGAAGGTGGATTGATAGAGAAAGATTGGAAGATGTTAAACGCCATGATAAGGGTTTGAACTCTTCCTAGACCATATAGAAACATTGAGCTGGGAAGCAATAAAATCTCTATCTTAATAACATTAATCATATGTAATGGGTTGGTTGAAGAGGGGAAGGACCAGGAAATACATGAAAAGGCAATTGCGTTTGTCTGGATAGAAAGAACTGGACTAAGGTGACAGAAATAAGAATCAACAGGGGGGCGCACTGATACCCGAAAATATTTAAGAAACAATATGTAGGGTCTGGTGACTGGGAGGTACTGAAAGATAACAAAAAGTCAAATATACCTCCAGAGGTTCTGTTGGGGGATGGCGGGAGGTGCATGAAAAAAGGGTAATGAAATTAAGGAAATGGGGAAAATTAATTTAGGGAAGAAAGGGAGGCTGGGGTGTTTTCAAACACCATGAGTCTTCATTTAGCTAACAGTCTCCGTCCCTATAGAAGGCAGCATTCTATGGGGAAAGCTGAGCTCTAGAAGTTAGGGGTGACTGTGGCAATTCTGAGGAGTCTTGGCAGACGTACAAGGCTGAACAAGGACTTGTAACACCTGTAGCAAAGTTTGGCTTACACATTGAAAAGAGGCCCTTATATTTCCCCTTGAACCACAATAAGAGGTATTTTTCCAGTCTAAAACTTCTTTTGACAACAATTATACTGGTAAAGTTCATTAATTTAAATCATTTTTTCATGAACATTTTCACCATAAAAAAAAAGTATCAAGTTAAAACTTGGCTGGTAGCTAACTACTTACTCTATATAGCATGTATTTTGTTAAGCTAAAATAAATCTACATAATTAAGTTTACTAGCAACTTGTGCCATTATATTTTGTCAAAACCAAGAGGTGACATGCAATTAAACTTACTTGGCTTTGTAACTTTTTCTGTTAAAATGGGTCTTTTAAACATGTCACTGGCAACTCTTTTCAGAAACAAGATTTTGAGCTTGTAGAAGCAAATGCATACTTGAGAAAATGATATTTGAGAGCACAGAATCTTATTACTTTGTCTTAATGAGACTCAGTCAATGTTTACCAGGTAGAATTTATTCAATATAAGACCATGAATGCAATTATATTCTCTACTTATGACACTTAAGTGATCCTCTTACTCGAGGAGGCCTCTGACTTAGAGATCTTATCAGCATAAATGAATTAAATCTTAACACCTGTAAGGAAGCTATTATTCCAAATTTTCATGTGGATACCCCAAAGTATAAAAAGGACAGCGAGATTTTTCTAGGGAAGTTAGTGTTCTCTGTCAGGACTTACTCAACTAAATAGAATAGGTCTTGTAACCCCCTTTTATATCTTTTGTTTCCACACAACACCTAAGCACAACTCTAAACACATAGTGAATGTTCAGTATTTAATTTGTAAGCTGAGAATTTTTAGGATTTTGTTTTTTGGCATTACCCTCTTTTTATATCCAGGGCCAAGCAGTGAGTACACAGTAGGTAAGAAGGTACAAAAGATATATTTTTGTTTTTATCTATTTTTTAATGAATTTTTACTGGAGTATAGTTGCTTTACAATGCTGTGTTAGTTTCCTGCTGTACAGCAAAGGGAATCAGTCATACGTGTACATATATCCACTCTTTTTTAGATTTCCTTCCGATTTAGGTCACCACAGAGCACTGAGTAGAGTTCCCTGTGCTATACAGTAGGTTCTCATTAGTTATCAATTTTATACATAGTAGAGTATATATGTCAGTCCCAATCTCCCAATTCATCCCCCCCTTCCCCCCTTGGTAACCATAAATTTGTTCTCTACATCTGTGACTCTATTTCTGCTTTGCAAATAAGTTCATCTCTACCATTTTTCTAGATTTCACATATAAGCAATATTATACGAAATTTCTTTTTCTCTTTCTGACTTACTTCACTCTGTATGACAGTCTCTAGGTCCATACATGTCTCTGCAAATGTCACTATTTCATTGCTTTTTATGGCTGAGTAATATTCCACTGTACGTATGTACCATATCTTCTTTATCCATTCCTCTGCTGATGGACATTTAGGTTGCTTCCATGTCCTGGTTATTGTAAATAGTGCTGCAATGAACATCAGGGTGCATGAATCCCTTTGAATTATGGTTTTCTCCAGATATATGCCTAGGAGTGAGATTGCTGGGTCATACGGTAGCTCTATTTCTAGTTTTTTAAGGAACATCCATACTGTTTTCCATAGTGGCTGTACCAAGTTACATTCCCACCAACAGTGCAAGAGGGTTCCCTTTTCTCCACACCCTCTCCAGCATTTACTGTTTGTAGAATTTTTGATGATGGCCATTCTGACCAGTGTGAGGTGATACCTAATTGTAGTTTTGGTTTTCATTTCTGTACCAACAGGTGATGCTGAGCATTTTTTCATGTGTTTGTTGGCCATCTGCATGTCTTCTTTGGAGAAATGTCTATTTACTTCTTCCACCCATTTTTTGATTGGGTTGTTTTTTTCATATTGAGCTGCATGAGCTGTTTGCCTATTTTGGAGATTAGTCACTTGTCAGGTGCTCCATTTGCAAATATTTTCTCCCATTCTGAGAGTTGTCTTTTCATCTTATTTATGGTTTCCTTTGCTATGCAAAAGCTCTTAAGTTTAATTAGGTCTCATTTGTTTATTTTTGTTTTTATTTTCATTACTGTAGGTGGTGGATCAAAAAAGATCTTGCTGTGATTTATGTCAGAGTGTGCTGCCTATATTTTGATCTAAGAGTTTTATAGTATCTGTAAGTACCTTACATTTAGGTCTTTAATCCATTTTGAGTTTATTTTTGTGTATGGTGTTAGGGAGTGTTCTAATTTCATTCTTTTACATGTAGCTGTCCAGTTTTCCCAGCACCACTTATTGAAGAGGCTGTCTTTTCTCCATTGAATATTCTTGCCTCCTTTGTCATAGATTAGGTGGCCATAGGTGCATGGGTTTATCTCTGGGTTTCTATCCTGTTCCATTGATCTATATTTCTGTTTTTGTGCCAGTACCATACTGTCTTAATTACTGTAGCTTTGTAGTATAGTCTGAAGTCAGGGAGCCTGATTCTTCCGGTTCCGTTCTTCTTCCTCAAGATTGCTTTTGCTATTTGGGGTCTTTTGTGATTCCATACAAAGTGTAAAATTTTTTGTTCTAATTCTGTGAAAAAGGCCCTTGGTAATTTGATAGGGATTGCACTGAATCTGTAGATTGCTTTGGGTAGTATAGTCATTTTCACAATATTGATTTTTACAATCCAAGAACATGGTATATCTCTCCATCTGTTTGTGCTATCTCTGATTTCTTTTAAGAGTATCTTAGAGTTTTCTGACTACAGGTCTTTTGCCTCCTTAGGTAGGTTTATTCCTAGATATTTTATTCTTTTTGATGTGATGGTAAATGGGATTGTTTCCTTAATCTCTCTTTCTGGTGTTTCATTGTTAGTGCAAGAGACTTCTGTGTATTAATTTTGTATCCTGCAACTTTACCAAATTCATTGCTGAACTCTAGTAGTTTTCTGGTAGCATTTTTAGGATTTTCTATGTATAGTATCATATCATCTGCAAACAGTGACAGTTTTACTTCTTCTTTTCCAATTTGAATTCCTTTTATTTCTTTTTCTTCTCTGATAGCCGTGGCTAGGACTTCCAAAACTATGTTGAATAAAAGTGGCGAGAGTGGACATCCTTGTCTTGTTCCTGATCTTAGAGTAAATATTTTCAGTTTTTCACCAGTATGATGTTAGCTGTAGGTTTGTTGTATATGGCCTTTATTATGTTGAGGTAGATTCCCTCTAAGCCCACTTACTGGAGAGTTTTTATCTTAAATGGGTGTTGAACTTGAACTTTTTCAAAAGTTTTTCTGCATCTATTGAGATGATCATATGGTTTTTAGTCTTCAGTTTGTTAATGTGGTATATCACATTGATTGATTTGTGTATAATGAAGAAGTCATGAATCCCTGGGATAAACCCCACTTGATCATGGTGTATGATCCTTTTAATGTGTTGTTGGAGTCTGTTTGCTTGTATTTTGTTGAGGATTTTTGTGTCTATGTTCATCAGTGATACTGGTCTGTAATTTTCTTTTTTTGTGATATCTTTGTCTGGTTTTGGTATCAGGGTGATCATGGCCTTGTGGAATGAACTTTGGAGTGTTCCTTCCTCTTCAATTTTTTGGAAGAGTTTCAGAAGGGTAGGTGTTAAGTCTTCTCTAAATGTTTGATAGAATTCCCCTGTGAAGCCATCTGGCCCTTTGCTTTTGTTTGTTGGAAGATGTTCAATTACAGTTTCAATTTCAGTATTTGTGATTGGTCTGTTCATAGTTTCTATTTCTTCCTGGTTCAGTCTTGGAAGGTTGTATCTTTCTAAGAATTTGTCCATTTCTCCTAGGTTGTCCATTTTATTGGCATATAGTTGCTTGTAGTAATCTCTTATGATCCTTTGTGTTTCTGTGGTGTCTGTTGTAACTTCTCCTTTTCCATTTATAATTTTATTGATTTGAATCCTCTCCCCGCCCCCTTTTTCTTCTGATGAGTCTGGCTAAAGTTTTATCAATTTTGTTTATCTTCTCAAAGAACCAGCTTTTAGTTTCATTGATCTTTGCTAGAATTTTCTTTGTTTCTATTTCATTTATTTCTGCTCTGATCTTTATGATTTCTTTCCTTCTACTAACTTTGGGTTTTGTTTGTTCTTCTTTCTCTAGTTCCTTTAGATGTAAGGTTAGATTGTTTATTTGAGATTTTGCTTGTTTCTTGAGGTAAGATTTTATTGCTATAAACTTCCTCTTAGAACTGCTTTTGCTGTATCCCATAGGTTTTGGATTGTCATGTTTTCACTGTCATTTGTCTCTAGGTATTTTTTGATTTCCTCAGTGATCCATTGTTTATTTAGTAACATATTATTTAGCTTCTATGTGTTTGTGTTTACCATTTTTTTTTTTACCCATAATTGATTTCTAATCTCATCGTGTTGTGGTTGGAAAAGATGCTTGATATGATTTCAATTTTCTTAAATTTACCAAAGCTTGATTTGTGACCCAAGATGTGATCTATCCTGCAGAATGTTTCATGAGCACTTGAGAAGAAAGTGTATTCTGCTGCTTTCGGATGGAATGTCCTATTAATATCAATTAAGTCTATCTGGTCTAATGTGTCATTTAAGGCTTGTGTTTCCTTATTCATTTTCTGTCTGGATGATCTATCCATTGGTATAAGTAGGGTGGTAAAGTCCCCCACTATTTTTGTGTTACTGTCAATTTCTCCTTTTATGGCTGTTAGCATTTTCCTTATATACTGACGTGTATGCACCTATGTTGGGTGCATACATATTTACAATTGTTATGTGTTCTTCTTGGATTGATCCCTTGATCATTATGTAGTGTCCTTCCTTGTCTCTTGTAACAGTCTTTATTTTAAAATCTATTTTGTCTGATATGAGTTTTGCTACTCCAGCTTTCTTTTGATTTCGATTTGGATGGAGTATCTTTTTCCATCCCCCTCACTTTTAGTTCTGTATGTGTCCCTAGGTCTGAAGTGGGTCTCTTGTAGACAGCATATATACGGGTCTTGTTTTTGTATCCATTCAGCCAGTTTGTGTCTTTCGATTAGAGCATTTAATCCATTTACATTTAAGGTAATTATTGATATGTATGTTTCTATTGCCATTTCCTTAATTGTTTTGCATTTGTTTTTGTAGGTCTTTTTCTTCTCTTTTGTTTTACACCTAAAGAAGTTCCTTTAGCATTTGTTGTAAAGCTGGTTTGGTGGTGCTGAATTCTCTTAGCTTTTGTTTGCCTGTAAAGATTTTGATTTCTCTGTCAAATCTGAATGATATCCTTGCTGGATAGAGTAATCTTCATTGTAGGTTTTTCCCTTTCATCACTTTAAATATATCTTGCCACTCCCTTCTGGCCTGCAGAGTTTCTGCTGAAAAATCAGATGACAACCTTCTGGGGATTCCCTTGTGTGTTATTTGTTGCTTTTTCCTTGCTGCTTTTAATATTTTTTCTTTGTATTTAATTTTTGTTAGTTTGATTAACATGTGTCTCAGCATGTTCCTCCTTGGGTTTATCCTGTATAGGACTCTCTGCACTTCCTGGACTTGGTTGACTATCTCCTTTTCCATGTTCAGGAAGTTTTTGACTATAATCTCTTCAAATACTTTCTCAGACCCTTTCTCTTTCCTTTCTTCTTCTGAGACCCCTGTAATTTGAACATTGGTGCATTTAATTTTTTCCCAGGGATCTCTGAGACTGTCCTCATTTCTTTCCATTCTTTTCTATTTCTTCTGCTCCACAGCAGTTATTTCCACCATTCTATCTTTCAGCTCATTTATCCCTTCTTCTGCCTCAGTTATTCTGCTACTGATTTCTTCTAGTGTATTTTTCATTTCAGTTATTATTTTGTTCATCACTGTTTGTTTGTTCTTTAGTTTTTCTAGGTACTTATTGAACATTCCTTGTATCTTCTCAATCTGTGCCCTCATTCTATTTCTGAGATGTTGGATCATGTTTACTATCATTACTCTAAATTTTTTTCAGGTAGATTGCCTATTTCCCCTTCTTTTGATCTTGTGGATTTTTACCTAGCTCCTTCATCTGGAACATATTTCTCTGTTGTCTCATTTTGTCTAACTTACTGTGTTTGTGGTCTCCTTTTTGCAGGCTGCAGGGTCATAGTTCCTCTTGCTTGTGGTGTCTGCCCCCTGGTAGGTGACGTTGGTCCAGGGGCTTGTGTAGCCTTCCTGGTGGGAGGGACTGGTGCCTGCGCTCTGATAGATAGAACTGAGTCTTGTCCCTGTGATGGGTAGGGCCACATGAGGGAGTGTGTTTTCGGGTGTCTGTGAGCTTAGTACAACTTTAGGCAGCCTGTCTGCTGGTGGGTGGCACTGTGTTCCTGTCTTGCTGGTTGTTTGGCCTGAGGCATCCAGCACTGGAGCTTGCAGGCAGTTGGGTGGAGCTGGGTCATGGTGCCAAGATGGGGAGCTCTGGGAGAGCTCACCAGTTAATATTCCCTGGGGCCAGGACTTGGCACTCCCACCCCAGGGGCTCAGTCTCGACCCCCTGGCTGGGGACCCAAGTCCCCACAAGCCATGCACCATGGCCAAAAAAAAAAAAAAAAAAGGAAAAGAAAACAAACAAACAAAAGCCAAGACAAATAAAAACCAAACAACAAATGAAACAAATAAACAAAATCCAAGACAAGTAATAAAAACAGAACCAAACAAGAGGAAAAACAAATTAAAAAAACCACACAGGGCTTCCCTGGTGGTGCAGTGGTTGAGAATCTGCCTGCCAATGCAGGGGACATGGGTTCGAGCCCTGGTCTGGGAAGATCCCACATGCCGTGGAGCAACTAGGCCCGTGAGCCACAATTACTGAGCCTGCACGTCTGGAGCCTGTGCTCCGCAACAAGAGAGGCCGCGATAGTGAGAGGCCCATGCACCGTGATGAAGAGTGGCCCCCACTTGCCGCAACTAGAGAAAGCCCTCGCACAGAAACAAAGACCCAACACAGCCATAAATAAATAAATTAATTTAATTAAATTTAAAAAAAATAAAAAGAAAACCACACAAACCATAAAACAACAAGAAACAAAGTAAAAAAATCAAACAAAAAACAGGAAAACAACCAAAGAACCCCAAAACCGAAATAATAAAAACAAAACTAACAAAAACAAAAAAAGAACAGAAAGCAAGCTAAAAAGAAAAGCAAGCACACAAAAAAGATCAAAAAAAGAAATAAAAACAAAACAAACAGAAATCTCAGAAGAAAAAAAAAGCAAAAACAAAAAACAAGTAAACAAGCAAAAAACCCAAACAACAAAAATAAAATAAAATAAAACATAGAAAAATAAAAATGTTTTAAAAATTTAAAAATAAAATTAAACAAATACATTAAAAAGAAATTTTCTTGCAGCCTCTGCTATCAGTGTCCTTGTACCCACAGTGAGACACAGCCAACACCTGCCTCCCCAGGAGGCTCTCCAAGACCTCTAGAAAGTTCTCTGGACCCGCTGTGGGCACTGTGGGGGCAGTTCAGATTCTGTCCTGGCCCAACTCCCATGTGTACTTGCCCCCAAAATCCACAGCTGCTATAGCTAGATTGATTCCAGTTGTGGGAGCACTCATCCATTCAGATATTCCACAGATGCTGGGTTTCCCAAGTCTATCATGGGGGTTTAGCCCACAGCTTGTGCAGCTGCACAGAGAGATTTCAGTTCCTCTTCCCTAGTTGTACAGGCCCCAGGGCTCAGCTTTGTTTTTGGCCCCATCTCTGCATATGGGCCACCCTCAGGCGTGTGTTCCCCACCCAGACAATAGGTGGCAAAGGTAGGACTGACTAGGGCACGCTTGCTCACTTAGGTGGGAGAGGCAAGAAGCAGAGACAGATTGGGGGGGGGGCATGCTCGCTCAGGCAGGGGATGGACAGGGAGGCCACACCTGGGGCTCGTGCACTCACTCCGATGCGATACCCTCTAGTGCCCATGGTGACAGAGGCCAGCAGGAGTTTGTGACACACTGGAGCATGCTCACTCTGGTGGGAGTCATTCCCAGTGCCTGCACAGGCAGGGGCTGGTGTGTGGGGATTGAGTCCACAATGGCGGCCCTGCCCTCTGCATGCCACTCAACAATGGCGCCTCACCTCTGAGGCAGACCATGCTTCCTCCAGGAGCATTCCCAGCCATGGAGCTCCTCAATCCCATTTCCTCAGGCTGTCCCTGTGCAGCTGAGCTCCTCACTTCTGTCCCTTCAGGCCGCCTCTGCACAGCCAACAGCAGTCCTCTCCCTGGGTCTGTTCTCCTAATCCCATGCTGTAGCACCCAGCCCCTCCCAGCATTGGTGGACGCTGGTCTCAGGCTGGGGCGCCCAGGGCTGACTCTCCAGGATGCCCTGGCAGGCGTGGCATGCAGGCCCACTGGGACCTGCACAGCCAAAGGAGGCCTTGGCTTGGGGGAGGGGGGGTGAGCCTGCTCAGATGGGCACCCCTCCCAGTGCCCACGGAGGCAGGGGCCAGTGGGTGGGGAAGGGGGTTGCAGTGGCAGCACCACCCTTGCATGCCACTCAACAATGGCGCCCTGCTTCTATGATGGCCCGGGCCTCCTCTGCAGTTTTTTTGTGGAGCTCCCCACTCCCTTGCCTTCAGGCTGTCTCCTCACAGCCAACAGCTGTCCCCTCCCTGGGTCCACTCTCCAAACTCAACTTTCCAGCACCCAGTCCCACTCCAGGAGACACGGGACTCAGGCTGGGGTGTGCAGGGCTGCAGCACAGACTATGTGCATAGGTCCTACTCTGTCCTGCCTTCCACAGACTGACTGCTGCACTCCCCTCTGATCCCCCAAAGGTCTCTCTCTATCCCAGATGATCCCCCTACCATGAGGGGGCCTCTCTGAGTGCAGGAACTCTCCTCTCCTTCAGGTCTCCCTCAGAAGTGCTGGTCCCTTCCCATTTCCTCTTTTCTTTTTTTCTTTCTTTCATCCTACCCGATTGCGTGGGGATTTTTTTTGTCCTTTTAGGCGTCCGAGGTCCTCCACCAGTGTTCAGTGAGAACTGTTCCATTTGTAGATGTATTCTTGATGTACTTGTGAAGAGAGGCAAATTCCACGTCCTCCTATTCTGCCATCTCGACTCCTCCCCCCGCAAAGATATATTTTTTAATAAATGAATGAATGAACAAACTTTTCTTCTAAGATAAATTTTTCTAACCTAACTCTGTATAGTGAATACCTCAGCCCAAGAGAATGATTCTAATGGCAGAAATTAACACATTTTGGGCAGATAAGTAAGATCCTTGTTAGTTTCTATTTCCACCTCGATATAGGGTAGTGTTTGAATGTAAAATTTAATATCAACCTTGGAATCAAAGCATCCCTTCTAAAGTTTGACATATCACTTCCCAACCCTTTCCATATTGCCCATCTGTGACTAAACATTCACAAAATAGCTGAAACTAGGATGTGGGTGGGACAAACCTTACCCGCTATCTACCCCCTATCTCCTACCTGCTAACTGGTTTCAACTCTCCAAGGAGGAGACTCCAGCAAGATTACTAGTTTACTGGAGTCCTAGAATGAACTCCAACCCTTAAAACTAATGAGAATACCAGCAATTCTTCAGTAGGTGAACAGAGTAAAATAAAATGTGCTTTAATTGCAGGAGGGCCTGTTACCGCCAAAGAGAAATAGATAATACATCCAACACATGCCTAGGCTGCTGAGTTGATGAGGACTGATGCTATTCCTTAGCCTCACAGGCCATGGTCTAAATGAAGAAGGACATTGTTTTGGAGGGAGGGTCAAAGTATCCAGGATTAGTGCTAGATGACAGAGCAGATAGAGAATATTAAAGGGAGCACACTAGCGTTCATTCATAATTTGTCTTCTTGCACAAATCTTCAGGAACCATGGCATCAGAAGGAGGAAACTTAATGAACTGAAAAAGCCATACCTCTAGAGGTACAACAAAATAATAATTGCCTAAAATGAGCTTCTCTCACCCAGGGGATACGTAAAACAATCCACTAGAATATAAAATAGCATGTTAGAATTTCTATTTATACTTTTTGTATAAAATATAAGAAAGTCTATATTTAATAATTTTTATTACACATCTGAATACTGATACCCACACTATGGCCATATGTCATCAGTCTCAAATCACATATAATATGCAAGTAGCCCAACATTTGTTAGCTTTCAGCACAGTGTGGCTTACTACATTTTAAAGTGATTTATGGGTCACACTGTCTTCTATAATGAATGTTCACAATTATTTGAAGATGGGGAGCATATGTAAAATTTTTTACTATATTTATGTACACTAGCTATCTTGAGACAAAAATGTATTTTTAAATATTGTCAAAATTAAAGGTTACTTATTTATATACTTAAATTTATTTATTCACATCTATCTATCCTCATCAATCTATCCAGCTATTTATCTATCTATATATCTATGAAGGAATGTTATAAAAAATGTATAAATGAGATACAAACTTAAAATGTTTGAAGACCATTGCTATAGAAAACAAATAGCACAAACTTATCCTGCATTGTAACCTCATGCTGTCCTTTTAAACAAATGGGTGAAGCGTACTTCCCCTACTTCAGGGTTGTGGCAGCATCGAGTGTCAGGAGATGTGATTTTAATACAGAGGATGTAGTATCTTCCTCCAGGAAAAACAAGAGCACTCAAAAGACATGGAAGGTATGTGCTGAGTGAGGATGGAGAAAAGTAAGACATCTCATCAATGAAATGATAATGATGCTTGTGCTGGGTGATCCTGGTGGTGGCATAAAGGTTAGAGATGATTATTTCACCTATCCAGTCCTTAACCAACTCACCCCAAAAGTACTCATTTTGCTAGTCCCAGAAATGTGAAAATGAAGATGATACATCCTTAGCTTCAAGATGTTCATGGTCAATGAAGTTTGTTTGTCTAAATAAAATTATTTTATAATATCAAGATATATCTATTTCTTTAAAACCAAAATTAAAAGGTGAAAAAAATAATGGTGATCATTCAGTTTGCCTTTTCCTTTCTAAGAAAGATGATATACATATGTAATGTGCTATTTTTATTAAAGCAAATAGAAGCTTGAAACCTTTCTTATTGCATTATTTAGAAAACAAACATTAAATAATAAAAAGTAAATCAAATGAATATTATATAAAATATTTAAGTTTAAATAGAACATTTAAATTTGTATAAAATATTATATAAAATAACAAAATTGCAGAACGCATTTTTAAACACAGAAGCGTAAGAACACCAAACATCAGTTCATAAAAACAATCACTGCCTATGTTTAATATTATAAATACACAGTTAAACTGTCATATACATTTTAATATACTTTTGGCCCTCAAACCAAGATTTCAAAATGTATTCGTCCATAAGTCATGCTTTTCCTAGTACAATTTATCAAACAATCATGTTTGACATTTAATTGAGAAAATTCAAAATGGCTTTACATGTTTTGGCTATTATTAGAGTATATTAAAATGCACTTTATAATGGAATCTTGAAAAGATACTGATCTGACATAAAATCAGTTTAAAATCAGTTCTCATACATTGAAAAAGTTAGGAATAAGTTAAATATTCATAAGAAATGGTAAGAGAACTATTGCAGGTGAAAGAAGGAAGGAAGGGAGGGTGGGAGGGAGGGAGGGAGAGAGAAAGAGAGAGAGAAGGAAAGAAAGAAGGGAGGGAGGGAGGGAGGGAGGAAGGAAGGAAGGAAAGTGGGTGGGGAGGGAGGGAGGGCAGTCGGGAGGGAGGTTGGGAGGTCAGGAGGGAGGTTGGGAGGTTGGGAGGGAGGGAGGGAGGAAGGAAGATAAAGGAAGAAAGAAGAGAAGAAAGGGAAAGAGAGGGAGGGAAGGAAGGAGGGAAGGAGAAGATGAGAGAGGGAAGGAAGGAGGGAAAGGAAATAGACTAGGAATCACTGCGCTGTAATGTGTTAGTAAGGGATATATGAGCCTAATGTTTATTGAACACTTTCTCAGGAAGTGCCAGTCTCTGCAATATAAACCTTTACCTAAATCAGTGGTTCCATATTTACTTGGGATCAGAAGTAGGTAAACTTTTTCCCTAAAGGCCCATATGGTAAATATTTTGGTTGGCAGGCCATATGGTGACCCAACTACTCAACTGTGCCATTGTGGTGTGAAGCAGCCACAAACAATTCATAAAACAAATGGGTGAGGCTGTGTTCCAATAAAATTTATTGATGGACAACAGAATTTGAAATTTCTACATCCCAAAATATTCTCCCTTTGATTTTTTTCCCAATGATTTAATAATATAAGAACCAATTTATCTAGCAGGAGATACAAACATAAGCATCAGGACAGGTTAGACCTCTAGACCACAATTGCCACCTCTTTTCTATGCTGTTATCTACTGTTGGAATTAGGGCATTTTTAAGATGTCCCGTCATATGGAAAGAGACTTTCCTTCCAGAAGTTTATTTGCATGAGATATTGAGAAACCTTATCACAGGGGGAATTTCTTCCAAAGAAAAAAAGGATTGGACAGACAAGCTTGGTCTAAGGGTAGAGGGGGAACTGATTTCAACACAATACTTTTTGATATTTGTTCACATGGCTTTGCCTCATAGGTTAACTTCTATGAACTTGTGTCTGAAATTCTCAGGAAGGGTTTAAGTGTTTAAACGAGTTTTGTTTTTTTCTCCCCTCTCTAAGAACTCTGTAAGACATCAGAGTGGAAGCAGTACTGTTCCGCTACCTAAGAGTTTACACAAAAAGGTGAATGAGATCAGCATTCTCCTCCAGTCGCCACCAAATCTGGCACTTTAGGGACTCTCAAGCAGCTGTGGTATTGTTGTGGCCTGCAAAAACAGCAGCCCATAGTGCGTAGGATGCAGAACAGGAAACAAACAGAAGGGAAGACCCTGCTTACTGCCATAAATGACAGAAATGACTGTGCTGGCATACAAGCATGTGTGAGCGCTCCTGAAAGAGCAGGTCTTCCCTGGAAGGTGAGGAAAGAGGCTGGCCCTGGAAATTGGCAGTTAGGGCACAAAAAGAGAAAAAGAAGTGGCAAACATGGCTATGATCAAAATAATCCCATTTTTAACCTGTTTGCCTATAGAAACGTGGGATTTCTCAGTTAATCTAATCTTCACAATAATCATGAGAAGCCAATCCTCTTTTTGGCCCTAAGCTAATTCTCAAAGAAAGTAAACCTAATAACAATGGCAGCAGGTCTAGAGGGAATGCATTTTGCCCTCATCTTTTTTGTCCACACTCCAATTTGGTACAATTTTGCTGGGACTTTTATGTGTGGAACTGAACGTATCTGTTCCAGATATATGCTTTGGTTTTTTTGTTTGTTTGTATGTTTGTTTTTGTTTGTTTTTACCATTTTTTTTAACCTAGTTTAACAGAGAAGGTAACAATCTGAATAAATGTTTGAAGTCTCAGTTACTATGGAAAAAAATTAACTTTAAGATTGATCTCAATCTTCATACAAAAAATTTAAAGCATGAGTTGCTAACTGAGCACTTACAACTCAGTACTTACTCCATCAACAACAACAAAAAGTATTTCTAAACACATTAATGATGGCATTTTACAATTCAATTTTGGGGATTCATTTCCTTTGGGTCGTTGTCTCACATTACCTAGCAGTACAGAATGCAACACTGCCACCTTTGAAGCTGTCACTCATGGGTGGCTTTCATGAACACAGCAAGAAGAAAAACTTCAGAGAATCTTTTTTTTAATTTATTGAAGTTGTGGAACGAATTCAGAAATGTGTCACTGTTTTCCAATGCTATGGGTGGATCTATTGTTTTCAGTTCTACAAACAGGTTTCAACAGAACCCCAGCCCCAGGCAAAGCTTTCTCATAGTGGTGTGGTGAGAAGTTCCTTCTGTGCCTGAGTCACCATCAAAACCTTCATTACTTTCCAGTTTACGGCAATCTTCACTATTGTTGCAGCAATGACATCTTTGCCCATCCCACTTGATTCTTAGCTTTCTTATAACTGAACTCAAATTTTTAGACTCCGACAATGTAAAATAACAACAACAACAAAAAAAAAAAAAAAAAAACCCCAAAACCAAGGAAATTCTTGAAGGATAAAATAATGTGGGCTTACAGAAAGTCTACTCTTTCTACAGAGGCAATCCATGTTCATAGTTTCTAGTCCAGTGGCCCTGAAGATCAGTCAGCGTTTTCTTTCCACCAAGGCCCACTGTGATACCCTCAAACTCTCTGAAATTGTGGTTAACACATACAATCATGGGATTACAAACCACTTCATCCATAACAAATTTTCAATCAAAAAACACCTAACTTATTAAGTTGCATCTCCAGCTGACTTTGTATTCCATTTTCTTCCTGCATTCAGCTGGAAGCATTCACAAATAGCAAAGTATAATACTTCCCATGTTATGTGTTGCCAGGCAATCAGGGCAGAAATAATTAACACAGAAAGTGGACTGCCAGTATCCTGCTGAATGGCTCTGGAAAGAGTTCAAATATGACAAACATTCTTAGCTGTCCCTTCTGGGACACGTGCTCTGAAATAACAGTTTGAAAGGACAACTGCCAAATCCAGTTTCAAACAGTTTGACAGCACTACAGAATTTCATTCTAAAATCTGACTCAGTTTTTATTTAAAGGAGAATTCATCTATGCACACGATGTCTGTCTTTCTGTGCCTATTCCTAAAAGAACCCTTGCTCTCCTGCTGCCTCTGTTAAAGCCCAACTGCCTAATGAAGCTAATCCTGGGCACTAGATCTTTCTATAAATGTAGAATTCATACTGAATTCAAAGGGAAACCTGGGTCTGTGAAGAGCCTTGTGTCAGGCAAGCCAAGGGGATCACAGATTTTTTTTTTAATGCCCAATCTCACTTTCTACCTAACTTTGCTCAAATAAAAACCAAGTTCAAAAGCCAATCAATTCAATAAACACCTTTCCACAGAGACATGCTCAACCAGAAGTCCCTACCACATGAAGCAATGTGATAGATATCTAAATACATTCTAAGAATCCTAGCTGAATGTATTGCAATTCAGGTCAATGCAGATTTGTTGCATACCTGTGAGGTACAAGGCCCCACGTTAAGTGCTGGAAACTGACAAGGACACAGCCAGCCTAAACGCTCACATAATTTTAATCTAATGGGAAAGACAGGGATGAATACAGTTTTTTCAGTGCAACATGGCAAATGCTTAAATAGAAATCTAGATAGGATGTAGCAGGCAGAGAAATCAGGAACACCTGAACCAATTTCCTTTTATAGATGCTAGTGCTGAAAGGGGCCATAGTGACTATCTGTACCACAAGTGAGTACAACTCACTTCTAAACCAGAATACCGCTGATAAATTATCACAAATGCTATTTAAACACTTCAGCTTAGAAAACATGGGTTCAAGTTCTGGTTCCATTCATTCTTCATTCCATACTTATTGAAATCCTGTTACGGATGCTAGGCCTGACAATCAAGGACCCTGACTTCATGGATAGACTTTGGGGATAGAAGATATTTGGTGTGAAAGATAGATATCTGGTTAACAGTCAAGAGTGTGTTGGGGGTTACGCAAGAGGAGGTACAGCTTTACGGTACCCCATTCTCGCTGTGCATTTGGGCATGCCTCCTTACTTCTTTTGGTTTCAACTCCTCATCCATAGCATGAAGAAGTTGGAGAATTCCACCTCTAAGGTCCCTTCCAGCCCTAAAGATACTATAATTTCAAGAGAGAGAGAGAGAGAGCTAGCTGCTTTGTGAGGAAATCCGATCTATTTGGAAATCACTGAGCTTTTCCAACAACTTGGTGTAGTTTTAAGAATATGTACCTCTGGAGCCCAAAAGATATGATTTAAAATCATAACACCACTACTTACTGGCAGTATGACCTTGGGGTGATCTGTAATTTCTCTGAGCCTCAATATCCCTGTAAAGTGGGAATAATAACAGATTGAGGTTTGCCAAGATGATTTTTAAAAAAGATAATACATGTAAAACAAGAAGCATAGTGTAGTGGTGGCACATAGGTACAAAATGCTGCTAGTTACTCTTTTCTGCATTTCTTTCCATCAGACCAAAATCAATCAACCTATCTATCTATCATCTATCTATCTATTTATCTATCTATCTATCTATCTATCTATCTATCATCTATCTCTTTCTTTCTCTGTCATTGAAATTTGACATTTATTGAATTTATTGAACACTGGCATTTATTGAATGCCTATTTATTTGTCAGGCATTGTGCTAGGTGATGGAGAACAAAACAGTCAATTATTTCCTGCCCTCATAAAAGAAGTCCAATTTTTCTCTATCTGTTTACCTTTTCTAAGGTAAAGCCCTTGTAGTCCTGACCTAATTCTCTAGGGTGCTCCAGGTCTTGAACTCTCAGCAATATCCTCAGTGGCCCTTAGCCATTTGCAGAAGCTGCCCATTAATGAATTGGCAGTGCTCCCACAGCAGCTCTTCCCTAGAAGGGTCAAAAGCCTTAAACCAACTTGGAAAAAATATCAAACCAACCCCGCCTTATGTAATCACAAATAAAACTTGGCTAGTTTTTGCAACCTTATAACTTAAAATTGAATCTAACTGAACAAAGTTCCCACTCTTGGATAACTTCCATCATTTAAATGTATCTCCTTTTAATGAGTGATAGCTAAAATAGCCTTGCCTCTCTGAGAAATTGGGAAAAAAAATCTGTCCAAGCACTTCTAATTTTTAAGTCCTTACAGGGCTCACATCTTCTTTCTCATGTCCACCTTTGAAGTTTCTTTGTCCAAAGTTCTATTCCCTCAATTAGTTCCCAAACAGACAAAATTATCCAGATCATCTATTTTCAGTTATGGCATTTCTAATTTCCTGAAAGATTCCTCCTGAAAATATTTGTCCTGATGGGCTCTTTCAAGCTATTTCTAATTACTGAATGGATTTTTTTGACCTGAGATTTAACGGTTAGGAGTCACTCTTTCTGAGATGGCTATGGTCATGGGTGTCTTACCCTGTTTTAGAATCACAAGAGTCTTCCTGGCTATCTGGAATCGATTATCATTTCCTCCTAATGACTTGCTTTTTTTGTTTTTTGTTTGTTTGTTTGTTTTTTTATTGGTGGATTTTTTTTAATGAATACCTATGTTGGATATGTAGGCTGCCATTTGAGTCATTTTCTTCAGGCAATACCGTTTCCATTGCTTGTGGATTAATGGACAGAGTTGTTTCCTCATTCCCCTGTGGACCAGACAATCAGTGAGCTGCTCTGGTCAATGAGCCCTGATGAAGTGTGATCAGTAAATTCTCTTATCACCATAGTAACTGGTATACTCCTTAGACAGTGTCCTATCTTGGTACCTTGGGGAGAGAGCTTGATGACACATCACTATGATCTCCCTCTACATTATTAGCCTTGTTGTTTGAATCACGGTCATTGGGGACTCTGTTTAAGCAATTACAAATCCATAAAACTGTACACATCCATAGTTCTTCATTTTATCTGCAATTATATCATAAGAAAGTTTATCAGATGTTTAACTGAAGTCAATGTAGGTGATACCCAAATTCATTAGTTTAATAATATTTTACAAAAAGAAAGGAAGTGGTTTAGCTGAATTATTCTTTAAAACCCCAAGCTGGGTCTTAGTGTTTCTAAGGGCTCACAGAACATTCGTTTAATTTATATCAGAGTTTTCAGTTTCTGGTTTAATCTTGACATAAGACAGGCTTTTCTTGATTTGATTTAAAGCTTTTCTTTCTCTATTTTCCCTGAAATGATCAATATAGTTAGTCCATTTTCCATTTTGTGTAGAAGCTGGTTTTCCATGTCACTTTCCAAGTCAGTGGATATCTTTGTGTGATATAACCCAATTAAATTTCTACTGAAACAATCTTAGCTGTTAGAATTCTCCATTCCAAGCCTTTAGAATCTCAGTGATTTGCAAAAGAATTTAGTAGGTTAGTTGTAGGTTATTTGCCAGTTTATATGACGGAGGGCACTCACTGGCCTTTAATTGACTAATCTAATAAGGTTTAGGCCTCCAATGCATTGTTTCTCAAATAATCATTTAGCAGCCTCCCCAAACCATATCTGTTTCTAAGACAGTGACCTTATCCAAACTCTTTCTTAAAGGCATATCTCTGTTGGATGATAAACACCCCACAGGTCTCAGGAGTTCACATTTTGCATGCACAATAATGTAGGAAGTGCTATACCTAGCCAAGACTAGTGGCTTATCTACTATAAACCATAGATGGGCATTGGCAAGTTTTCAGCTTTCCACCTAACATTTTCACAATTTAAGGCAGACTCTCAGCATCACTTGAATGCACTTTTTGCAGTTTACTTTATCATTATGCAGTGCCATGTGATTTCATGTCACAGCCAAACAAAATAAATAATGGAACTTTTGCATTATTATTAGCCACAAGCATAACTCAAATGTTCTGGGACTTCACCTGCCTATGTACGGTGGATTCACAGGAGATTACATTAACATTGCCAAATAAGTTGGCTCATAATCCCAAATTTAGCCACCCTCACAATTATTTCTGTGGGTCTAGGGTAGTTCATGAATGCTAATGGCATCAATCCCCTTGATGTTCCTTATCTATGGCAACTCTTGCCCTAAGAAATTTCCTTGCCAATGATGGAGTCTCTGGGATCCTCTGTGAGAAACTGTTTTTCTGCAATATTTTTAGCAAGTGCTTCCCAACGCTTCAAAAAAAATCCCTGCAGTACTCTACCGGTACCAAACTACACTGAGTTATCTTCATTCCTCGTTCCAATCTTGCAAAGGGATGCCTCACATTTAGCTGACAGCTGAGGGCTCAGCTCCAGATCTTGGGTCCAGCAGGGGGACAAAACCACCCAATCTTGTACATCTCTCTAGACTCTGATGTCCCCAAAGCTTCTGCACAAAAACAACTCCTGAAACATTCTTATTGACCCCATGCATATCAATGCATCTTAGTGGGTGGTACCAGCCCAGAGGATCATTTAGACACAATCTTATTTTATGTTCTGTCAGAACACTGTGCTTAAATGGAGAGTGCTCTTCAGCAAAATGGAGCATTGGAGAAGATGGCAAAAGGGGAATCAGTCTACCTGTTCTTCCCTTTTTTCTTCCCAGCTAGGAAGAAGCAGCTTCCTTCCAAGAATATTTAAGGGATAGTGATGCTTTGTATCTGCTTTGAAGATAAGGGTCACAGCTGGAACCATTACATGGACATCTCTTATGACTGAACCACTG
This sequence comes from Balaenoptera musculus, assembly GCF_009873245.2. Classification (NCBI taxonomy): domain Eukaryota; kingdom Metazoa; phylum Chordata; class Mammalia; order Artiodactyla; family Balaenopteridae; genus Balaenoptera; species Balaenoptera musculus. Next base: position 86,489,605 of record NC_045785.1, on the reverse strand, counting down.
TTTAGTACAGGTCTGTTTCCCAACTCCTGATGAATCCTGGCTATAGAACTGCAGAAATTCATCCAGCAGAAGAGAGGACTGCACTAATGTGTTATTTGCCCATGAGTGAATCACCTTCAATAGAGTCTAAATTCCATAATTTTGTATGATGGATGCTGGAGTGTTTTGTGACTGGGCCCTTGGAAAATCAGGATCCAATTTGGAAACATTGGTAAGGACCCTGCAAATGACTGTTGTGTTCCTAAGCACACATTTGTATACTTTAAAGCAATCTCAATTACAAAGGATGACATATGTAGGATAAAGTGATAACTGGCAAAATGACAAACACCAAGACTTAATTCATTCAGGACTACATTAGCTAACTGAAATAGTATGTTTTCTAGAATAAGGTTGTAGAGATTTCTACGAAACATACCTTAGAGAAGCAGGGTAATTTTCTCACCATCAAAGCATCTGTGGCATTGATGCCCTTGTTTTCTGAACAGAGGATCAAAAATCATACACCTTGGAATGCTCTGAGACTGGTTTTCTTCAAGGCAGATTCCTTTGTTCTCTGATCACTATTGAAATCAAGGGTAGCCAAGTCAAATGACAACCAGACAGGTATCATAAATGAGTGGAAACAGTAAGGAGAGGAAGACATTCTAGCAAACCTGAAGCGGAGTCCCACCCACTCCTACCCTCTCAGGATACATTTTTTTTTTAAAAGATGAAAAGACTATGTAAGCCCAAATAAATACGCCTGCAGGCCACATCTCAGGGCTGATGCTAGCCTACTGGGTGCCTTCCTACATCACAATCAGAGACCTTGTGCCACTCCCCACCACACCTGTTTGCAACTTCTAAATTAAATTCATTCCTATTTCCTTCTTCTGAACCAGAGATACTCCCTAAAAGGCAGGTTATGTTAATTCATTCACACCTAAAAAGCAGGTTATGTTCATTCATTCACAACTGTGAAGCAGAAGTCATACTATATTCCTGTTTTTGTAAGATTGTTTTGGGAAAATGGTAAAAAGAGTAATTAAATAAAGCTAATTTTAACTAATCTATAACTCAGGGTCATTTATTCTTTTTAATCTCAAATATGAACTTCTTCATTATGTGTCTATGCAAAAATTCTAATCATTGATAAATTCAGATGTCTAGATTTACCTAGTCCAAAAAATGCAAATAATTACTACACATAAAGCAGTTTGCTAGCAAGTGTTGGTTTCAGCTGCTAAATTGAAATTTCAGCAGCTATTACTATCCTTTATGATAGTAATAACAAGTCAATGGTTGCCTTCCAAATATTTTTTTAAAAGCTGAAAGGGTGAGGACTGTGTAAATGTACTTCCTAATCTGCATATTTCACAGATTTTTAACTAGTTATTATAGCTATTGCATGTTTAAATAAATACAGAGAAGGGATGTACTCCAGGAATACAGTTATTTGACTTCACAAATAATGTAAGATTCAGATACTGTTTTTCTATTCAAAGTTAAGCCTCTTAGAAAATAGTTAAGAATAATGAAATGGTTCAGATGGCAGGATGAATTTTTAAGAAATAAGTGAATCTACCATAAATATTCAGAATCATGTTAGCTTCACTTTTTAAACAATTTCCAAGATGTTAGCTTGCTACAGTGTAACTGCTGGTCAAATCAGAGGCATAAAGGTTAGGTTATGCTTCCTTCATTAATGATTTGGCTCAATGCACACAGCAGTATAATGTATTTTATGAGTGAGGGAAATGATATTGGTTTGAGAGGCCTCATGTAACAGTCATATCCTGTCCAAATATAATTTTGAAAACAATTCAGAGCCATTATGGCTCATACAGAAAGAAAGATAAAGACAGATAGCTGTATATGGGTTTTTAATAAGTAATTCACCCTGGGTCTTGAAACATCAGATTGCCAAGTAATTTTATTAATGTATAAGCACGTTGGTAAAATCATGTATTCTTTCCATTGGTTGGCTTTAGATGCTTCCAATGCAAATATTGTGTAAATGTATTGAATCCAAGATATGCAAATCAAGAAAGTAATTCATCTTTCAAGAATTTTACTTGATTATTTCACATGCCAAGGAGCATTTCTCTGGCAACAGTCTACTATTTATATCTAACATTTTCCACTGGTGAAATTATGCATCTTTTGCTGAATATTGGATATTAATCGTTTTAACATATTGATCACCTCTCAGTCTTTGAGGTTAGTATCCTGTGAAACTTCTGGAGTCTTCCAAAATGAAAATGTGTGGTAAGAGACTATTGATATTATTGAACTGGTTTTTTTTTGAAGGGAAGAGTGTATGTGTTCACAAATGACAACCTAAAGCAAAGACAAAAATAAAATGTCTTAGAACCAGAAGGTTTGACCATCAATCATATTATTGGAGCAGATTTTAGAGACACTCTTTCCATCTGGCCTGCTCTCCTCTCCTCGTGCTCCCTAAGACAGAATGGGTCTCTGGAATACGGGTTTTCTTCATCTTAACACTAGTGTTCCAATTTGGAACCTTAACATGGGCATATTAACCCTCATATTTAGCATGTACATATACTCGACATCTACTCTGATAATCACCTTCAAACACAGAAAAATTATATAGATTAGTTCTCTACATTATTTATGCACATGTTTATCTTCCTCATGAAATGCAAGCACCTTTGAGGACTTTTCTGTGTCATATTTGTCTTTGATACTTTGCTTCTGCCCTGCCTCCACTCAACCCAGTCTTTCGTACATAACCAGTAATCATAATAAAGTGATTTTTTGGAGTACTTCTTATGTGGCCAGGTATTGTTCTAAGGATTTATATTATTTCACTCAATACTTACAACCAACTTTTGATATAGGTTATTATTATTATTATTATAATCCCCTTCATTCTACAGATGAGGATACTGACACACTTAAGTTATAGCTCTACAGTTAGTAAACAATATAGCCAAGATTTGAAAGTTTGATTCCAGCACCTTCATGCTTAGCCAGTAAATCTGACAGCATTGACTACATTCTAAATATTGTTTAAGTAAATAACAATAATAATGGCTAAAACTTTTTTACACTTTGTGTATGCCTGGGACTGTCCTAAGACATCTTTCAAAGAATTTATAAAGGTAATACTACATAATAGTTAAGAGCTCTGCTCAGGTGTGGGATGGTCTTGGTTGAAATTCCAGCTCCACTTCTCACCAAAACTGTGACCTTGGTTAGTGCTACTGCTATCCCATTTTGCAGATGAGGAAAATGAGAAATCAGAATTAAGTAACCATGGTCTAATCAAGATCAAAGGCTGGTATCACTTTACAACATCTTCTAACTATGATTATTCAGCCTAGAGCTGAACCTGTCTCCTGATGAGAAACTCCCAAGTGCTGTAAGTGGCATATGCCATCTTTAGGTAGCAGGAACTTTTGGAAGGTTCCTACTTTATTGAGCAGAAATGTTTTACCTATTGCTTCTTCCCATTAATTCTAGTTCTATTCTATTAGGTAATGACCGAGTTTTATGTGTTGGGAATGAAAATCCTAGAACCTCCAGCCTAGCTTCTTCACTAGATGCCACGCCTTTGTCAAAAATAAAGCAAAATTAACACATTTTCTACTTCATGATTCTTTAAGTATTTGATAGCTTACATTTAAGTATTTGGATGCTTATCTTTACCAGGGTAGACATCCCTCTTTCTTCAACCATACATATTTTGAAGTCTGACTCCCCCAGTGCATTCTATAATTATTTTTTACTTACTAACCCTTGAATGACTTCTCATTGTGTTTTTCTGGCCCTGAAACTCTCCAACCTGAGTACTGCCTGTCTCTGGCTACTGGCCACTATGTTTAGCCACTATGTATTATCTGATTCTCTTATTTGATCTGTTCCTGATTGGGGTCTAAACTAAAACATGATTTTTACATCAGGAAAAAAGTAGGGACTCTCTAATATTACTTGCGTAGTATCATAGACCATCAACTTTGGTGACAGATAATTAAAAGTTTTACAGTTTAACCATTTAGTTCATATATATATACATATGGTATGCATATGAATATATACATACACATATAGATATAGTTTTAAAATATGGCTGCAGGATGCAAAACTGGACTTCTAATTCAAAAATATTTTTCATATATGCCTGTCAACTTCAAGAATCTTTAAGTAGTTGTATTAACCACTGGCTGCCTCAGTTAATTGTAATTTTTTCCTGTACTTGAAAACACCCTCTTTTCCTCTCCTTTTTCCTGGTATCATCCATCCTGTCTCTTTACCAATCACTGCATCATTTCTACCTCTTCTTCAGCTGGTTTCTCTTTAATTAATCTTCAGATTTCATTCCCTATAGTTTTCCCCATGATTAATTTTCAACTTACTCTACACAATGGCCATTACTCAGTCATGTTATTTAAAATCCATCACTATAAATTCACTCTTTTGATTCTCATTTTCAAGAGTACTTTACTAAAATGAAAGTTTTTCAGGGAGAGGAAACTGTAAAAAATCGTATCAGCTGTGAATGAGGCCATAAGATATGTTAACAGCTTAAAAGAAGGTAAAGACAAATATGGCTTGATTCACACCTCTGCCTATGGTTCTACTATCATCACAAAACAAATAAAAAACAACCAAAAACATCTAAATGATAATATCCTTCTACCTGTACATGCAATGAGTCCTGCTAAAATTACAACAGAATGGATTTAACATAAGATCTGTGTATCCTGACTCCTTACAAAGGAACATAGTTATTAAAGTTCTAGGAGGATTCCATGGATCCCAAGAATGGGACCAGAATTAAGTATTAGTGTCTCAGTAAAAGTGAGATTTACTTGGGACAGGGAAGCATAAGCAGGAGGAGCAACACTCTGAGAAAAACAAATCAGTAAAATTAATTTTCCATTTATGACACAAATGAGCACATAATTTGTATATTTTACATGTGCATGTTTAAGACTTGGTTTAGAATTTCCAAGCATTCACTGTACCACAGTGAGATAGATATATGATAGACATGCTAAAATCTAAAGAAACCCCAAAGCTGAGGCTGTAACCACATATGTAGCTTCCATGCACTAGGTGCTAATACTTTTTTGGGTTTTGTTTTGTTTTGTTTGTTTGTTTTCACAGTGCTCTTGATAGTGGATTTTATGGTCCAAGAGAGGAAAAATATTCACCCCAACATGTTATTGGTACTAGTAAAAAGCTCTCTTGAAAATAAATTTTCAAATTTCATCATAGCCCACAGAGAATTCCCTACTTTGAAAGCTTGGTAGGGAGGGATAGGAAAAAAAAAAAGATTATAAAAGATAAAAATATTGATTGCCTACATTGTGCCATGCAGTATAGATGCATAACCATATTACAAAATGCAAAACTGTCAAAGTGGTACAATCTTTCTTTCTTTAAAGTGCAGCTCCAAAGCCACCTCCTCTGGAAAGCCTCACTAACTCTCCCAAGCAGAGATAGTTCAGGTTTCTCCTAGCATCCCATGGATCTCTGTCTATATCCTCACCACCAAGAGTACTTCCCACCACATGCTGTGAGATTTACCATAACTCGATGCATTTTAATAAACGGCTACTCACTTTTGAGCTGTTAGTCCTTCCACATTTTATACATTAGAACTACAACAAAAAAACCTACTTATTTTACTCAATAATTGAAAGTCTGTGGAGAAATTTCTAAGGAAATACTGACATGAAATATCAAAGCAAGACTGTGCTGATTTTTTTTCCCCTTAATTAACCTCTTTGGGAAGCCTCAGTCATTTTTACTTGTGCAACTTTACAGATGCCCTAAATTGTGTCCCAAATTGTTGTACCTCTTTTGTCAGAAACAGAGATTCCAAAGGAGATTGATTTCACAGGAATGGAGGACAAAGGGACATATGGAGTTTCAGTGCTACATGAACTGAATGAGATGATTAACAGTGTTAGAAAGAAGACTATGGTACTAAGTGCTGTAAGTCAGACAGAGAAAGACAAACAGCATATGATATCGCTTATATGCAGAATCTTAAAAAGTTATATAAATTAACTTATTTACAAAACATAAACACAGACTTAGAGAACAAACTTATGGTTACCAGGGGGAAGGGGTGGGGTGGGGGGGCAGAGATAGATTGGGAGTTTGGTACTGACATGTACCCACTGCTTTATTTAAAATAGATAACCAACAAGGACCAACTGTATAGCACAGGGAACTCGGCTCAATATTCTGTAATAACATAAATGGGAAACAAATTTGAAAAATAATGCATACTTGCATCGGTATAACTGAATGACTTTGCTGTACACCTGTAACTAACACATCATTGTTAATCAACTATACTTCAACATAAAATAAAACTTTCAAAAAAAAATGAAAGAAGAGAAACACAAACATCTTATTTACCTCTCTCCTGGAGGTATTTAGTTCCCTATGCAAATGTGAATAACAGACATATATGATCTTAAAAGAAGTGGCAAAACTGCAAGAATACCCACAGTCAACTCATCCTACTTCTATGTGCTCAGGGTGATCATACAATGCCAGATCAACTACCTACATGTGCCCAGAGTAAAGTTGATCCTGTAGAACCTGGTCAACCATGGCTGACTCTCCAACTATGAATTTACAGTGCTCTTTAGATGTTACTGGCTTAATTTTTTCATAAAATCTAACTTTTCACTACAGAATGTTTCTCCCATTCTTTAATTTTCTGGATCTGTCCTTATGTTACAAGTACACTTATATTACATAACAACAGACTTACAAAGCAAAAATTGACTTAGCTTCTCAACCAACATTATATTTTCTAAGAAAAAATAGTTTCTTTCAAGTTATATAAGGAATTCTAGAATTTTTTAAGATTATAACTGCCTGCAATCACTCATATTAATATAACAGCAATGCTGTAAGCACAAGCATATACCATGGCAGCTCCAAAATATCATTGGGAATTATTCATTCTACAGATAAAGTGAAACTCTTATAACTGTTTAGAGAGAAGGTCTAGCAATGAATCTATGTACTTGGGAAGGGATGGGTCTGAATTTGGTACATTATGAAACACCATAGAAATGTTCTTCATTATTCAGCTAATGTTTCCTTCTTGTATCATTCCTTGCTTATTTTCCCCTAAACCAGTTAACTCCTTCCCCATATTACAGAACAATCACTGTTTCTTTCTGTCTCTGTCTCCTTCTCTCTCTTACACTCATACACACACATATTTTCTCTCATACACTCGTACATGCACACACACACATGCACAGGTTTATTGAGAGTTTGACTTTTTGTCCTATGAACAAATTAAGTGCTGCTTTCTTACATGGTTCACCACACAGGAGAGCAAAAAGCAGTTATTACTTATACCTTTAGATATATAACACTCATGGGAACTCCAGCGTAGTACAAAGAATGGTGTCACAGTTGGACTATTGAATGGTATTCATGGTAACTCACCAGCCTAGACTACAGAGTATGAAACCTTGGAATTTGAAGGTACCATTAATATCATCAAACCCAAACTTCTCAATTACAGATAGGAAAGCTGAAGCCCATAAAGGTCATAGAGCACGACTAAGGTGATAATATTTCATTATAGATTGTAGAGAGATTCGAATTCTGCCAGATTCCTTTAGCAAAGGATTAATGGCATGTCCTTGAGTCATCTCTTATGGATGGCTCAGTCCAAGAAAGACTATCTTTTTGGATATTCAGCATTATTAGAGTTATTCTTTGGATTGGGTTAACATATCTTCCAAATTGTGGTTCCTGGAGCAAGAAACCCCAAAATCACTATAATGACATCACCATAAGTAATGGATGCTAAGTTCTGCTCAGCTAAATTTGGATTTGGATTTGTGGAAATTTTCAATAAGAATAATCAGTTGGGATATTATCAGCATATCTCAAAGAGGTTGTATATGAAACAAATCACTGGGAGTACACAGTTGTAAAGCTTGTGCAGCCTTTATGGTTACCAGAATAGGCACTGGAACTTCCTTTATATTTCAAAAATTTTGTCGTTAAGTATGATGTTAGAGGAGCATGTAACCTTTTCCACCTTCCCACTTTGGGTAAGAGAAAGGATATGCAAATATTTCAAGAATAGAATAATATTTTAAAGAAAATTTTAAAAAACACATCGACTGGAAAACATAAATTCCATCCCTGTTTATTTCGGGTAAATTTTTAAATTAAAATATATCTTACCAATATAAAAAAATAAAAATAATATAGAGCCTAAGAGAAGCTGGACAGGTATCACCAGGGTCTCAAGTTCAAGAGAAGAAAACATTGCCTTAAAGCAGACAGATGGTTCAGAACCCTGGACAGTTGCCCAGTTGCTGCTGCTGCTGCTGCTGCTGTGGCTGCGCCTTTCTTCTCTGACCCCACCCCATCCCTCACCCCAACCAATGTGGTTCTCTTGGCTGAACAAATACTTAGCAGTTTGCAGTACATTAGGATTGCTATAAATGGCACCTTAGTGGTCCCAAGAGAGACAGGACCAACTGTCAAATGTGTGTTAACTTTAAAGACATTCAGAAAAGCAAGATTTTTAATCACTTGGACATTTGTATACTATCTTATTTCTATCTCCATAATATTTTATATGATAGCCTAAAGAGAGAGAGATTGGCTGTATTTCCAGAAGTGCATAACAGCAGCACCAAAAAAAAAACAATTTTTTTTTAAATTGAGACTTCCACTCTCCACAGAAAAACAGAATTCTTAATTGAAACAATCAAATAGTTTATCTTTAAATTTACTCTGCAAGATCTTTGCAAAGAAGCATTTCAGAACAAACAGCACTGAACACTTAATTGCAAGGTGAAAACTATTCAAATATATTTGTTTAATTGCATATTATAGACTATATTTAGAAAAACCTATACCATCTTTTTGGGAACACATGAGAAACCACTTAAGTCTGTCAGCTGTTTTTGGTGGTAATGGTGCAGATTACATTCATGACAGAGCTTGCACCTTGAAAGAAATAAAAGATTTCAATAATCTCAGGCAACATCCACAAATCTTGTGCAAAATTCAGCAACTAAACACAGGTTAGGAGCTATGGTTTTTTTTTGTTCTACTTTAAAAAGACTGCCTTATATATTTACCTAGCAAATATAGGATATGAATGACCTTCTGAACATACAGCTTCAATCACAGTAGAATTGTTATTTCAGTCAATATGTCCCTTATCTCTGCACATCTGAACGTGTCAGGAAAAAACAAAGTCACTGAACATAAGTTTTGTAAACAGAAAAATTACTGTCTTATAATTCTATGCTATATGAGTATTGTTACAATAAAGGCTTCTTTTGGTTAACTCAACTAAATATACTATTTTAGTCTAATAATACTGGGTGTGCATTTATTCGTCCTAAAATTTTTTAAATAGAATTAAAAAAATTCTCTTCATTTAAAAATAAAAGATCAATACAATTTCTTTGCATTTCATTAACTTTTTGGAGATCTGGTAGCCCATTTACTGAATTAAAAAAAAAAAAGGCAAAGAGGTTAAAGGTTTTCTGCAAGCTTTGGAGTATAGCATTAAATGAAGGAGCCTATCCTAATTCCTCTGCCCAAATCTAATTCTAGCCTCTTCAGCATTACCCAATCTACCCTAAACTGGAACAAGTCAGAACTGGGGTAAATCTGGGGAGTCCACTCCAGACTGACAATGTCTCCAAGAGCACTCCCCAGTTCTACATCAGTCTGAGCATTCCCAAAGACCTTTAAAAGTTATGCCAGTTTTCAGGAGCAGCTTGGGTTATAACTCCCTTTCTCTACAAGAAAACCTTGAACTAATGGTTGCTCTCCAGCCAAAGGGGACATTATTTTAGAAACATAGTGATATTTTCTAATATATCTGGTAGTTTGGTCTCAACCTGAAGTTTCAGGGAGTTTAGTCAGGAATGGCTTGATTTAAGTAAAGGTGAACCTTTTCACTCAGTTGTGTCACATGACACAGAGATAAACTGCAGAGGCTTCCTTTTCACTTTTGTGTTTTGTATGTGAGAACTGTTGAACTATTCTATGACCTATGAATTTCTTTCAAGCCAGAGATGAGTGATGCGTTAGGGCAGGAGAAAAAGTTCATGTTTCCTAAACAGGATACATCTTCTTCCTTTTCTGCTCTACTGGGATAATAAGAGGGATAGCTTATGTCTGATTCTCTGTGCAGTGTATAAAGATTCCTGATTTTTCTACTGGATGATACTAGCCATCCAGTGTGCTGGCAGGACAGATCTGAAACCATTTTTCAGACAAGAAAATTGATCACAAAAGAAGCTCGATGCATTGGCCCAGGTTCAGCAATAGGTAAATCAGAGTCAGAACTTGAACTCAATGTAAGAAAGATTTGTATTATATACATTCACACTCACATTGCGATCTGTGAGGTATTCTGAAACTCATGAGACTGTGGTGAACTATACAGTCTCGTAACTTTAATTATATGCATATTTTAAAAGGTATAAATACTGAGTAAATATTCATAGTGGGCACTAGTGTCACAACAAAAAATATATAATGTAATTTAGTTCTGGGACCTCCTAGACCTGCTAGCATGAGAATCACACAGCAGTAAACATAAGATTTAGTTTGGAATAGTTGGCATATGATGTTAGTGAGAACAAATATGTAGGTTTCATTTCTCAGTTGGGCCAGTTGATGTAATTCAAGGAAAAGACATATTCCAGAGCTGCACGGCAATCCCAGTCAGTCAATTTAAAGATATGTGACCACAAAGGAATTTAGGTTAGAGAATACTGTTAGCTCAGTGGAGAAGAGGATAGAAGTCAGTCATTCTGCAGATCAACTTCTAAGTGTCAATATTCTCTTTTGTTTTTTCTAAAAGTTTACTCATTACTTTGGCCTGTAGGTATTCGAATAATATTATTAAGTGAATTTAAGCACTTAAAGATTTCTACTTCTTGAATTCCAAGTTCCATGATTAATAATGACATCACCAAATTCACACTAGATCTTTTTCTCAATGAACGAGTGTCAGAATACCAAAGATAAAATGAATCATGGTTTATAGCTTGCTTCTAATATCACATTTTGCATGTTTCTTGAAAATTCATAGTTAAGTCTGACAACATTCAGATAAAAATCTCTCTAATTATGCAAAATTAATGCTGGAAAATTTGGAAAGAAGAAACTGTCACTAATTCTTGACCTAATGTTAATCTTAGTTTCTCAGATGAATTGTGATAATTCATTTATTTCTTCACACCCTTCAGTTATCTAACTCAGTTTTTGCCCTGAGCCATGCTGATTTATATAGCTCTTGAAAACTATTCTGCAATGGTCTTGAAAGAGGCCACATTTTTGTACTTGATATATCAACCAAAAAAGCTCAGGAAAATACAATTCTGGACATTGGGATTATAGGCCTTCTATAACTTTTCAGGTTTATGACTAATTTCTGGTCCTTCTGTAGGGAACCTCTTTTTTTTTAACATCTTTATTGGAGTATAATTGCTTTACAATGTTCTGTTACTTTCTGCTGTATAACAAAGTGAATCAGCTATATGTATAAATATATCCCATCCCTCTTGCATCTCCCTCCCACACTCCCTATCCCACCTCTCTAGGTGGTCACAAAGCACGAGCTAATCTCCCCATGTGATGCAGCTGCTTCCCACTAGCTATCGATTTTACATTTCGTAGTGTATATATGTCAAAGCTACTCTCTCACTTCGTCCCAGTTTATCCTTCCCCCTCCCCATATCCTCAAATCCATTCTCTACATCTGCGTCTATATTCCTGTCCTGCCCTTAGGTTCGTCAGAACCTTTTTTTTTTTTTTTTAGATTCCATATATATGTGTTACCATACGGTATTTGTTTTTCTCTTTCTGACTTACTTCACTCTCTATGACAGACTCTAGGTCCATCCACCTCACTACAAATAACACAAATTCATTTCTTTTTATGGCTAAGTAATATTCCATTGTATGTATGTGCCACATCTTCTTTATCCATTCATCTGTCGATGGACACTTAGGTTGCTTCCATGTCCTGGCTATTGTAAATAGAGCTAAAATGAACATTGTGGTACATGACTCTTTTTGAATTATGGTTTTCTCAGGGTATATGCCCAGTAGTGGGACTGCTGGGTCATATGGTAGTTCTATTTTTAGTTTTTTAAGGAACCTCCATACTGTTCTCCATAGTGGCTGTATCAATTTACATTCTCACCAGCAGTGCAAGAGGGTTTCCTTTTCTCCACACCCTCTCCAGCATGTATTGTTTGTAGATTTTTTGATGATGGCCATTCTGACCAGTGTGAGGTGATACCACATTGTGGTTTTGATTTGCATTTCCCTAATGATTAGTGATGTTGAGCATCCTTTCATGAGTTTCTTGGCAATCTGTATATCTTTGGAGAAATGTCTATTTAGATCTTCTGCCCATTTTTGGATTGGGTTGTTTGTTTTTTTGATATTGAGCTGTATGAGCTGCTTGTATATTTTGGAGATTAATCCATTGTCAGCTGCTTTGTTTGCAAATATTTTCTCCCATTCTGAGGGTTGTCTTTTCATCTTGTTCATGGTTTCCTTTGCTGTGCAAAAGCTATTAAGTTTCATTAGGTCACATTTGTTTATTTTTGTTTTCATTTCCCTTACTCTAGGAGGTGGGTCAAAAAGGATCTTGCTGTGATTTATGTCAAAGAGTGTTCTGCTATGTTTTCATCTAAGAGTTTTATAGTGTCTGGCCTTACATTTAGGTCTTTAAACCATTTTGAGTTTATTTTTGTGTAGGGTGTTAGGGAGTGTTCTAATTTCATTCTTTTACATGTAGCTGCCCAGTTTCCCAAGCACCAATTATTGAAGATGCTGTCTTTTCTCCATTGTATATTCTTGCCTCCTTTATCAAAGATAAGGTGACCATATGTGCATGGGCTTATCTCTGGGCTTTCTATCCTGTTCCATTGATCTATATTTCTGTTTTTGTGCCAGTACCACACTGTCTTGATTACTGTAGCTTTGTAGTATAGTCTGAAGCCAGGGAGCCTGATTCCTCCAGCTCCGTTTTTCTTTCTCAAGATTGCTTTGGCTATTCGGGGTCTTTTGTGTTTCCATACAAATTGTGAAATTTCTTGTTCAAGTTCTTTGAAAAATGCCATTGGTAGTTTGATAGGGATTGCATTGAATCTGTAGATTGCTTTGGGTAGTATAGTCTTTTTCACAATGTTGATTCTTCCAATCCAAGAACATGGTATATCTCTCCATCTGTTTGTATCATCTTTAATTTCTTTGATCAGTGTCTTATAGTTTTCTGCATACAGGTTTATTGTCTCCTTAGGTAAGTTTATTCCTAGGTATTTTATTCTTTTTGTTGCAGTGGTAAATGGGAGTGTGTCCTTAATTTCCCTTTCAGATTTTTCATCATTAGTGTATAGGAATGCAAGAGATTTCTGTGCATTAATTTTGTATCCTGTTACTTTACCAAATTCATTGATTAGCTCTAGTAGTTTTCTGGTAGCATCTTTAGGATTCTCTATGTATAGTGTCATGTCATCTGCAAACAGTGACAGCTTTACTTCTTTTCCAATTCGGATTCCTTTCATTTCTCTTTCTTCTCTGATGGCTGTGGCTAAAACTTTCAAATGTATGTTGAATAACAGTGGTGACAGTGGGCATCCTTGTCTTGTTCCTGATTTTAGAGGAAATGGTTTCAGTTTTTCACCATTGAGAACGATGTTGGCTGTGGGTTTGTCAGATATGGCCTTTATTATGTTGAAGTAAGATCCCTCTATGCCTACTTTCCGGAGAAAGTGTCATAAATGGGTGTTGAATTTTGTCGAAAGCTTTTTCTGCATCTATTGAGATTATCATATGGCTTTTATCCTTTAGTTTGTTAATATGGTATATCACATTGATTGATTTGCATATATTGAAGAATCCTTGCATTCCTGGGATAAGCCACTTGATCATGGTGTATGATCCTTTTAATGTGCTGTTGGATTCTGCTTGCTAGTATTTTGCTGAGGATTTTTGCACCTATGTTCATCAGTGATATTGGTCTGTAGTTTTCTTTTTTTGTGACATCTTGGTCTGGTTTTGGTATCAGGGTGAAGGTAGCCTCATAGAATGCGTTTGGGAGTGTTCCTCCCTCTGCTATATTTTGGAAGAGTTTGAGAAGAATAGGTGTTAGCTCTTCTCTAAATATTTGATAGAATTCATCTGTGAAGCCATCTGGTCCTGGGCTTTTGTTTGTTGGAAGATTATTAATCGCAGTTTCAATTTCAGGGCTTGGGATTGGTCTGTTTATATTTTCTATTTCTTCCTGGTACAGTCTCAGAAGGTTGTGCTTTTCTAAGAATTTGTCCATTTCTTCTCAGTTTTCCATTTTATTTCCATATCGTTGTAGTAATCTCTCATGATCCTTTGTATTTCTGCAGTGTTAGTTGTTACTTCTCCTTTTTCATTTCTAATTCTGTTGATTTGAGTCTTCTCCCTTTTATTCTTCATGAGTCTGGCTACTGGTTTATCAATTTTGTTTATCTTCTCAAAGAACCAGCTTTTAGTTTTATTGATCTTTGCTATTGTTTCCTTCATTTCTTTTTCATTTATTTCTGATCTGATTTTTATGATTTTTTTCCTTTTGCTAACTTTGGGGTTTTGTTTTTCTTTCTCTAATTGCTTTAGGTGTAAGGTTAGGTTGTTTATTTGAGATGTTTCTTGTTTCTTGAGGTAGGATTGTATTGCTATAAACTTCCCTCTTAAAACTGTTTTTGCTGCATTCCATAGGTTTTGGGCCATCGTGTTTTCATTGTCATTTGTTTCTAGGTATTTTTTGATTTCCTCTTTGATTTCTTCAGTCATTTCTTGGTTATTTAGTAGCGTATTGTTTAGCCTCCAGGTACATGTATTTTTTACAGTTTTTTTCCTGTAATTGATAGTCACATAGCATTGTGGTTGGAAAAGATACTTCATACGATTTCAATTTTCTTAATTTTACCAAGGCTTGATTTGTGACCCAAGATATGATCTATCCTGGAGAATGTTCCATGAGCACTTGAGAAGAAAGTGTATTCTGTTGTTTTTGGATGGAATGTCCTATAAATATCAATTAAGTCCATCGTGTTTAATGTATCATTTAAAGCTTGTGTTTCCTTATTTATTTTCATTTTGGTTGATCTGTCCATGGTGAAAGTGGGGTATTAAAGTCCCCTACTATGATTGTGTTACTGTCAATTTCTCCTTTTATGGCTGTTAGCATTTGCCTTATGTATTGAGGTGCTCCTATGTTGGGTGCATAAATATTTACAATCATTATATCTTCTTCGTGGATTGATCCCTTTATCATTATGTAATGTCCTTCTTTGTCTCTTGTAATAGTCTTTAATGTAAAGTCTATTTTTTCTGATATGAAAATTGCTACTCCAGCTTTTTTGATTTCCATTTGCATGGAATATCTTTTTCCATCCCCTCACTTTCAGTCTGTATGTGTCCCTATGTCTGAAGTGGGTCTCTTGTAGACAGCATATATACGGGTCTTGTTTTTGTATCCATTCAGCCAGTCTCTGTCTTTTGGTTAGAGCATTTAATCCATTTCCATTTAAGATAATTATCGATATGTATGTTCCTATTCCCATTTTCTTAATTGTTTTGGGTTTGTTTTTGTAGGTGTTCTCCTTCTCTTGTGTTTCCTGCTTAGAGAAGTTCCTTTAGCATTTGTTGTAAAGCTGGTTTGGTGGTGCTGAATTCTCTTAACTTTTGCTTCTCTGTAAAGGTTTTAATTTCTCCATCAAATCTGAATGAGATCCTTGCTGGGTAGAGTAATCTTGGTCGTAGCTTTTCCCCTTTCATCACTTTAAATATGTTCTGCCACTCCCTTCTGGCTTGCAGAGTTTCTGCTGAAAGATCAGCTGTTAACCTTATGGGGATTCCCTTGCAAGTTATTTGTTGCTTTTCCCTTGCTGCTTTTAATATTTTTTCTTTGTATTTAATTTTTGATAGTTTCATTAATATGTGTCTTGGCGTCTTTCTCCTTGGATTTATCCTGTATAGGACTCTCTGTGCTTCCTGGACTTGATTGACTATTTTCTTTCCTATGTCAGGGAAGTTTTCAACTATAATCTCTTCAAATATTTTTTCAGACTGTTTCTTTTTGTCTTCTTCTTCTGGGATCCCTATAATTTGCATGTTCGTGCATTTATGTTGTCCCAGAGGTCTCTGTGACTGTCCTCAATTATTTTCATTCTTTTTTCTTTATTCAGCTCTGTGGTAGTTATTTCCACTATTTTATCTTCCAGGTCACTTATCTATTCTTCTGCCTCAGTTAATCTGCTGTTAATTTCTTCTAGAGAATTTTTAATTTCATTTATTGTGTTGTTCATCATTGTTTGTTTGCTCTTTAGTTCTTCTAGGTCCTTGTTAAACGTTTCTTGTATTCTCTCTATTCTATTTCAAAGATTTTGGATCATCTTTACTATCAGTACTCTGAATTCTTTTTCAGGTAGACTGCCTATTACGTCTTCATTTGTTTGCTCTGGTTGGTTTTTACCTTGCTCCTTCATCTGCTGCATATTTCTCTGTCTTCCCATTTTGCTTAACTTACTGTGTTTGGGGTCTCCTTTTTGCAGGCTGCAGGTTTGTAGTTCCCACTGTTTTTGGTGTCTGCCCCCAGTGGGTAAGGTTGGTTCAGTAGGGTTGTGTAGGCTTCCTGGTGGAGGGGACTGGTGCCTGTGTTCTGGTGGATGAGGCTGGATCTTGTCTTTTTGGTGGGCAGGACTGTGTCTAGTGGTGTGTTTTGGTGTGTCTGTGAACTTAGTATGACTTTAGGCAGCCTCTCTGCTAATGGGTGGGGTTGTGTTCCTGTCTTGCTAGTTGTTTGGCATGGGGCATCCAGCACTGGAGCTTGCTGGCCATTGGGTGGAGCTGGGTCTTAGTGTTGAGATGGAGATCTCTGGGAGAGCTCTAGCTAATTGATATTACATGGGGCCAGGAGGTCTCTGGTGGTCCAATGTCCTGAACACGGCTCTCCCACCTCAGGGACTCAGGCCTGACACCAGGCCGGAGCACCAAGACTCTGACAGTCACATGGCTCAGAAGAAAAGGTAGAAAAAAAGGAAGAAAGAAAAATAATGAAAAAATAAAATAAAATAAAGTAATTAAAATTAAAAAGTAAAAAAAATTATTAAAAATAAAAAAAAAGAAGAGAGCAACCAAACCAATTAACAAATCCACCAATGATAACAAGCACTAAAAACTATACTAAGATAAACATAAAAATCAGAAACAAGTCAGTCGCAGACAGCAAACCCCAAGTCTACAGTTGCTCCCAAAGTCCACCGCCTGAATTTTGGGTTGATTCGTTGTCTATTCAGGTATTCCACAGATGCAGGGTACCTCAAGTTGATTGTGGGGATTTAATCCACTGCTCCTGAGGCTGCACAGAGTAATTTCCCTTTCCCTTCTGTGTTTGCACAGCTTCTGGGGTTCAGCTTTGGGTTTGGCCCCACCTCTGTGTGTAGGCTGCCCTTAGGTTTCTGTTCCTGCCCAGACAGGATGGGGTTAAAGCAGTGGCTGATTAGGGGGCTCTGGCTCACTCATGCCGGAGGGAGGGAGTGGTACTGTAGTTATAATTGGAATGCAGGGTGAGCCTGTGGTGGCAGAGGTCAGCGTGATGTTGCAACAGCCTGAGGCATGCCATGTGTTCTCACAGGGAAGTTGTCCCTGGATCACAGGACCCTGGCAGTGGTGGGCTGCACAAGCTCCAGGGGGATGATAGGGGGTGTGGATAGTGACCTGTGCTTACACGCAGGATTCTTGGTGGCTGCAGCAGGTGTTAGCATTTCATGCCCGTCTCTAGTGTCTGAGCCGATAGCTGTGACTCACGCCCATCTCTGGGGCTGGTTTAGGCAGTGCTCTGCCTTCTGTGGGCAGACAAGGAAGGAATCTCCTCTCCTCACGCACCCCGAAACAATGGTCTCTTGCCTTTTAGGCAGGTCCAGAGTTTTTCGCAGACTCCCTCCCAGCTAGCAGTGGCTCACTAGACCCTTCAGGCTGTGTTCACACAGCCAACCCCGGTCCTCTCCCTGGGATCTGACCTCCGAAGCCCAACCTCAGCTCCCAGCCCCCACCTGCCCTGGCGGGTGAGCAGACAGGCCTCTCAGGCTGGTGAGTGCTGGTCGGCAGCGATCCTCTGTGTGGGAATCTCTCTGCTTTGCCCTCTGCACCCCTGTTGCTGCACTCTCCTCCATGGCGCCAAAGCTCCCCCCCCCCGCCCACCCCCGTCTCCGCCAGTGAAGGGGCTCCCTAGTGTGTGGAAACTTTTCCTCCTTCACAGCTCCCTCCCGGAGGTGCAGGTCGCATCCCTATTCTTTTGTGTCTGTTTTTTCTTTTTCTTTTGCCCTACCCAGGTACATGGGGATTTTCTTGCCTTTCGGGAAGTCTGAGGTCTTCTGCCAGCGTTCAGTAGGTGTTCTGTAGGAGTTGTTCCACATGTAGATGCATTTTTGTTGTATTTGTCGGGATAAAGGTGATCTCCACATCTTACTCCTCCGCCATCTTGAAGGTCCATAGCAGGCACCTCTTCTTAAATCTAGTAATTCTCATACTGTTACTTATGTAATTCTTCCTACTGCTGGATATCAAGGAATCTCAAATCTTTTCATCACCTACCTTGTATGAACATATAGGCTTCCTGCTATCTAGAATTAGAAACCAATTTCTAAGACTCTGAGCATCTTCTGAATATGTCACTGTGCTTTGTGGTAATCTGTGCTCAGCTTACCTGTACCTGCAGGAGAAACTTCCTTTGTAACTGATATCCTTGATAATCACAATCAAATGTCTAAATCCTTTATGCTTTGGGGATGACTGAGCTATCCAGAGAAAACTCCAGATACTGTCTTTCCAAGATTTACCCTGGACTAATCAACTCGTAGTATCAACTGGAACCAAAGAAAAGAGAAGCAAAGATTTTTTTAAATGCCTTCTACATTGTTCAGTATTCTCAGAGAAATCTGTGCAGCCCTTTATTATCTAAACTTGGCTAATATTAATTTATGACTTTATCATTTAGCTCCGTTTTTGAAATACAGAATTCACATAAAAGTGTTTTCTGAGTAAAGAACACTTGCCTTCCCAAAACAAAAAACAGAAATGTTGCTTTTGGTTAGTAAATAAATTTGCTTATTCAAGTGAGCCATATCATCTTTTAAAGCATCACAGCAACATTCCCCAGTTTCTGTTTTAGAATAATGTTTGTTTTTTTCCCCTTTAACATGTCATACCACAGCTTTATGACACAACAGGGTGCTTGGTTGGTGTGTTAATACCACAGTTTGAATGCAGTAAGCCATGAATTCAAAGGAGAGAAACTACAAAGGACCAGAAAGTATATTACTGGTTGAATAAAGCACATCCTGAAGTGGTAACTCAAGCTTTATTTTGTCACTTTATTAATGATACTCATTATATTATAGGGTATTATATTACATAAAAGGAATCATATGCCCCCAACTGTATATGGATAATACTGTAATTCCATCAAGTCATTCCAGCAATGCCGTAAACTACCTGAGCAAAGCCTGAATAGCTTGTTTATTAGCACCAGAACCCTGAATGGAATAGTAGCTCTCATTTTATATACATTGGGGATACATTATACACCACAATATGTATTTATGTCAGCCAGGTATACTAAATGAACACAATTAAAATGAAATTGTGTGATGAAATAATCAATCATAACCTTATAAAGAGAATTACCACACATCCCTTTGGAGCTCCAAATCCCTTCCCACTTCTGTCCATCAAAGAATCAGGAATGCCAGAAAGAAAAAGGAAAAATATATATTCTGCCCAAATGAGAGGAGAAGAGGAATTCCTTCCCCAAGTTAGCAACCTAAATGGCTGCTGGAGCTTACAGTTTTCTCTGCTGCTTGGAGAGAACACCCAGGAGTGTGTTGGGTCTCTGCGTGCTCACTATGATGCCCAGGCAAGGGGCTTGGCTTCCCTTCTGGGGACCACGGACACTTTAAAACTTTCCCCATGAAAATCTGAGACAGTTTTACTGTGTTGAAAAATAAATCACAGGACACATTAGCAAGGACTGAGAAATAACAGCAAAGCCTTCTTTTAGTTTGGTCACAGTCTATGTTAATGCATGGAAAGGCACAGAAATAAAAGTTAACATTTACTAAATACATACAATGTCCCACACTAGGCTGAGTGCTCTCTATGCCTCACCAGATTTAATCCTACAATGCTGTGAGTAGGCACTATTATTAACACCATTTGCCAGAAGAAGAATCTACAGCTTGAAGTGATCAATGACTGCTCTATATGCCTCACCAGATTTAATCCTACAACGCTGTGAGTAGGCACTATTACTAATGTCATTTGCCAGAAGAACCACCTACAGCTTATAGTGATTACTTAGCCTGACCAGGATTACAATGCCTGTAAGGATAAGAGTCTGGTTTTCTAGGTCAGGCTGGCTCCAAAACCACTGCACACAATCATGTCCACACAAATACTCCATGCGAATAACATTTCCTCCACTTTTCCAGATGAAGATTTATACCAGGAGAAAGCTGCTATGTACTTTCATACCCCTACCTCTAAGCTTCCCCCGCTCATACTTGAATGGAGGGAAAATTCATATTATCATGAAATTATATTTTACCCTGTTTCACATTCCCCGAATTCTTGGTTCTTTGGAGAAGCTATCCCGTAGACTCACAAAACTGAAAACAAACAATCCCTCGTGGCATCTTTCTATGATCTTTGAGGGGAAAGAATGGATACTCTGATTTGGAAAATGGGGCAGAAGATTTGGAGTATAGAAGCAAAATCCGAGTGGTGAAATCCAAAATCTGTGCTGAAATTTCTGAACTTTTCAGGGAACTTAACTAAGAAGAGATACACCGTGCTTTATCCAACCAAGAATGGGCTTTTAAGATACATATACCTTAATTTAAACCAACTTCAACAAACACTAGTTATGTGGCCTTAGGAATAGTATTTAATAGTTCTAAATCTCAGTTTTCTAATAGGTAAACATTATCTACTTCACAATATTTTTATTAATATCATACAGTATAATTTGTAAAAAGTAACTTGTATGTGTCTGGCATGCTAAAGTTCCAAATCATTTAATTGTACAAATGGAAAGATGATAATCATAAGTATGTCTTTTATAATCGCTTTTTGTTCCACAAAAATCAGAGTTATTTATGCTGTATTACGAAGTGGAGAATTTAGTGAGGCTTCCAAGAGTAAGGATGCAGCCCTGTATTCAATGACAGGGCCTAACCTTAGTGCTAAGTTTGGTTTTGGTACTCATCTCCTATGGGACAGAGAGTGAATTCTGATACTCCCTTGGTTTTGACCTTGAGGCACCTAGCTGTCAAGTAATAGTAGTCTGGGCAGTGGATTTTCTGCTGGCCATCACTTGGAAGGCGATGACAAGCTTGGAAGGAAAGAAGGAAAAAAAGTCATAGAAAAAGAAAGATACCAGCAAACCTGGAGAGCAAGCTATATTTTACTAAACCAGGTTACCTATAACTGGTGCTGTCAAATAGAAATATAAAGTGAGTCAAAAATCTGAGTCACATAGCTCATTTTTAAATTCTTAGTAGCCGTATTTCTAAAAAAGGAAATTTAATTTCAATAATACATTTTATTTAGTCCAGTAAATCCAAAATAGTATCATTTCCACATGTAAAATATAAAAATTATTAATGAGCTATTTTACATTCTTTTTTTACACCATGTCTTTGAAATTCAGTGTGTCTTACACTTACATCTCATCTTAATTCAGACTTGTCACATTTCAAATGCTCAATAGCCACATGTAGCAGCACAGAAATAGATAATACGTGCTCACTCACCTTTCTGCCAGTAACCTCTAGTAAGATCTCGTTGAGGTAGGAGCCTCATCTCAGATAGGGTCATAAGATGAGAGTACCCTCACCAATCCCCACTCACTGGTTTTGGAGTAATATTACCAAGGAAGTTGCGTCCTCTGAGGCCACTGAGAGGATGCTGATACTCAATCAGGGAGAAACTCCTAAGGGAAGGTAAATGTCAAAGTAAAATGTTAGATACAGGGAGATTCTTCCTCTAGAACTCTCCTGTGTGTGAGGGAGAGGGGAGTCTGAGTTCTTTTTTGGCTAAGCATGGTACGTTTCTACAGAGTGCCATTTCATTTTGTATAATAAGAACAAATAATCTTTACATATGGCTACTTACATGCTAAGCACTGTTAATACATATACTGTATATATCAGCTCGCCTAAAATATTATTTTATGAAATTTTGCTGATGATGAAACCAAGCTACAGTGAGCTCCAGGAACTTGCTCAAAATCCTATAACTAATGAGAGGTAGGCGTTGAAATTGAACCCAGTCTGTCTGGCTCCTAAACATGGCTTTATTGCCCCAGTGCCTTAGTCATGTGCTTTACTCCCTAATTAATGGCAGTGAGAGCAAAGATATCAACAGTACATGTGGTTTTAGAATAAAAATGAGATCTCCTGATCCTCGTCAGCCTGGGGTTCTAGCCTATATATTAACTTAAATGAAATCCTAGACCCTTCACTGCATCAGCACTTTTATAAGCAACTCATTTAGTTTAAACAGAATAGGTTTCCTAAATTTCTCTGCATATATTCAAGAACACAGCTGTTACATTTGGAAGATACTTGGCAGCTAATGGACAATTTCATAAAAAAAAAAAAATAAGATTGGCTGAGGTGAAACTCCTTTTGTTCCTTTTCCACTTCAGTCTTTTTTATTGCCTCTTATTCTTTTCCTATACTCATGTTGTATGATTTTAAACTTTTGGTAGAACAGTTCCAAAGGCATAGAGACTAGAAATATCTTTAGTTAAAATTTTAGGGTTCCTCAAAACTGAACTGGAGAATAAGTGGGGAGTAAATGAGAGAAAGACCCATCCCCAGCTTGTTCAATGAGGCCCTGAGAAATTCATATGCATATCAGCATATGATTTTCATTTTTGTCTCCTCCTTATCCCAGACATTCACCAATGCCAACGTTTGGTGGGGGAAGAAGTTACAGAGAAAACAGCCTATTTTCATCCGTCTGCCTAACGTTCTAGATCCTTAGTGCCAATCAGTACTACTTTTCCTCTCCAAAGCTATTCACGGGGCTCAGTTAAGCGGAAAAGGAGTAGACTTAAGATCAATCAGTCACAGCTGATTTGAATCACTGTCACTTACTAATATTGTGACTTTAGGAACTTCACGAAAACATTCTGTGGTTCAGTATGTATTGGCTAATATGGATAATGACACCTATTTCTCAAGAGGTATTGCAAAAATCAGATGTGTATAAAATGCCTAGCACAGTGCCTTAGCTACTCTTTAAGTGATAACCATTATTAATACTTTAAGGAGGCTGAGATGAAGCATTCCTCTCCAACAGATTCTTCTGGTCCAGGACTGATATTTTGAATAAATAGAATCTAGGTATGATAAGCACCAAGAAATTGGAACAGATGCCAACCTTGGGACAGCCCTCCTGGATCATACCCACTGAACAGTAACACTGACTTTAGAGATGCAGTCGTATGGCCTTTCAAATTAAGGTAGAAGACAAAGCAGGAAAGAAAATACAAAAACCATGTGCCAGAGTCAATGAAGAAAGTTGAGCGAGTCAGCTTCTATTCCTAGTATTCTTCCACTCCTTTCTAAGCCGATGTGAAGTCCCCTTGTGTGAGGACCTAAAATAAGTACACTAAAGATACAGAAAACATTCTGTCCTATCGTCCCTTTCCATCCCAACAGGGTGTGCTAATTGCCTGACACAGACCACAGCCAAGCCATCATCTCTCCTCTCCAGGTCTTTGGGCCCATAAATTATGTCCAATTCTATCCCAGAACTGCTGAGTCACAGCCGCCACAGGCCTGCAGACCACACAGTCCTCTGATAAATCAGAGTAGAAATGGTAAAGCAAGGAGCTAGGGGTCATCACCCCTGCTTGAGCAAAAGCAAGAACAGTGTCCTGCTCTCTGCTGCTTCAATGAGTCACAAGAGTAGAGTGGCCATTTAGAGAACTGGGCCCTTTTCCAAGTTGAGGGGGTGGGGGGGGGTTGGGCCTCCTGCCTCACTTCTGTAGGCAGAGGCACATGGGCCCAGTTGCTGACCAGAGGAAGAATTAAGCTCTAAGTCTTTTTCACAATAAATTTTATCCAACTTTCAATTACCCACGTTACTGGATGGACACATCAGGACATACAATACAAGGTGTCTGCACCAGAGGATGGAGGCCTATTGATGAAATATTGAGAATTAAAAGGACATAATATTGGGTTCATGTAAAAATGCCAGAGTGAGGTATTATACAGTGTACTTGATTTTTCTCCCTCTACTTTGCCTTGTGTTCTAAATATGTCAAGTATAAAAACCCTTAATATGAACCAGAGTAAAGAGATTAAATTTTAAAAACCTTTTGTTCACTCAGCAAATACTGATTAAGGACCATCTATAGACCAAGAATGGAAATAAAACATGGGTATCTTCTTTAACTTCAGTATCTACTGGTGGAGGCGGATGCCTCTGTAAACGATCACAGTGAGAAATGGTATATGCTATCATGAAGGCAACTGAAAGTAGCTCTAGGTTAGGTTATTTAAGGAGAGTGTGAACTCTGGCAAATACCACAGATTAAGGAATGGGTAGTGGAAGAAAAGCCATCAGCAAAACAACAACAAAATATATTGAAAAAAGAAACTCCTCAAGAGTCCTCTTCCATCTTCAATAAATCACTTTCCCTTCTACTTTATTGGAAGATGGAAACCAACAAGGCTGATGTCCATCCACTTTTCATCTCCATACAAACCAACTTACTGTTAGGTTCATACACCTTTTTTCTGCCCTCCTTCCACCTCAGCGGATGAGGTGATCCTCCCACCTTCACGACTACTATTCTGACTTCTGCTTCAAGCCCCTTCTGTCTCCTCAGAAACACATTTTAACCAGTTATCCCTTCTCTCTTCTCTGCTCCAACCTCTTTCCCAGCATTTTCCCACAGCTTATAAACATGCTCAAGATTCTCATCTAACAAAAGCTCTCCCTTGGGGTCATATTCCTTTCTTCATCTGTTTTCACCCAAGATACTCAAAAGTTTAGCCTACCCTGCTGACTCACCTCCTCACTGGAAGTTACCTTCTGTTTTCACCACTTTACTGAAAATGCTCTTACCAAGCTCGCCAACGACTGTCTAACTGCCAAATGCAATGGGCATTTTACAATCACTGTCTTATTAAATCTCTGCTGCATTGCCACTGTTCAGCCTCCTGTTGGTGGAATTCTCTTCTCCACTCTCTTAGCGTCCATCGCTTTAAAACTGTTGTTGTGGCTCTCCTCATGCCCCTCTGATGGCGCCTTCTCAGTTTTCCTTCCTGGGCTCTTTTCTTCCGTCTGCCCTTTAAATTCGATGTTCCCCCAGGGTTTTGGCTGTGCTTCTAGCTGCCTGGTCTCTCCCTGCTCCTGCCCATTTTCTAAATTCCAGATTTCCAGTTGCATCTGTGAGTTACACACCACCTTTCAACAACTGCTTTTATTTTCTAACTAAATTAGCCAGAGTCAGTTTCTGTTGCTAGGAACTGAGCATGGAGGAAATATGGCTTAATAGCAGAGTCTGGTGAAAAAGAACAGGGAATGCAGTTGTGTATGAGCACAATATGAGTAAACTGCAGCCACAACACAAACAAGCAAACGATAAAACAAATAAATAAGCGCGTCAGGAGGCACAGTGTTCAGATTAAGTAACATGATATTTCCACCTTACTCTGCAGCAGCTGGAGTATTGTATCCAACTTGGTGCATCACACTTGAAAAATATATATACACTTAAAATATTTACTGGATTCTACATGAAGAATCATACTATGCAATGGAAACAGAAAGATGAATAAGATCACTGACCTTTGGAAATACACTTTAGTGGAAAAAATAAATGTAAGTGCTATAACATAAGTGTAAAACAAGTGCTGGTAGCACAAAACAGGTGTAGCCAAAGCTGCCTTGAGGAACAAGAATGGTAAACATTTGAGTTGGGTATTGGGTGATGAACAAGATGTCACCAAGAGAAGAATGAAAAGGTGATCATTCCAGGCAAAGGGAATAGCAGTCAGAGGAAACTGAGATGAGAGATGGATCTGGAGTGTAAGGTAAGGGAGACAAAGATACCCCAAATGAGAAGAGAGATGAAGGGTGGTGTCTGTTCAAGAAAGGCCAGTCTATAACTTGGTCCCTAAGCCTTCACAATCTGGATATCAAAAGGCCTTGAAACTGTATCTTACAGGGGTCAAATGAAGGAAATGGGTTTATTTTATCCTGAAAAGAAGTAGAGGGGACACAGAATGTCTCCACACAACTGAAAAGCTGCCTTTTGAAAGTACAAGTATGCAAACTTTCTGCCTATATGTTTACACAATTCAAGGAAGAAATTCCAACAGAATGGACTGTCTTGTAAGGCAACTGAGTTCTGTCACTTTTGGTATTCAAGCTGATCAGGAAAATTATAAATCAAATTAATTAGGTAGGAATTTAGGTTATATGAACTTTGAAGTTACTACTAATTATGAGGTTTCTACTATTTTCTGTATCAGTTTTGCTGCCAAATTGTTTGTGTTCTTGGGCAGAAAGTTTTCCAATGAAAAACCATTGTGCATGTGGCTATTTCTCTTATGGTGCAGGGTCAGTAACAGTAGTCGATGAAACCTACCACTCCTCTCTCCTTTAAGGAAACATTTTTTAGTCCTCAGAACGGAACAGAGACTTCCACTCAGAGTTTTAGATCAAATCTTACTACAGTAACTTTTATCTTCATTCCATTTTAATAATCAACTACTTTCAATTTTGGCACCTTCCATCATTACTCCAACTTTGAAAAAATAAGATTAATGTATGACCATAATTGGTTCTTCCATCTCAAAGTAAGTTCCTTTACCCCTTTCTTCAATTTTTGCCCTGTATATTGTGACTTGCTTCCTTTCTTACCCAACCTATTCCTCATTTTCAGAACTGGAATTTTTACTCATCCCCATCTTCAATTTTTGGGTGAAATTACCCTTCAACCAAACCCATCTGATAAATTCCCAAACTAAATTAACCCCGTATTTTACTTTCTATACTCCTGTATCCTGTCAAAAAAAGAGTTTTCTTTTCACAACAATATCAATCGATGCCACAGCATTTTCTGTGGTTGTCAGTCTTAGCTGAGTCCTCATAATGGTAATTATTTAATTTTCTTTGGCCAACCAATATTTCCCTCAGTGGATATTCTAAACTTTCTATTTCTTCAAGACCCAACTCAACGTCTTGGCAGATGATCTTGCCTTGTACCCCACAGGCAAAGGTGAAGGCAGTTAGTCCTCATTTTCTTTCCTCAATGTTCAAAATTATTTACATGCATCTTCATCCCTACCTTTCTGCACTTTTACCAAGGCTTTTACTTTAGATTATGCTCTTAATTCCCTCCCATGTCATTATTGATCTTAAAACACTAATTAACACCTTCTTACTATATCTTATCTTTCCTCTGAACTGAGAAATTTTTTTTTGTTTTTGGAAAAAAAATGCTTTTTTTCCATTTTATATAGATCACTCAGTAGGTTATAGGTCATGTGCAGAATACATCTGAGGATATAAGGTGACAGTTAAGAGGCCTTTATACTAGTTCAGGGAGGAGATTATAAAGATATGAACTAGAAAATGGGGAGGTTGAAAAGGTTCAACAAATAATTAAGAGATAAACTCAACATTGTAATTAATATTACACATTATAAAAAGAATATTCTGTCACTGCCACCAGAACTAAATTGGCCTACAGAAACCACTGATGCTCTGTGTTACAGATACCACCACCTCCTGCAGGATGAATTCTTCACTATCTTTCTTTCCTGAGTCACTAACTTCACATTCAAAGTCCTGGACTAGCACATCTGACTGGCCAAGACAAGCTGCCTGGGAACACTGGCCCAGGAAAGCAAGTATTTGGCATTTTGAATTTATGGTTGGAGGAAAACTACCTCAACATTGGAAGACAGATTAAATCCTGGAGAGAAAATACAAATGTGACTTGTGCCATGGATTTTTTTAACATATAGGCAAAATTTTCTATCAATTCCTATTTAGTAAATTTGTCAGTTTTTACCCCCAATTTTAACTTTTTTATCTTTATGCACCTTGAATGTGTCCCAACATTTTAGTTATGCCCCCAAGCTTTAAACCACCCACACATTAAATAAAATTGCTTATCCTAACACAAGCCTCTGGCAAAATTTTACCGGGCAAAGAGAAGAACAAAGCTCTGTTAAATAAGGATAAAGACCCTCTGGTTTGAAGTTGATCTTAATCAACTCCCACCAAGAGCTCTTCAGTGGGTTGTAAGGATAACTAACTATTATCCAGCCATCTATTTTCTCTTATTCTTAACCAAGTATCTAGAACTCCTCTGACATGGATAGTATCCAACAACTAAAATCCAGGTGCACCATCTTGACAATATTCTCTTGATTTACCAAGATGGTAAAACTATCCAAAATTTGGGGGGGGTGATAATTTTAGCATGGTAATTTTTCTTTTTTGGTAACGAAGAACGGAAAATGAGAATGAAAAGATGGGAAATGTTTCCTGGAGGAAATGGAAAACAGGAATAATACCATAGTACCTTAATAAAGAACGTTGAACCCTGAAAGAAATTGGGCAATCCACCAACAGATAAGCAAGAGACTATATAATCTGATAATCTACCACTTTATCCATTGGCATAAAGTGCCATGGAAGAGGATGTGTCATATATAAAGTGTAACCAGACGCCCTGGAACAAAACGTTCACCAAAAATGATTTGCCCCAAACTTACTGCTTTGAAAACCAACAGGTGTCAACTAATTCATAACTTCAGAAGGGAACCCAGAACTGCTGGCAAACAGCCCTATACCTTTAGACTCACAATTTGTCCCAACCGGGGTCCCCTGCAGCTTCAGAACTGGCACACCAGGCGATGGCTCTGTAGCAAAAGCCTTTTTCAAACTGCATATTTTTTTCAGCAGTTAAATCTGAGCTGTAACATTTGGCAGGTTTCCTTGCTAACATTTGGCAATAATTGTTTATCAAATGCTAACAAGGAATGCTGCCAAATGTAACAGCTCTGACTGAACCATCTAAAATATAATATTGAGGCAAAACTCTACAGACATGTGCTCAATCCTTTCTGACCAATCCTAGAAATAGGATCGTGTGACCTTGGTTATCAGACCTTGCTGCACCACAGCAGGGATGCACAAAGGACCAGATTCTCTTTCCTTTGCACAGTGTATTATTTCTCTTGATTTCTAAGGGGGCTCATGAGAGAGAGAGATGCCTGAAAAACACAGAGATGGAAATTTACAATAGGCTGGAGACCACATACACTATAACTTCATCAATTTGGATGCAAATTTGTGGAAGATCAGGCAACAAAACCAGGGCTAAATTACCTTTGATGGGCAAATCATTTTTCAATCATACTCATCCCCCTGTCTGGTCCCCGTTATCCCTTGGAAGACCTCATGCTTGTAAACATTTGGGCCTTTTCTTCTAGCTCTCTGTGCAGTGTAGGTCTAACCTCCCTCGTCTTTGCTAATCCAAATCTTTAAAGGTCTAGCTTAAATTCCACCTCCTCTAGGAAGCCTTCCCTACTCCACCTTCACATTATTCTTTTCCTGCATTCTGTTTATTTCTGTTTTAAACCTTTATTGACCAAAGCCTTATTTGGCATGGATATTATTCCTCATTACTAGCATGTTCTGTAAGTAATTCAAGTATCTTAAATCTTACTTAACTTCCCCAGTCGGCCAGCCTACCAACCCTTTGAGGGCAGGATCTGACTGCTTCATTCTTACATTCCTAACATGGAGCTGTATAAAATTCTGTACTTATGACTTTGTAGCTAGTCTTAGAGTACAAGTTATAGAACAAATGCTTTTCAAGTGGTTTGGAAGTACTCATTTACATCCTGATATTTGATATGCTAACTCTAAAGTATGCTTAGCTATTCATCAAAATAGATCTTTTAAGAAACTTCCTCAGGTAATTTTAGCTTATGTTAGCTAAATTTAGATAGCTAGGTATATTTCAAAGGAATCAAATTGCTTTCCTTCAGAATTCTATGATTCAAACTTTTAAACATTCAGTTATCTTTTATTGCTGTTTTGTTAGGCCCTTGGAATACAAAAATAGGAAAGATACTGCCCTGTTTTTTGCTGCCCTACTCTCATACCCTCAAAAAAGTATGCTTAACAATGTCAAAATATTATTTTAATAATAAAAAAAAATTAGTTGAGGGATAGAAATAAAATAACTCAACTTTTTTTCACATTTATGGAAGAAAAATTTTATCTAATATCTCCCCTAAAGACTCTTGAGACTATTTCCCATTTCATACAAATATACAGTCACATCAAACATACACATAAGACACACATAGTACTACAGACCAAAAGATATAGAAATTAGCCCATGGGGTAGGTAGTTAGAACAAGGAAAATCAAGGTTCTCATCTCAACTATAGATATATGACAAAAATATTTCCAAATGCAAGATTTTGGTGTTGCAGGAAAAGCATCTAGACTCTAAGCACTCTTTATTTTGCCACTTAGTAGCTAAGAGTCATTAGATAATTTAAGTTCTCAGATATCTGGATGCCTCATACATAATATGAGGATAATAACGCCTTCTCTAATTTATGTCAAAGACCTCTGCCAGATATTCTTTCAAATTCTACATATAAGACCAACAAATATCTTGCTTAGGAAAATAAATAAGAGGACAAGAGTTACAAGCAATTTAAGAGTCAACTAAGGACACACAATAATAATTTTTTAATCCTAGGTACTTCACTTACATGAATATTTCTGTTCCAGTCTTCATTTGTGCCCAAGGATAAGAGCAGTTTCCCCTCATCTACATATAAGGAGACACAGGTAGAGTTTTCCCCATAATATTCCAAAACATTGTTGGACAGGAGTCACCCAGAGCTGCCAGCCACATGGATGCCTGCCCTATGCCTTCTTCAACCTTAACTCTCATGGCAACCAGGCAAAAAAGTGAACCTTCACACAAAGGTTTTCAGCCCCAAAGCACCTAATTTAGGCAAGTCTGTTTGGATCAGGGCCAACAGAGACCGATTCATAATCTTGTCAAGGTTTGGACCTACACACCCTGTGAGGTCCTTAGTGCCTCTCTAAGTTTTGCTTCGCTTCTGACCCCAACAAAGTCCAGCTGCCATTCAGGTTACAGGAAGCCTGGTCGCCCTTCTGGTTGAGGAGAGTGGAGTTTGTATTAGGCAGAGGACACTTGGGAAATTGCCTTTTTTGCTACAAAAATGGCCATCACAGCTTACACAGTGCCTCTGCTCAGAAGAGCACCTCCTCGTTATTTTTTCAACAGCTGTCTCACTGAAGCATATTTTACTATTTATGTTAGCTTCCTGTAAAACATCTGAGAAAATTCAGAATAACAATGAAAAATGATTGTGTTCACAAAAATCAAGTAAATCCAACAATATTTTTGACAGAATTGATTACAATAATGTCAAACGCCCCTCTTCACTCTCTTTGAAAGTTATTTCAAACATAAAGATAAAGAAATATGTTGCCTGTCACTTGTAAATTGTGTGCTGAAAGTCTAAAGAGATAATTTAAAGATTTCCAGGTAGAACGACATACTTGCTTTATTTTATTTGTCAAGGAAATATATTAGTTAGGAAGTTTCTGCTCTGGAAGTTGGAACCCCACAAAAGAAGATGAGACATTTGAATTGCAATATGCATGTCTTCATGGGTCACAATTCCTGAATTGTAGAAGCTTCTTTTTACACGTGATAGGAGTGGACAGGGAGGGGAACAGATATTTAGGTAACATTTCCATAAAATTTAGATTGTTGCTGCTGTTGTTATGGTGGCACAGTTGTTAGCACAGTGGTTACGAGCATTAATGATCAGTCTTAAAAAACCTGGTATCAGAGTTCTAACTCCATCACTCACTAGCTGCGAGATTTGAGAAAGTCACCTAATATTCTGGAGCTTCTATTTTCTCCTCTGTTAAAAGAAACAACAATAATTATCTCATTGGTGTGTAAAGTGGATAAAATGTATGTAATACATGTAAATTACTTTCATGGTATGTAGCACCTAGTAATCATTCAATAATGATAGCTATTATTATATTATTATTATTGAATGCACTGGTAGCTACTATTGTTACTAGGTATAGTCCTCTAAACATATTCTTCTAAATCTCTTTTCTGTTTATCCCCGCTATTACTTTAATCTTATAATTACATAATACTTCTCACAGTCTATAGCCCTTCCACTTTGATTCCTTACTAAACTTTGTGAAGAAGAGTTTATATCCTTGTTTATCTCTTCATTTCCATTTTCCCCAATATATGTAAACTCCACATGAGCACGTTTTGATCATCACTGGCCCCTCAGAACCCAGCATGTATCTGCCACATAGCAAATGCTCAACACACAGTAGTTAAATAAATGAACGCACCATCATGCTTTTTACACAGACAAGGAAACTGAGGTTCTGAATAATAAATTGCTTAAAACCAAAGTCACTTCAATGCATAAGTGGAGGAGCTAAGATTTGAACATTGGTCATAATCAGAACTCCCACTCATTTCCCTGCACCTAACAGCCTTGTTGAGCCTAGAGCCGTACGTGGTAGAGCTCTAGAAACCTAACTCACAGTTTTTCCTAACAATTTTTCAAAGCACACTTTCTCTCTACAATATCCTTAATGGAATATCAAAGGGGGAAACTAGTAAATCTCAGTTAGTGGAGTCCTTTTGTACACCAACCACTGGCATTCAAGCAGTTAGGCAATTATTACTGCTGGAAATCCAAAGGCCCAACCTGCATGTTACCAGTGCTTCCATCTCCAGTGAATTTACCACCAGGGACAATAAAAAGGAAAGTAGTAAAATGGTAAAGTAAGTGTCTGATGGTTAAATGTCACAATAACAGATTTCTACAGCTTAATTTTTCTTGGGGGTGAAAGGGAATGTTCCTTGGGAAACAGTAGGGAACAGTTGGTAGGAAAGCCAATTTATGCTTGTATATTTTACTGTCATCAATAAAAGACATTGCCTTGATCTGATTGACAAGGTATTTTATTGCATACCTCTTTTAGATACATCAAATTAAATCTTCATTTTAATAGCTTTACCTCTGGATAATAATAACAATAACATATTTTATAGTGCTAAGACATGCTTCTCACTGCTAGTACGTGGCTCATCTTATTTGATATTCACAACATTCCCACACAGGCAGAGAGAGGTATTATTTCTCCCATTTGCCAGATGAGGTCATTGAAACAAAAGACTGAGAGACTTCCTTCAGATCACACAGACTGTGACTGAGCCAGGATGGGGGCCCGTTTCCTGACTTGCAGTCCGGTGCTCCTTCTCAGCCCTTCCAAGTCAAGTTTATACAAATAGGATTAGTAGTTCTGTTAAATTTTGACTTGGTTCTAAGCCATTTCTAATATGTCAAATGTTTGGTGTTCTTCAAAGAGCAAGGACATGAGACAGAATGCTGATTTTGCACTAGCTCTTTTTTTCTGCAGTAAATTCCACAGTTAATATCAGCAGACAGGCCACTTAATATCCTCCTCATGTTTATTTGGTAGTTTCAATATTTCTCACTCTTAATAAAATTTTATAGATTTTTAAATGAAAAACACAACACTGAGAATACTTTGGGGTCGGTCTCCAAATCTGATTAGCATCCCCAAATGAATACTTCAACTTACTTCACAGCCCAGCATTAATTGTATTTACCTTTTTCGGAGCTGGAGTGTCAAATCACTCAGGTTGTTGATGTGTGGGGTCTGCTGTGCAATCACAATGGACCCGTGGAGGAATGATTGGTATGACCTGCTACTTATTAGGCAACTACAGCATTTTGACATTGACCAGACCATATAAAATAATTCCAAAGAAAACAGGTTTTTTTCTGGTTCTTTGCTACTTAAATATAGGATGGGGCTTCTTAGAGAAATATCTAGTTTGTCAAAATATCTACAATTCATAATCAGAAAGACAACACGATATGCTTGTGAATTTTAAAATGCCACAAAGCAATGCCTGTGAAATATGGTAAATAGCTCACCTTCCTGACACAGTAGAGTTCTATTTGGACCTCTTTGTTCCATTCAAAATAGGACAGCACATGTTAACACAACCCGTCCCTGTGTTATCAATACTTTGGCTAGGCACTACATTGGGGAAACAAGATTAGAGTAAAAAGTCTGGGCCTGAAAGAAAATGTACTGTCTCTGAGGAGAAAACATTGAAACACAGAGTGCACTCAGATGCGCACAAGGGAGGATCCATTTGATGAAATATCTAGAATGTTGCTTTGTCCCTGGTCCCCCTGTCCTCTGCCCCAACAAAAGTGTTTAGTATTTCACAGTACCTTTTGTTAGTCTTACCTTTCTTGCAACCTTTAAGTCCTTTAAGGAAGCCAGTGTAACCCAGAGGGATGATCTGGGTTTTAGGGTTTGATAGCTCTAGGTTTAAGTTCTACATTTTCCACTTTACAGGCTGAGAAATATTGGACAACTTATTTAAACTCTCTGTGCTCAGGCTCCTCATCTTCAAAAAGTTGCGGACATGCTTGGGGGACGGAGTCAAGATGGCGGACTAGGAGGACAGGGAATTCGCATCTCTGCACAACTGGGGCACCTACCAGGCACTGATGGGGGACCACAGACACCTAATGGGACGGAGGAACCCCCAGCGACTGGGTAGGACGTGGGCCATGGTGGGGGAGTGAAGGGGAGGAGAAGTGGAGGCGGAACGGGACTGGCACCCCTGAGGGGTGGCTGGGGGAGGGGAAGAGATCCCACGTTGGTAGGGGGAAATTGGGGGACCACTGGGAGAGCAGAGGATCAAAAACGGAGTGTGGCCAGGTTTCCCCTGTCCACTTGGGGATCCTGGGCCTGATCCTCTGCCCACTAGGCCCCCTCCAGCCATGCAGGTCTGGAGGGAGTGGGAGGGAGGGAAGGGGGAGCCAAAGTAAAGGCTGGACCTCCGGGACCAGCACCCCTGAGGGGTGGCTGGGGGAGAGGAGGAGTTCCTACACCCAGCGGGAACCACCCACAGTTAGGGGTCCAGTGGGGATGGGGTCGATGTTGGGGGGGGGTGCGGAGGCGGAGGAATGGAAGGGAACACGGCCAGTGCTTTCCCTGTCCACTTAGGCACCAGGGAGCCTGTTGCGCTCCCAGGCCTAATCCTCTGCCCTTGGAGCCTTTATCCTGTGGTGCAGAGCCCAAGCCCCGCCCCTATACCCCCACCCAGGGCCCTACCTCTACACTTGGAGACCCCCTCTGAGACCCCCTCCAACATGCTGGGCCTAAACCCCACCCACACACCCTCACTCAGGGCCTTACCTGCAAACTCCAGAACTCCACACTCCAGAGGCCCCCTATTGGACGTGCTGCCACTCCCCTTCCACACAGGTCCTAAGCAGACGTCATGCCCCATGTTTGAACGTTGCCCTGCCTAGGCCCCACCCCACCCTAACCCCACTAAGTTCCGCCCCCCCTAAACTCCGCCCCCCATAGCCAAGGCTTTTTTTTTTTTTTTTTCCTCTTTTAGATTGGGGTTCTGTTTTACCTTGTTGTTCATTCATTGATGTTGATTCATTTACATTTTATTTTTTCTAATAAATCTTTTATTTTTTTAATTTTATTTTATTCTTTATACTTTGTTATTGTTCTGCTCCTTTTGGCTTGTTTGCTTTTTTTTTTTTTTTTGCCATGCCACACTTCTTGCAGGATCTTGGCTCCCAGGCCAGAGATTGGGCCCTAGGTCCTATGGTGGGAGCTCCAAGTCTAAACTGCTAGACTAACAGAGTAGCTCAGACCCCAGGGAATATTAATCAGAGTGAGGTCTCCTGGAGGAACTCATCTCGTCACCAAGACCTGGCTCTATCCAACTGCCTGCAAACTCCAGTGCTGGATACCTCAGGCCAAATAACCAGTAAGACAGGAATACAGCCCCACCCATCAAAAAAGAAAAATGAAATGACAAAAAAATATGTTACAGACGAGGGAGCAAGGTAAAAACCTACAAGACCAAATAAATGAAGATGAAATAGGCAACCTACCTGAAAAAGAATTCAGAGTAATGACAGTAAAGATGGTCCAAAATCTCAGAAAGAGAATGGAGAAAATACAAGAAACGTGTAACAAGGATCTAGAAGAATTAAAGAGCAAATAAACAGTGATGAACAACACAATAACTGAAAATAAAAATACTCTAGAAGGAATCAATAGCAGAATAACTGAGGCAGAATGGATAAGTGAGCTGGAAGATAAAATGGTGGAAATAACTGCCAGGGAGCAGAATAAAGAAAAAAGAGTGAAAAGAATTGAGGACCGTCTCAGAGACCTCTGGGACAACATTAAACGCACCAACATTCAAATTATAGGGGTCCCAGAAGAAGAAGAGAAAAAGAAAGGGTCTGAGAAAATACTTGAAGAGATTATAGTCGAAAATTTCCCTAACATGGGAAAGGAAATAGTCAATCAAGTCCAGGAAGCGCAGAGAGTCCCAACAGGATAAACCCAAAGAGAAACATGCCAAGACACATATTAATCAAAAATTAAATACAAAGAAAAATATTAAAAACAGCAAGGGAAAAGCAACAAATAAAATACAAGGGAATCCCCACAAGGTTAACCACTGATCTTTCAGCAGAAACTCTGCAAGCCAGAAGGGAGTGGCAGGACATATTTAAAGTGATGAAAGGGCAAAACCTACAACCAAGATTACTCTACCAGCAAGGAGCTCATTCAGATTCTATGGAGAAATCAAAAGCTTTACAGACAAACAAAAGCTACGAGAATTCAGCACCACCAAACCAGCTTTACAACAAATGCTAAAGGAACTGCTCTAAGTGGGAAACACAAGGGAAGAAAAAGACCCACAAAAACAAATGCAAATCAATTAAGAAAATGGTAATAGGAACACACATATCGATAATCACCTTGAATGTAAATGGGTTAAATGCTCCAACCAAAAGACACAGACTGGCTGAATGGATACAAAAACAAGACCCTTATATATGCTGTCTACAAGAAACCCACTTCATACCTAGGGACACACACAGGCTGAAAGTGAGGGTATGGAAAAAGATATTCCATGCAAATGGAAATCAAAAGAAAGCTGGACTAGCAATACTCATATCAGATAAAATAGACTTTAAAATAAAGATTGTTACAAGAGACAAGGAAAGACACTACATAATGATCAAGGGATCAATCCAAGAAGAAGACATAACAATTGTAAATATATATGCACCCAACATAGGTGCACCTCAATATATAAGGAAAATGCTAACAGCCATAAAAGGGGAAATTGACAGTAACACAATAATAGTGGGGGACTTTTACCAATAGACAGATCATCCAGACAGAAAATAAATAAGGAAACACAAGCTTTAAATGACACAATAGACCAGATAGACTTAATTGATATTTTTAGGACATTACACCTGAAAGCAGAAGAATACACTTTCTTCTCAAGTGCACACAGAACGTTCTCCAGAATAGATCACATCTTGGGTCACAAATCAAGTCTTGGAAAAGTTAAGAAAATTGAAATCAAATCAAGCATCTTTTCCAACCACAATGCTATGAGGTTAGAAATCAATTACACGAAAAAGACAGTAAAAAACACAAATATATGGAGGCTAAACAGTGTGCTGCTAAATAACCAAGAGATCACTGAAGAAATCAAAGGGGAAATCAAAAACTACCTAGAAACAAATGGCAATGAAAACACGATGATCCAAAACCTATGGGTCGCAGCAAAAGCAGTTCTAAGAGGGAAGTTCATAGCAATTCAAGCTCATCTCAAGAAAAAGAAAAATCTGAAATAAAGAATTTAACCTTACACCTAAAGCAACCAGAAAAAGAAGAACAAAGAAAACCCAAAGTTAGTAGAAGGAAAGAAATCATAAAGATCAGAGCAAAAAATAAATGAAATAGAAACAAAGAAAACAATAGCAAAGATGAATAAAACTAAGCTGGTTCTTTGAGAAGATAAACAAAATTGATAAATCTTTAGTCAGACTCATCAAGGAAAAAAGGGAGAGGACTCAAATCAATAAAATTAGAAATTGGAAAGGAGAGATTACAACTGACACCACAGAAATACAAAATATCATAAGAGACTACTGCAAGCAACTATATGCCAATAAAATGGAAAACCTGGAAGAAATGGACAAATTCTTGGAAAAGTACAGCCTTCCAAGATTGAACCAGGAAGAATTAGAAAACATAAACAGACCTATCACAGGTAATCACATTGAAACTGTAATTAAAAATCTTCCAACAAACAAAAGTCCAGGACCAGATAGCTTCACAGGCGAATTCTATCAAACATTTAGAGAAAAGTTAACACCTATCCTTCTTAAACTCTTCCCAAAAATTGCAGAGGGAGGAACACTCCCATTCTATGAGGCCACCATCACCCTGATACCAAAACCAGACAAAGATATCACAAAAAAAGAAAATTAGAGACCAATATCACTGATGAACATAGATGCAAAAATCCTCAACAAAATACTAGCAAACAGAATCCAACAACACATTAAAAGGATCATACACCATGATAAAGTGGGATTTATCCCAGGGATGCAAGGATTCTTCAATATACGCAAAACAATCAATGCGATACACCATATTAACGTATTAAAGAACAAAAACCATATGATCATCTCAATAGATGCAGAGAAAGCTTTTGACAAAATTCAACACCCATTTAAGATAAAAACTCTCCAGAAAGTGGGCACAGAGGGAACCCACCTCAACATAATAAAAGCCATATACAACAAACCCACAGCAAACATCAGTCTCAATGGTGAAAAACTGAAAGCATTTCCTCTAAGATCAGGAACAAGATAAGGATGTGCACTCTCGCCACTATTATTCAACATAGTTTTGGAAGTCCTAGCCACAGCAGAGAAGAAAAATAAATAAAAGGAATACAAATTGGAAAAGAAGAAGTAAACCTGTCACTGTTTGCTGATGACATGATACTACACATAGAGAATCCTAAGGATGCCACCAGAAAACTACTAGAGCTAATTAATGAATCTGGTAAGGTTGCAGGATACAAAATTAATGCACAGAAATCTCTTGCATTCCTATACACTAACAATGAAAGATCAGAAAGAGAAATTAAGGAAATATTCCCATTTACAACCGCAACAAAAAGAATAAAATACCTAGAAATACACCTACCTAAGGAGGCAAAAGACCTGTACTCAGAAAACC
This sequence comes from Balaenoptera musculus, assembly GCF_009873245.2. NCBI lineage: Eukaryota > Metazoa > Chordata > Mammalia > Artiodactyla > Balaenopteridae > Balaenoptera > Balaenoptera musculus. Next base: position 86,450,281 of record NC_045785.1, on the reverse strand, counting down.
TGTACTCATCAACACTGATGAAAGAAATCAAAGATAACATAAACAGATGGAGAGATGTACCATGCTCCTGGATTGGAAGAATCAATTTTGTGAAAATGACTCTCCTACCCAAAGCAATCTACAGGTTAAATGCAATCCCTATCAAATTACCAATGGCATTTTTCACAGAACTAGAACAAGAAATTTTACAATTTGTATGGAAACACAAAAGACCCCAAATAGCCAAAGCAATTTTAAGAAAAATAGGGCTGGAGGAATCAGGCTCCCTGACTTCAGGCTATACTACAAAGCTACAGTAATTAAGATAGTATGGTACTGGCACAAAAACAGAAATATAGATAAATGGAACAGTATAGAAAGCCAAGAGATAAACCCACACACATATGGTCACCTGATCTTTGACAAAGGAAGCAAGAGTATACAGTGGAGAAAAGGCAGCTTCTTCAATAAGTGGTGCTGGGGAAAACAGACAGCTACATATAAAAGAATGAAATTAGAACACACCCTAAGACCATACACAAAAAGAAACTCAAAATGGATTAAAGACCTAAATGTAAGGCCAGACACTATAAAACTCTTAGAGGAAAACATAGGGAGAACACTCTTTGACATAAATCACAGCAAGATCCTTTTTGACCCACCTCCTAGAGTAAAGGAAATAAAAACAAAAATAAACAAATGGGACCTAATGAAACTTCAAAGCTTTTGCACAGCAAAGGAAACCATAAACAAGACGAAAAGACAACCCTCAGAATGGGAGAAAATATTTGTAAATGAAGCAACTGACAAAGAATTAATCTCCAAAATATACAAGCAGCTCATGCAGCTCAATATCACAAAAACAAACAACCCAATCCAAAAATGAGCAGAAGACCTAAATAGACATTTCTCCAAAGAAGACATACAGATGGCCAACAAATACATGAAAAGATGCTCAACATCACTAATCATTAGAGAAATACAAATCAAAACCACAATGATGTATCACCTCACACTGGTCAGAATGGCCATCATCAAAAAATCTACAAATAATAAATGCTGGGGAGGGTGTGGAGAAAAGGGAACCCTCATGCACTGTTGGTGAGAATGTAAATTGATACAGCCACTATGGAGAACAGTATGGAGGTTCCTTAAAAAACTAAAAATAGAACTACCATATGACCCAGCAATCCCACTACTGGGCATATACCCAGAGAAAACCATAATTCAAAAAGAGTCATGTACCACAATGTTCATTGTAGCACTATTTACAATAGCCAGGACATGGAAGCAACCTAAATGTTCATCAACAGATGAATGGATAAAGAAGATGTGGCACATATATACAATGGAATATTACTCAGCCATAAAAAGAAATGAAGTTGAGTTATCTGTAGTGAGGTGGATGGACCTAGAGTCCGTGATACAGAGTGAAGTAAGTCAGAAAGAGAAAAACTAATAACATATGCTAATGCATATACATGGAATTTAAAAAAGCGGTACTGATGAACCTAGTGGCAGGGCAGGAATAAAGACACAGACCTAGAGAAAGGACTTGAGGGCACCGGGGGGAAGGAGAAGCTGGGATGAAGAGTAGCATTGACATATATACACTACCAAATGTAAAATGGATGGCTCATGGGAAGCAGCTGCATAGCACAGGGAGATCAGCTCGGTGCTTTGTGACCACCTAAAGGGGTTGGATAGGGAGGGTGGGAGGGAGGCTCAAGAAGGAGGGCATATGGGTATATATGTATACATATAGCTGATTTACTTTGTTGTACAGCAACTAACACAACATTGTAAAGTATTTATACTCCAATAAAGATGTAAAAAAAAAAAGAAAGAAAGATTGTTACAAAGGTATATATAGGAGAGTAGCATGCCTGATAAATGCAAACCATAGGTGCCCACTGAATGTGTGTTTCCTTACTTTCTTCTAGGACATTGTATTCTTTGTATTGCCAAATATTTTGCACCTTATCTTTGTCGTCGCTGACCCTGGCATAAAGTGTAAGGACAAGAATGCCATTAGGCATCCACGAGAGTTAAGTGTCAATTTTAACCCAAGGGGGAGGCCCTGATTAGATTAATTTGCAGATACGAATATAGGCCATTCTGTCGAGATGGTCAATTATTTCAAAAGAATGTCTTCCTTTGCAGAAGGACAGAGCCCTACCAGAAAAAATTCCCTTTCATGTTGTTCTTAGCCAGGAGCAGATGTCTGGCAATATGAAAACAGAGTGGTTATTTTCACAAATGAGATCTTTCTTTCTGCAGGCAGCATTGCAAAGCTGACTGTGGCTCATCTGAGGCTTAAAGATTACTATCTGTGCAGTGTTTTTAGCAGTATTCCTATAGTTGTATTAAAAGGCACCATGACCTCTGTAAGTGCATGGAGGATCTTCTTCAACATGCAGTTGTAAGAGCTCAGAATTCATTGCTCTTTAAACAACCAGTGGGTTCTCAACTCTACTCCTCTGGGAAATCCAATTAGCTTCTAATCATTTGCATACTGGTGATTCCTCCTCCCCGCCCCCCTTTTTTAAAACCCCATAGCATTATTTTACTAATGTGAAACATATATTTAGTTTGTGGGGCCATTTTTCCTCCTGATGTTTTACATTAGTATTTATTTGGAAAAGTTTAGGTATACCCACTGCTCTTTATGGTAGTGAAGGGTTATTTTACCTGGCATTGAATATATAGTAACTTCAGGTACTTTATTAGTATATGTTATTCAATATTGCATTTTTCATTGTTTTTCAGTCCAGATTACCTAGCGTCTGGGCAGAATAAAGCAGTTCAAAGTCACCAGCCCTGACTCACAACCTAGGGTGTAGCTCAAGCAAGTTCATCAGCCTCCTCTTCATATACTGACTGAGACTGCTGGGACACAAGGCAAATTTCTTTTCTTTTTTTTTTTTTCCCCTCTCTTTCCCTCATTGAGCCCAGTCTCTGTCACAGTTTGGTTTATTTAGAGAAGCAAAATAGCTGTGAAAGAAACCAAGGAGCTCATGTTACATAGTCTTGATAAAAGGATACAGATAATTTACACCAAAAAAGCTAAATAAACATGAAGTCAAATCTAATTTTTACACTCTACTCATATTGTATTTCAGTTCAGAGTCCCTCAGTTTTACAAATCTGGAGTAACAAATACCTTTGCCATTACAATTCCTGACCCAATCCCAACTCCCCAATCTCCCACTGCCTTTGTTTTCTACTTCCGTGTGTGAGTTGTAAAAATGTTTAGATTTTTAAATACTCTATGGGTTTTACCTTTAGAACTTTGAAAAGCAAAACAGTCTAAGGAGCTGACCCTGAAGGTAGAGCTGGTAAGTCTAAAAAGATGCCACCCCTACCTAAAAATATCTTCCCTAAATTGCACAAAATGTTCACTTCATTTTTTTATACTGCCTGAAAGCCCAACATTCATTCATTCATTCAACAAATAATATTGAAAGCTTAACATATCCCAGGCCCTATGCAAGATACTCATTCCTTCACAGATTAAATTAATTTGGATTAATAAACCTCTTTTTTTGAGATGCAAATATTGGATTTCTGGCATGGATAAACTATTTAAACTATTTCCAGCCATCTAAACATTAGTGTGAATTAATTCAATCATAACACTTTCTGCTATGTCCAACTTAGATCAGTGAGTGGTGCTGATGTGAACTGTGTTAATGAAAAGGGGAGGTGAATTAGGAATGTAGAAAACTCTGAAAAGAAGGCTGGGCTTGGGATTTAGAAAACTATTAGTATACTGGGTAAATAGGTGCCTGAGCACAAGGAGACAGGAGAAAGGTATCCAAAAAAAAAGGAGGTTAAAGTATACCAAAGCCAAACTGGCTAAACACTTTGTCCAACTCAGTCTAAGAGAGGAAAGAAAAACTCTTCTTCTTCTACCAAAACCATATGTCACTCTGTTCTTAGCATTCAGATTACAGGCTAGTACTTTTAGGGACATAATTGAATTCCTTAGAGATAGCCTAGATACCTGATCATTGTTTAATTCATTCATCAGACACTTATCTTGAACTACTTACCATGTTCTTTCTATGAGAAAATGCCTTACCAATCCAAATAACACATATGTTGTATTTTGGAATCCACTCAATTTGCTAGCTACAGAATTTTTGAAGAACAATTAAAAAGATTCTCTTGTTCACCTCTTCACTCACTAGGCCTGTGAGGGTATCAAGATAAGATCTACATCAAGGGCATAAAGAACAATTAATTTATTTGTAACTTAGGGGCCTCTCTACAGATCACTAACCCTAAATTCATATGTACAAGTCAATAATGCCTATCAGTGAAGACTAATACATTCAAATGTCTACTTATTACTGTTTTGTGAATATTTATTTGAGTAACAGGACTTTAATTTGGAAGTTTCATCTTAGACACCAAGATACCCTAAGGGATGTATTCCAAAGAAACTGCCAGGCTATATGCAGACTTTAAAAAGGAATCTTTGAAAAGTAGTTACAAGACTCTTGAAAACCCTTTACTCCCACCAAGGATGTAAAATGGTAATGTTTTTGAAGACTGAAATAAGATTTATGAGGAAGGTCATTCTTTGGAGACAGGCATCAGTGTGCTGAGGGGGATTGGGGGTAGGAGATGCATTCCCTTTCTCTTAAGCTTGAAGAGAAGGGCTAAAATGTGTGCTCTGGTATGTATCAGCAGGAGTTTAGGAGGCACGGTGGATAGTTATCCGATATATCCCTTAGGAATCTAAAGGAAAGAGGCTCTGCTATCAATCTGAGGTGGCAAGCAGTGAAAGAGATCAATATGGGCTACACCAGTGTGACTCCATTCTACTGTTTATGAGGGCAAGGATTCATAACTGTGGTCCAGGTGAGCAAGATCCAGCTTGGAGCCTGTGAAAATATGGCTGAAAAGGACTGTCTGGAGGGGCAAGGTAACCCCAACTGTGGTAGACTCATGAGGGGCTGATGAGTGCAGAAGAGAATGCATCATCTAGTCCCAAATTATCCACACTTTAGGAGGCATGGTGAGAGGCTCCCAGTGGGGTTCTCTGAAGAACCTAACAAAGAGCCCATGAGAGGAGGAACCAGATTGAAACCCCCAATGCCACCTTAGGGCAGTGTCAGCCAAATAAGACCTTCTTGGCCTCTTTCTGACCCTTCCTTCCAGAACTTCAACTCTAGCAGCATCAAATATTACCATTAGTGAGGGATAAGGAGGTAAGAAAGAAGTCGAAGTGCTGGTCTGCAACCAGCCCTTGTGAGGACAAGGCGTCCCTCTAACCGTGAATAAAGTTTGAAGCTCTGATTATTACAGGAGGCCCTAGGGATTTCTAATTATTCAAGGAGAATGTGTTTGTGACTTAAAGTGGCTGCAGGGCTTTTTATTACTTAGGAGTGAATAGAAAATCTTTGGACTGCAAGACTTTTTATCCAGGGTCAGAGGAGGAACTTCTCCCCACTGAATAAGTTTTATTAGAATAGTGGGAGACAAAATAAAGTTGCTCTTGATTACATTCCATGAGTCTTGCTCACTGAACATATCAGTTATACTTACTTTTAAGACAGGAAATTGCTTAAGGGAATACATGATGATTCTTCTCAATAAACAGACTCTAATTCACAAATTTTCTAATGGTTCTTTCCTGCTAGACATTAACAGAGAAAAAAATCTGTTTGGTCATTAGCTTTAATTTAGATATAGCCTTAGAGTTACAAGGAACATCTTGAGGACAAGCAAATGGCTCTAGACTTTATTAAAACCACACTCCAATGAAACACTCTTGAAGCAGTGCCCTTTAGAAATAAATGCTGGAAATATATAAACTGCAATTCTTTCAAAATTTGTCCAACTCCAGTTGCCCTTTTCTTCCCAGCTCATCTGCATGATCTGACTCTTTCCCCCACCCACCAGTAGCCGCAAATCCCCATGAGACAGGTTCAAAGCTAGCAGCCCTAGGAGCCTACTTTTTCTTCTCTGATATTCACCTCCACCCGCTGTGCCCTCAAAAGACTTATTAAACATATATTTTTTAAACAACAAATATAAAGCAGGCTCTGGACAGTGATACTAAGATGACTGGAACCTGCCTTCCCAGAACTACCAATCTGGAAATGGAGCTATTAAACAAGTAAATCACTAACAAAGACCAAAGAAATACAAGATGGGAGCAGAAAAGCAGAGGTGATTAACTCCACTTGGAGAGGTGAGGGAAGCCATCCCAGAAGAGGTGACCATTTGATCTGAGTCTTGACAAGTGAGTAAGGGTTCATCAGGCAACGAGCAGGCAGGATAGCACTTTAAGTATTGCATGAATGTAAAACAGTGAGAAACAGCATGGGATTTCTGGGCATGGGAGAGCATTTAGAAAGTAATGAGCACACGAGATAAGTAAGTTTGGGAGACGGCAGGAATCAGATATTGACGTATATTGTACATTTTCATGGGTGGATCCTCTACCCAGAAATGAAAAGGAACCACTGAAGAATGTTCAAACTACCAAATGCCATATTGGAAGGCGGGAGAAAGTGAATGAAGGAAGTTATAACTACTTTCCATACATGGACAACACCCAAAGCTTTCTCTTGCTCTTCTTGAACTAACAGATGTGCACATAATATCAAAGTATCTGGGTATTTTAGTGAAACTGCACAATAGCATCCATCTCAAGGCTAATTCAGAAAATATTCTTCCAGTTTTTTTTGTTTTTGTTTTTGTTTTTCCCAGACATGGGATTGCCGGACAGGGCAAGTCCTTTTTTTTTTTTTTTTTTTTAATTTTTAAAAAATTTATGTATTTATTTATTTATTTTTGGCTGTGTTGGGTCTTCGTTTCTGTGCGAGGGCTTTCTCCAGTTGTGGCAAGCGGGGGCCACTTTTCATCACGGTGCGCAGGCCTCTCACCATCGCGGCCTCTCCCGTTGCAGAGCACAAGCTCCAGACGCGCAGGCTCAGCAGTTGTGGCTCACGGGCCCAGCTGCTCCGCGGCATGTGGGATCCTCCCAGACCAGGGCTCGAACCCGTGTCCCCTGCATTGGCAGGCAGATTCTCAACCACTGTGCCACCGGGGAAGCCCTATTCTTCCAGTTTTTGATGAAAATGTAAAGGAAGAAAATTTGGTTATTGTGCATCATATCTTTAGAAAGATAAATTCATAAAAGGTAAACACTGTTACTCTTTATAGTTCTCATGACTTTGAAACAAAGTACAGAATCAGAAACATAAAAATGCTGATAACTTTCTGCATGTGATGACATCTGTTTTAATATATTGAGGGAGTTATATCATGTACTTTTCTTTTTTATTGTGTCTCCCTTAGTCTTATGTCTCTCCCCATTCCTCCTGTACATTGGCACTGTGATTTGTACTTTATTAGCTATTTTGTGTATGTCAATTCTTATCAATAAAGTCAAGATTATATTCTATCCTGGGTTTACAAATGTATTATTTATTCTCACACCGTTTCCTCTAGAGGACCAAGGAACATGGTTTCAAAGATGAAAGATAATAGTTATAATTCTTTCATGAAACCCTTAAGAGATCACCAAAGAAAAACTTACAGACGTTTGAGTTTTATTTTCAAGTTTTCTAAAACTGTGAGTGAGTTTATTTAAGAATAAGAGTTAAATTAAGAAAAAGGTAAACTGCTTTTATTACATATTTAGTATCATAAAATATTTATTTTTTTAAGCCCTAATATATAAGACACTTAAAGGATATTTTATTCTGTGATTCTTGACATTCTCTTCAATAGCAGTTTACTATTATTATTTATAATTATATTGACCAAATAACATGTGAATGAATAAAAATAAAAGTTTATCCTATTATTTTATTTATAGCCCACAGCTTTTTTATTATAGCTCATTCTCTCAGTATAGAACTTTGTTTCTACTCACAGACAGCCTTTTGCTATCGTAACACCTCTTGTAATCATAATGATTTGCTAAATCTCTTTTCTTCAAAAGATTACAGGCATCATGAGGCCAGAATTCATATCCATCCCATTCATCCCTTTATTTCCATACCTAGTTAAGTGCCTAATGCAAGATAGGTGCTCAATAACTATTTGTTGAATGAACAAGTAGAAGAAAATTTTATTATTGCTTGTAGTAACACGCTGGTTCTTTGAAGCCTTTTCAGAATATCCATGGAAGTCATTACAACATGGAAAAACAATAAACAAAACAAAAACCCTCTAGATTCATAAAGAGCTGACATTTGAATCTAGAATGTGCTACTATCTACTGTACAAACATGGGCAAGTTAACCTGAATATCAATTTCCTTCTCTGTAAAATGCGAATAGCAATATGAAGTTCACAGGATGGTTCTGAGGATTAAATTAGATATCCACATAAAGTGGGTATTTTAGATCTCTAAAAATTCTAATCTAATCTATTTGTTCTTCTGCAGTGGCAAACGGGGAAACAATTTAAAGGGGCAGAGATGTAAGGAAAGGAAGGAAGGTGATAAAACATTTCTGTTGAGAGGATAGCTTGATATTAGTCTGAAGCATGAAAATGAAAATTCAAAAGGAATGCCATCACTGGTAGGTCTTTTACCCACGCCAACAATTCTCTCTCTCTCTCAGCATCATCAATATTTTCCTTTCAGATCTATTACTCTCATCACTAGATAAACCTAATAACATTCTTTCCTCATATCCCCTTCTAGCTAACATTCCATATCTCGCTTCCCCTTTTCAACACAACTTCTAGAAGGTATTTTCTTTACTGACGTGTCTCCTTTACCAAATATGATGGTCAATTTATTTCAGAGCTTACCTCAGCAACCTATTAGCAGCATTGAAAAAGCTGATCTCTCTCTCTCCTTCTCCTCTCTTTTAAAAATATGTGATTCAAATATAAAAATCATTTGTTTAAAAAAATTATTTTTTTATTTGGCTGCACTAGGTCTTCGTTGCAGCGTGCGGGATCTTTAGTTGCCGTATGCGGGAATCTTCTAGTTGCGTCATGCGGGCACTTAGTTGAGGCATGCAGGACCTAGTTCCCTGACCAGGGATCGAACCCGGGCCCCCTGCATTGGGAGTGAAGAGTCTTAACTGCTGGACCACCAGGGAAGTCTCTATCAAAATGATTTTTATTTAGTATATATTTACAACACTCACTCCCATCCCCATTCCTATCCATATGCTTCCATATCTGCCCACCATATAATAAACAGTTTTACTATTTTCTTGTATACATTTCCAATGTTTATGCACATACAACAACTGTGGGTTTTATTTCTTCCTCCCTTTACTATAGATAAGGTAGTATGCTATATATACTTTTACTTAATATTGATAATATAACATGGAATCTTTTCATACTAGTTACATAGAGAACTTCTCCTCATTCTTTTCTAGAACTGCATAATATTCCATCATGGAGATGTACTGTACGTTTCACAGCCAGCCTATTATAGATGAATCTTTTGCTATAACATAAAATGTTTCCTTGAATACTCAGTATTCATACTTTATTATTCATACATAATTCCACATTACTCTGTTATATATATAGTTTAAGTTCCTGAAAATGGGAGTACTGGGTTGAAAGATACATGCATTTGTAATTTTTATAGATATTACTAAGTCACCATCCAATACAACTGATGAGAAATAGTAGTTTTATTTTGCATTGCTCTTACTATGTCACTCCATCCTTACTGAAAAACATTCTTCACTAGGCTTTCAGAAGACAGTTCTCTCTTGGTTTTCCTCCTCGGTCATTGACTAATGATTCTCTCTCTCCTTTGCTGATTTCTATGGCCCGACCTCTAAATGTTGGCATTGCCTAGTGGCTCAGCCTTCCAAATCATTTTCCTCCCTAACCTTACTAATCTCTAGCTGAGCATTCAGGTTTATAGATTAGAAAACCATCTAAATATTCACCACTTTCAAGTTTAATAATCTAGCTAGGACCTTCCTCTTGAATTCTAGACTAATGCATCCAACAGTCTACTGAATATCTCAGAACAGTATAATACATATTTCAAATATAATGTGTCCAAAATCAATTTCTGATTTTCCTTCCACACCTAAACTTTCCACATATCATGAAATGACAATGCCATTCTTTCAACTGCTTAGAAAAAAAACTATTGAGATCACCCTCAACTTCTTTCTGTCTCAAATATCCTACACACTATCTGTCATCAACTCCTTTGGGACATATTTTTAAAATAAATCCAGAAAGCAACTATTTCTCTTCACTTCTTTGTATGACCTTATCTTAAGCTACTACCATTTCCAGCCTGGTTTTTACAGTAGCCTCTTGAACAGTCTTTCTCCTTCTACCACTGCCAACCTAGAATATATTTTCAGCATAGCAGCCAAAATGAATCTATTAAACCTTAAATCCAGTTGTGTCTCCTCTCTGCTCAAATTCTTGCAACAATTCCCATCATACTCAGAGAAGCCAAATCCTTCCCATGGCCTACAAGGCTCTAAATCATGGGCAACACCCTCCACCATCCTCGTTCATCTCTGACTGTATCTCCTACTCCTTCTCACTCACTTTGCTTCTGCCTCATTGGCCTTTTTATTTCCTGCTCCACAAATGCAAGCTCAGGAGCTTTTAACTTGCTGTTTTCTCTGTCTTTAATATTCTCATTCACTCACAACTCCAGCCACACAGACGGTCAGGTCACTTGCTCCATTACTTTCTGCAGTCCTCTGCCCAAATATTATCTTATCTGAGACTCTGAGATACCACTCTATAGAAATAGTTACTCTGGGAGGGGTGGAGTCAAGATGGCGGCATGAGAAGATGTGGAGTTCATGTCTCCCCACAATTGGGGCACCTGCAGGACACTGGTGTGGGATCTTGACACCCTAGATGATGGGAGGAACCCACAAACGAACTGGTAGGACGTGGGGGGACTGTGGGGGGAGGCCGGACAGGACCAGTGCCCCTGAGGGGTGGCTGGGGGGGAGGGGTTCCCACGCCTGGAGGGACCATTGGGGGCTGGGATCCAGGTGGAGCACGCCCAGAGTATCCCCTGCCCAATTGGCCAGAGAAGTCTGCCCAGCTCTTGGGCCAGGTCCTACGCCCTCAGAGGGCCCCTCTGGGCCGTGTGGGTCCTGGGGGCATAGAAGGAAGGCTGGGAGGAGAACAGGAGAGGCAGGCAGGAGGGGCCCTCCAGGACCGGAGGAGGAGAAGAGGTGCAGAGGGCGTCTGCCCTACCCACTCAAGCCCAGGAAGCCTGCTGGCTCCCAGGTGGGGTCCCCCGCCCTCTGAGACCAGAGGTGGGGGGCATGTGTGGGCCCACTCTGTTCCATTGAGCCTAAGACCCACCCCCACACCCCCCAGGGCCTTTTCCAGCCCTGTGGGTCCTAAGCATAGGCCCCACCCACCACCCAAACCTAGCCCCTGCTAGGCCCTGCCCTCCACAGCCAAGGACTTTTCCACATTTTTTTTTTTTCTCCTCTTTTTTACTGTTGTGGATCTGTTTTACCTTCTGGTTGTTGTTTCATCTATATTTTTATTTTTATATTTTTTCTAACATATCTGTTAGTTTCCTACTCTAATTTTATTTTTTACTTTGTTATTTTTCTCCCTTTTTTTTTTTTTTTTTTCACTCCATACACTATGTGGGGTCTTGGTTCACAAGCCAGGGGTAAGGCTGAAGCTCCTGTGGTGGGAGCTCTGAGTCCAAACAACTGGACTAACAGAGAACCTCAGACCCCAGGGAATATTCATCAGAGTGAGGTCTCCCAGAGGTCCTCATCTTGGCACCAAGACCCAGCTCTACCCAACAGCCTACAAACTCCAGTGATGAAAGCCTCAGGCCAAACAACCAGAAAGACAGGAACACAATTCCACTCATCAAAAAAAAAAAAAAGCAGCAAAAAAATATATCACAGATGAAGAAGCAACATAAAAACCAATGAGACCAAATAAATGAAGAAGAAATAGGCAATCTACCTGAAAAAGAATTCAGAGTAATGATAGTATAGATGATCCAGAATCTCAGAAATAGAATGGAGGCACGGATTGAGAAAATACAAGAAATGTTTAACAAAGATCTAGAAGAACTAAAGAACAAACAAACAGAGATGAACAACACAATAACTGAAATGAAAAATACACTAGAAAGAATCAGTAACAGAATAACTGAGGCAGAAGAAATAATAAGTGAGCTGGAAGACAGAATGGTGGAAATACCTGCCGAGGAGCAGAAAAAAGAAAAAAGAATGAAAAGAATTGAGAACAGTCTCCGAGACCTCTGGGACAACACTAAATGCACCAACATTTGAATTATAGGGGTCTCAGAAGAAGAAGAGAAAAAGAAAGGGTCTGAGAAAATATTTGAAGAGATTATAGTCGAAAACTTCCCTAACATGGGAGAGGAAATAGTCACCCAAGTCCGGGAAGCACAAAGAATCCCATATGGGAAAAACCCTAGGAGAAACACACCAAGACCCATATTAATCAAACTGACAAAAATTAAATTCAAAGAAAAAATGTTAAAAGCAGCAAGGGAAAAACAACAAATAACATACAAAGGAAACCCCATAAGGTTATCAGCTGACTTTTCAGCAGAAACTCTGAAGGCCAGAAGGGAGTGGCAGGATATACTTAAAGTGATGAAAGAGAAAAAAAACTACAATGAAGATTACTCTACCCAGCAAGAATCTCATTCAGATTCGATGGAGAAATCAAAAGCTTTACAGACAAACAAAAGCTACGAGAATTCAGCACCACCCAACCAGCTTTACAACAAATGCTAAAGAAACTTCTCAGGGTGGGAAACACAAGAGAAGAAAAACACCCACAAAAACAAATGCAGGGCTTCCCTGGTGGCGCAGTGGTTGAGAATCCGCCTGCCAATGCAGGGGACACGGGTTCGAGCCCTGGTCTGGGAAGATCCCACATGCCGCTGAGCGACTGGGCCCATGAGCCACAATTACTGAGCCTGCGCGTCTGGAGCCTGTGCTCCGCAACAAGAGAGGCTGCAACAGTGAGAGGCCCACGCACCGCGATGAAGAGTGGTCCCTGCTCGCCGCAACTAGAGAAAGCCCTCGCACAGAAACGAAGACCCAACACAGCCAAAAATAGAAAATAAATAAATAAAAAAGTGAAATTCTTTAAAAAAAAAAAAAAAATGCAAAACAATTAAGAAAATGGTAATAGGACCATATATAATCAATAATTACCTTAAATGTGAATGGATTAAATGCTCCAACCAAAAGACACAGACTAGCTGAATGGATACAAAAGCAAGACCCATATATATGCTATCTACAAGAGACCCATTTCAGACCTAGGGACAAATACAGACTGAAAGTGAAGGGATGGAAAAAGATATTCCATGCAAATGGAAATCAAAAGAAAGCTGGAGTAGCAAAACTCATATCAGATAAAATAGACTTTAAGAGAAAGACTGTTACAAGAGATAAGGAAGGACAATACATAATGATCAAGGGATCAATCCAAGAAGAAGACATAACAATTGTAAATATATATGCACCCAACATAGGTGCACCTCAATATATAAGGAAAATGGTAACAGCCATAAAAGGGGAAATTGACAGTAACACAGTAACAATGGGGGACTTTAATACCCCAATTACACCAATGGACAGATCATCCAAACAGAAAATAAATAAGGAAACACAAGCTTTAAATGACACAATAGACCGGAGAGATTTAATTGATATTTATAGAACATTCCATCCGAAAGTGGCAGAATACATTTTCTTCTTAAGTGCACATGGAACATTCTCCAGAAGAGATCACATCTTGGGTCACAAATCAAGCCTTGGAAAAGTTAAGAAAATTGAAATTGTATCAAGCATCTTTTCTGACCACAACACTATGAGATTGGAAATCAGTTACAGGAAAAAAAACTGTAAAAAACACAAATACATGGAGGCTAAACAGTGTGCTACTAAATATCCAAGCAATCACTGAAGAAATCAAAGGAGAAATTTAAAAATACATAGAAACAAATGACAACGAAAACACAATGACCCAAAACCTATGGGATGCAGCAAAAGCAGTTCTAAGAGGGAAGTTTATAGCAATTCAATCTCACCTCAAGAAACAAGAAAAATGTCAAATAAACAATCTAACCCTACACCTAAAGAAACTAGAGAAAGAAGAACAAAGAAAACCCAAAGTCACTGAAGGAAAGAAATCATAAAGATCAGAGCAGAAATAAAAGAAATAGAAACGAAGAAAACAATAGCAAAGATCAATAAAACTAAAAGCTGGTTCACTGAGAAGATAAACAAAACTGATAAACCCTTAGACAGAGTCATCAAGAAAAAAAGGAAGAGGATGCAAATCAATAAAACTAGAAATGAAAGAGGAGAAATCACAACTGACACCGCAGAAATACAAAGGATTATGAGACTACTTACAAACACCTATTGCCAATAAAATGCACAACCACAAACAAATGGACAAATTCCTGGAAAGGTACAATTTTCTAAGACTGAACCAGGAAGAATTAGAAAATAAAAACAGACCAATCACAAGCCCTGAAACTGAAACTGCAATTAAAAATCTTCCAACAAACGAAAGTCCAGGACCAGATGGCTTCACATGTGAATTCTATCAAACATTTAGAGAAGAACTAACACCGATCCTTCTCAAACTCTTCCAAAAGAATTGCAGAGGGAGAAACACTCCCAAATTCATTCTACCAAGCCACCATCACCCTTATACCAAAAGCAGAAGAATATATCACAAAAAAAGAAAATTATAAACCAGTATCACTGATGAACATGGATGCAAAAATCCTCAACAAAATACTAGCAAACAGAATCCAATAACACATTAAAAGGATCATACACCATGATCAAGTGGGATTTATCCCAGGGATGCAAGGATTCTTCAATATACGTAAACCAATCAATGTGACCCACCATATTAAAAAATTGAAGAATAAAAACCATATGATCCTCTCAATAGATGCAGGAAAAGCTTTTGACAGAATTCAACTCACATTTATGATACAAACTCTCCAGAAAATGAGCTTAGAGGGAAACTACCTCAACATAATAAAGGCCATATATGACAAACCCACAGCAAACATCATATTCAATGGTGAAAAACTGAAACCATTTCCACTAAGATCAGGAAGAAGACAAGGATGCCCACTCTCACCACTCTTATTCAACATAGTTTTGGAAATCCTAGCCACAGCAATCAGAGAAGAAAAAGAAATAAAAGGAATACAAATTGGAAAAGAAAAAGTGAACCTGTCACTGTTTGCTGATGACATGATACTATACACAGAAAATCCTAAAGATGCCACCAGAAAACTACTAGAGCTAATCAATGAATTTGGCAAGGTTGCAGGATACAAAATTAATGCACAGAAATCTCTGGCATTCCTATACACTAACAACAAAAAATCAGAAAGAGAAATTAAGGAAACAATCCCATTTACCATCACAACAAAAAGAATAAAATACCTAGCAATAAACCTACCTAAGAAGGCAAAAGACCTGTACTCAGAAAACTATAAAACACTGATGAAAGATGACATAAACAGATGGAGAGATATACCATCTTCTTGGGTTGGAAGAATCAATATTGTGAAAATGACTATACTACCCAAAGCAATCCACAGATTCAATGCAATCCCTATCAAATTACCAACGACATTTTTCACAGAATTAGAACAAAAAATTTTTCACTTTGTTTGGAATCACAAAAGACTCCAAATAGCCAAAGCAATCTTGAGAAAGAAAAACGGAGCTGGAGGAATCAGGCTCCCCAACTTCAAACTGTACTACAAAGCTACAGTAATCAAGATAGTATGGTACTGGTGCAAAAACAGAAATATAGATCAATGGTACAGGATAGAAAGCCCAGAGATAAACCCATGCACACATGGCCACCTAATTTACGACAAAGGAGGCAAGAATATTCAATGGAGAAAAGACAGCCTCTTCAATAAGTGGTGCTGGGAAAACTGGACAGCTACATGTAAAAGAATGAAATTACAACACTCCCTAACACAATAAACAAAAAGAAACTCTAAATGAATTAAAGACCTAAATGTAAGACCAGACACTAAAAACTCTTAGAGGAAGACATAGGAAAAACACTCTTTGACATAAACCACAGAGAGATCTTTTTTGACCCACCTCCTACAGTAATGAAAATAAAAACAAAAATAAGCAAATGGGACCTAATGAAACTTAAAATCTTTTGCACAGCAAAGGAAACCATAAACAAGACAAAAAGATAACCCTCAGAATGGGAGAAAATATTTGCAAATGAAACAATGGACAAAGGATTAATCTCCAAAATATATGAACTGCTCATGGAACTCAATATCAAAAAAACAAACAATCCAATTTAAAAATGGGCAGAAGACCTAAATAGACATTTCTCCAAAGAAGACATACAGATGGCCAAGAGGCACATGAAAAGATGTTCAACATCACTAATTATTAGAGAAATGCAAATCAAAACTACAATGAGGTATCACCTCACACCAGTCAGAATGGCCATTATCAAAAAAATCTAGAAACAATAAATGCTGGAAAGGGTGTGGTGAAAAGGGAACCCTCTTGCACTGTTGGTGGGAATGTAAATTGATACAACCACTATGGAGAACAGTATGGAGGTTCCTTAAAAAAGTAAAAATAGAACTACCATATGACCCAGCAATTCCACTACTGGGCATATACCCTAAGAAAACCATAATTCAAAAAGAGACATGTACCACAATGTTCACTGCAGCACTATTTACAATAGCCAGGACACAGACGCAACCTAAATGTCCACTGACAGATGAATGGATAAAGAAGATGTGACACATGTATACAGTGGAATATTACTCGGCCATAAAAAGAAACGAAATTGAGCTATTTGTAGCGAGGTGGATGGACCTAGAGTCTGTCAAACAGAGTGAAGTAAGTCAGAAAGAGAAAAACAAACACCGTATGCTAACACATATATATGTAATCTAAAAAACAAAAAATGGTTCTTATGAACCTAGGGGCAGGACAGGAATAAAGATCCAGACGTAGAGAATGGACTTGAGGACATGGAGGGGGAAGGGTAAGCTGGGATGAAGTGAGAGAGTAGCACTGACATATATACCCTACCAAATGTAAAATAGATAGCTAGTGGGAAGCAGCTGCATAGCACAGGGAGATCAGCTAGGTGATTTGTGACCACCTAGAGATGTGGGATAGGGAGGTTGGGAGGGAGGCTCAAGAGGGAGGGGATATGGGGATGTATGTGTGCATGTGGCTGATTCACTTTGTTGTGTGACAGAGGCTAGCCCAGTGTTGTGAAGCAGTTATACTCCAATAAAGATCTATTAAAAAAAAAAAAGAAAGTTACTCCCATTCCCAGCACTCTCTGTCTCCTTTATTCTACTTTATTTTTATCCTTAGTATGTATCATTACCATATATATATATATATATATATATATATATATATATATATATATATATATATATATATATATATATATATATATAATATTGTATGTTTTCCCTAAGTAAGCAATATAATAGGCTAGCAGGGGATTTTGTTTTCTCCAGTGTAGTATACAGAGAATCTGGAACAGTCCCTGCCATAGAATATATGCCCGTTAAATATGAGTGGAATGAATACAATATTTTTAGAATTCAATTCCCAAGAAACCTTGTAAAGTAATGTATAGTGACACCATTCTACAGATAAAGATACTAAAACTTAGTAAAGTTAATTAAATGGTAAAAATCACTGTTAGTAAATGGGAGTGTCTGAGTTTAGACCTAGGCCTTGTGAATCCAAAGCTAAAAAAAAAAGGAGAAAATGATGGTTACAAAGAAATGTATTTCAACAATATATATGGTGGGCAGAATTGTTAACAATCTAATTGTCCTAATATTAGGGAGTGTTTAAATAAACAAATATTAACTTGGTTGACTATTATGGATTCATTAAAATGAGCATCATAAGAGTATGTGGCAACATGAGCAATTCTGATATATTGTTAAAATTTACATTTAGATTAGGATTACAAATGATTATGAAATTAAAATAGTCGTATTTTTTGGCTAGAAGGATTATCAGAGAATTTCTCCTTTGTATTTGATTTCAACGATTATAAAGTGATACCTTGAGACATATATTAAGAAAATAGCAAAATCCTTAGGTCTGGTATAAATATATTGATATTAAGATAACATATTCTTCTGAATAATAATAATCTTATGAAAACCTTTAATTTTTGAAGCAAAGAATAAATGTTGAAATCATAATGTAAACATAACCTCACCATCTCATTGCACATATTGTTACAGAAAATGTCCAGCAGATATTGACTTGCAGTTACTTGACAAATTACCAACCTTAAATTGCAGGTCATGCACTATAAAAATCTTCAATGAATAATCACAATGTTATAGAATCATTTCCTTTCATATCAAAAACAGATTTTTTGCCTTCATGGTTTCGTTTAAACTAGCTTTAATTTGGCATCATTTTCTTCATCCTTTAATTTAATCCTCTATAAAATGTAATATTTCCGAGAACATAAAATAGAGCTTCAGTTGCTATTTAACTTAACACTCTAAAGTTTTCTAAACTAGCAAAAAACATGTAGTTAATTAGAAATTAGTGATGATATCTGTTGTAAATCCACAATTTTATATGTATATCTCTGTTCATATTGTTGTTAAAATATAGCAGAGTGCAGATGGTGATAACAAAACTGATATTATCTGACATAAATATATATTTGTCAGACAAATGTGCTATCTCGCTCTGTACTCTATGAAATAGAGGCATAAACTACAGAGACTTTTAATCCAATCAGCAAATGTTTTTTAGAGTTATTAATCTCTGGTAGAGAATCAAAAAATTCAAATATTTAAACAAGTTTGAAATCAGTATGCTTATATGTTCCAAAATGAATCCAATAAAATTGAGTAGAGTGCTACTTTCCCAGAACTTAGTTTTTGAAATACACATACAGGCAACAAACACAAAAACCCTAGACAAAAACTGACTCTGGCCAAATATCACCAAACCTATCTTCTTTATTTTGTCTCTCAAATAATAATGGAAAAGAGTAGGGTGATAAAATGTAGAAAGGGCTTAAATAATAATGAAAGACTACCTGAGCATCATTGCTCCATGAAACACCCAGTGTAAATGAGGTCCAAAAAAACTAATGTTTTTCTACATCTCAAAAGCCATCCCCATTACCTGGGCTCACAATACTCTCCCTTATCACCTCCTGAGGTATCTTAAGAGAACGGTCATCCTCTCTTTCTCTTGCATCTTGGATCTTTCCTTCTCTATGGGCTCCTTCTCTGTGTCTCCAAATGTGCATGCATCTTCCTCATTTAGAAGACAAAAATCATTTCACTTGACCTTTCTAACTCTTTTAAAGTATTAATATATTCCCTTTCACAAATTTTCACATGAATCACTTGCATTTTATTCTGAATGAAAAACGGTAGTGAGATTAAGCAACATTGCATCTTTTAATTAATATATTTAACACTGGGCAAGGTAGGGGAATTTTTCTATTCATTAAAGGAGTGTAGTAGACTACAAACCTCTCCTTCTTTACTTGCTTCTTTAAAGAATGAAACAATTCTCAAGGCCTCTTATCACTAAGTTTCCATTCAAACTAAAAATTGTTTGCTCATGCCTCATCTCTTCAAACACACTTCACTTTCTTTTATAAAAAGAATGCTCCTGGCTATCTTCCTGCATTTTGGAGTCTAGTTCAAGGTTGCTTTCATTACTCCTCTTTCTTTAGCTTTATCTGCCTGCAGATGCCTCCTAAAAATCACTCTTTTCCCCTTAGCATTTCCTCTTGTGCAGAACTCATCCAGTCTCATAGATTCTCATTACCAGCTCATTCTGCGAACACTAAAGAGTGCTTAATCTATGCATGTGTTGTCCTAGGCTGTGGATTCACAAATATGACTACGGCAATGCTCTTGTCCTCAAGGAGCTTAGAACTAAGTTGGGGAAAAGATTAAAAAAAAAAAAACAGTTATTCAGGCATAGCTAGGATAGTGAGCCCAGCAGAGGAGATAATGTGATATCTGAGTCATAAATGAGTAAGGGTGAGATGTTTAAACATACACACGCACACATACACACACACGCACACACACACACACATATGATATATGTAATACGTAAGGGCATTCCAGAAAGCAGAAGCAACATACAGATGATTTGAAGGGAAGTGAGAGCCTGACAAGAAAAT
Source organism: Balaenoptera musculus (assembly GCF_009873245.2). NCBI lineage: Eukaryota > Metazoa > Chordata > Mammalia > Artiodactyla > Balaenopteridae > Balaenoptera > Balaenoptera musculus. The sequence goes on along the minus strand of NC_045785.1, from coordinate 86,430,103 downwards.
TCTTAATTCTCTATGAGCAAAGCAGATTTCTTACACAAACTTAAACCTTTTCAGTGTTCCCTAAGACTCCACTTAAATGTCTTTTTGCCACATTAAACTCAACATGCCTAAACATACTCAAAATCAGTGATGTCTAATAGAAATATAATGATAGCCACATAAACAATTAAAAAACATTTAGTATCCACGATTTAAAAAGTAAAAAGAATCATGTAAACTTAATTTTGAAGTATATTTTATTTAAACCAATATATCCAAAATATTATTTCAATGTATAATCAGTATAAAATTAAGGGAGTATTTTAAATTCCTTGTTTAAACTAATTCTTTAAAATCCAATGTGTATTTTTCAATTACAGCACATCTCATTTACATTAGCCACATTTCAACTGCTCAATAGCTACATGTGGTTAGTGGCTACCCTACTGGATAGCACAGCTCTAAGGAAACTAAAACAGTAAAATATTGGCACATGAATAAAGAAAGATGAATGAAACAAGAACCACAGAAAGTACAAATATAGACCCAAAGAAGAAATGTCAATTTGCCATATTATTAGGTGGCATCTCAAATCAGTGAGGTAGAACGAAATTTCTAACAAGTGGTACTATAACAAATAGATAGGCATCAAAAGACAGCTTTGACCCTTACCAGAAAATCTCTAAATGGATTAAAGATGTAAATGTAAATGTAAGATCATAAAATTATTAGAAGAAAATATGAACAAATTTCTTTATAAGCTTGGAGGAGTAAGTTTTCTCCAATTCTGACTCAAAAAATCCAGAAACCAAGACAAAAATTAATAAGCTATATTACATTTTTTTAAAAAGCACCAGAAATAAATGCAAAAACAACGGACAAAATGGGGACAAAAATGTCAACTGATGTCAGAAACAAAGGACTGATCCCTTAATAAATATAAATGGCTTCAAGATACGGAGAAGAAAAAAACCAGCAATACAATAAGAAATTAAGCAGACGGTGTGAAAAGACAGACCTCAGTAATAGGAACACAAACGGTTCTTAAGCATATTAAAATTTCTTACATATCATATTAACAAAAATGCTAAAGTATGATGATATACTCTGTTGTCAAACTTTATAGGAAAACAGGCACTCACAAAATGCTGGTGGGAATACAAAGTGGTACATGCCTCTGGAGGGTAATTTTAAAATATCCATCAAAATTACTAATGCTTTATTCTTTAACCCACTTCTGGAACTGACTCAGATACCCTTTCACATGAACCCGATGGCAAATATACTAGGATATCATTGCAACATTACTTGTAGTAACATAAAATTGGATACAGACCAGGAGTCCTTCAATAAAGAACTGTTAAACATAAACTATGGTACATACATTCAACAGCATGTTATGCAACTACTAAAAAAGCAAACAAGCAAACAGAAAGGATGACAGTCTCTTTATAGAGACACGGAGAGAACACCAAAACATATTTTAAGTGAAAAACTCAATGTGCAGAACACACACACACACGTGTATGTATATGCATATGTATCTCCCAAGAGGACCCTCTTTCTCTCCAAAAATATTGCAATAAGAATATGCATATATATATATACACGTACATATATATGAAAACATATATGTATATATACATATATAATGTTATCCTTTGTATAAGAAAAGGAAGCACAAAAATGTTTGTTTTAATTCGCATATTATTTCATAAAGAAACACTGGAAGAGTGCCTACCTAAAGTGGGTAGGAGGGAATGGGGTAGATGAGGAAGGATTTATTATTTTAACTTCAAACTACGTTAATGTATCATCTATTCACAAGATAACAAAATGTCAAATATATATGTGCTTGTGTGTATTTGCATGTATGTTTGTGTGCGTGTACCCTACTTTTTGAGATAATAAGGAAATGGAAATCATTTTTGGCAACAAGGAAACTTTTACTCTAAGCCTGGCTCCTCTGCAATTTGCTATGTTATATTGCCTCCAACTTTTATTCTTGATTTCATTAAAATAAATGAATATTATATCTTTTAGCATTGTTATTATCATAATGTTATAACACTTTGGGTGATTATAACTGGAGATAAAATTAGGAATTTTAAAGTAAATGTGAGGTGAGAAGACATGAAGCAGGAAGAGGATATTTGAAAGAGTTGATGTGAACAATGGGAGAGAGTGTTGAAAAATGAAAAGAGTATATTTCTCAAAAATGTCGAGAGTCCATTTCAGGTTGGTGACCATGAATCTGCCCATGTGTGGTTTTCACTGTATTTGAGAAAGTGCATAGATAAGGTCATCCATTGTTGGCTTTGCTAGTCAGAAAAAAAGGAATACGGAAATGGAGTACAGGATTTGATTAGAGACTGGCTGAAGTTTTTTACTAGGGAAAATAAGCTGAATGGTGGAGGGTGGAGAAGGAGTAGTAGCAAAGAAGAAAGGAGAGGGCCAATGATGTCACTGAGTGAATTAGCTGTAAAGATAAAGGTAAGGATAAAGAATAAGGTATGGAAATTTTTCTTCAATGACACATCAAACATAGTGAGTTTTCTATTCTCCAAATTTCTGCACTTCCTACATCCTATACCCCAAAAGTCAGGCTTAATTTTGCTATCCCAGACTTTCTTGCTGCTCATGCGTCCTTAGTTCAAATCCTGGGTCTACCTTTGTGGCACTGGAAAAGCTAGTTAAATTTTTGTGTTTCAGATACTTCATCTATAAAAGAGAAGAAATAGTGAGCCACCTACTTGAGCTTGTTTCCATCTTTATTATTTTGAATCAAGGACCATTAAACAGTTAAAATATGGTAAAATGCTTTCTTACTGGTGTAAGACAAATTCTGATTTCAGAGATGTAATGTGAAAAAAATATACACCTTGAATTTGATTCTTACTGAGTTAGTTTGTTCCTTCTCACAATGGAACCTAAGACTTCTAAATTAATATTTTTAAGACCGGATTAAAGATATAGTATAACAAAATGACAGTCCATTAATGTTTATTACCAACCCACATTCCTCCCAGAAGTTACTCTAAAACAGTGATATAAATTGGCCAAATTGTATTCACCCTGAAAGGAGGGGCAAGATATTTTCAGAGCTTCTTTAGACAATACTTATTGATAAGTATTTCTAATAGAACAATTACCAGTTACAATGTGCACTGTATTCTTTGTGTTTATTAAACAACTGTAGCTTATTATGCCTGGTTATTATGACCCTTTATTTACGATACTGCAGAAAAATTAGGGATAATCATGTTAATATTCCCCTAGCCAAAAGCTTGTATGTAACAGAAGAACAAAATAAGGATTTGAAATCAAGTTTCTCTGTATTCTTATCTCACCTTTGTTATTTTATGTCTGTACAAATTTGGATAAATTACTAACCTCAAATCCTCAGTTTTCTAATTTGTAAAATGGATATAATAGTACTATTTAATAGAATTGTTATAAGGATTAAATAACATTTTTGTCTATTAAGCATCTAAACACATTAGGCTTCCACGTTTGTCCCTAATCATCTACATTGCTTTCTGCCCTGGCATCTCTAACAACATAAGGTTAAATAACAAAAGAATGCTTAGAAAGTTGGACCTATTACAAAACAGCTTTACAGTTACTAAGATTACTCTCCCCTACTTCTCCCTCCCCAAGCCCACACTATTTAGTCACTTCCTCTTTTCTCAATATTCCATTAAAAACAGTCTTTTTCTCTTTAGTTTATGATTGATTATCTGGGAAAGGGCTGGTAATGCTCTCTGTGAATAAGCTACATATTGAATTGAGAAGAAAATAGCTGAAAACAGTCTGAGGCAGTTCTAGTTGGCACACAAATCAATTATAGATCATCATTTAACAGAAACCAAAACACAGACACTCACTAGAGAACCAATTTTTATCCTCAACCTCTTCCTGAGAAAAATAAGAAATATATATCTATAAAAATGTCAACCTATTCCATTGACTTGTAGTAAGGGAAAAAAACTTTAAAATATCAGTATCACCATTATTTTGAGTCAGAAATCGGTTGTCTCTATGATATGTAACCACACAAGTTCTTCTCAATAAAATAAAAATAAAACAGAAATTAGATTCTCTGCACCTTAAAGTATTATTTTATATAACATATAGATGAAAGAGAATGGTTAAGAACTTTTGGCATATCCAGTAACACAGGTTGCAAAAAAAACGGGATGGTGCATAAATGCCTCTCGTTTCTATGCACATGCCTCTTTGCAGTATGACTCTTCTGTTCCTTCCAGCAAAAGGTAGAGTCAATTTCTCTCCCTGCTTATGGGCCTTGTGACTCACCCTAACCAGAAAAATGTGATGGGCATTATGTTATGGGAGTTCCAAGTCTATGCTTCAAGAGGCCTTCCAGCTTCCACAGTCACCTCTCTAGGAACCAAATGCCATAAAAAGAAGCCTGAGCTAGACTTCTTGATAGTTATAGGCTACAAAGAGAGAGAGAGAGAGGAGGGAGCCCTGTCAGCAGCCAGATGTGAGACCATCTTAGATCATTTCGTCCATTAAGCCTCCATATTACTGCATTCACAAGAGTGACCTCTAGTGAGACCCACAGAAAAGCCACCCAGCTGATCACAGCTAAAATTTCTGAACAAGAGAATGAGGAGCAAAAAAATGATTATTTCAGGATACTGAGGTTTTCGCTTTTTTAGTTTTCCTGAAAAAAAAAGTGGCATATTTTATTGATTCTCAACAAAGTTCTTCAGAAGATTAATAATAAAAGTTTGATATATATTATGAGCAATTATAACCTTTGGACACAAAGAAAGCCAGACTGTATCAAAATGAGTTAGCCTCTTTTCTTTTGATTCATCATCCATAACTGGCTGTACATCCTCTATTTCTAATGGAGCATGTTTTGAATTCTATTTTTCAGAGTAATGACTGGACCAGGGTAACTAGCAAAGAACTTTGGCACTTCAGCTGTAAAATGCCCTCCTCAAATCCTCTAGAGATATTTCTCTCTCTTCCCACAGAGTTGGCCATACTCTAGTTTCTAAAGTTCCTTATTGTTGTCATAACTTCATGTCTTGTTTTGTTTTGTTTTTCCTGATCCTACTTCTCCTGAAGATGCTTCTTCAGAAAAGATTCAAAGAAGTTCAAAATTGTTGCCTAAATATCTGGCTTCTTTAAATTCCAGCCTACATCTGTACTTTCATTTGTGAAAGCAATGAAATATAAGCTAAAGAAGATACTTTTGACTCCTTTAATGCTAAATATCTGCTTTGCCAGAAGAGAGTAAAATGCCACAGCTGATGTGGGAAAACCCATGGTCCTTCTCCCTAAAATTGGTTTTAATAGCTTCAGACTGGTAGAATTCGGGGTATTTTATGTTTGAATAAACATATTTGATATGTAGTTCTGGCTAACTAATGTTGAATCGTTTCCTTGGTGAAACAGAAATTGAAACTTAGCAACCATACATTTTACTTATATCCTTGTCCTACACATATGTCACTTGGTGACATAGTGACCAAGCAGACAATTAGAAAAGAGGTCTTTACACAAATTGATAAAGAGGTTTTTTTTTCCCATTGGTATGCAAATTTATCATTGTGACAGAATCACTAGCACAGCCCACAACAATGGCCACAGCTTCCCCAAGCCACCATCATATGCAGTGATTTGCTACATAGCAATAGACAACTGATATATCCACCAAGATGGAGTCAGCATATTTCAGAGAAAAGAATGTTGAAAAGAAATAAGGTAACCTGGCTTCAAGTCCTGGTTGCACCATTGATTACCCATGTAAAATTGGATAAACGTCTTAACCTCTCCAGACCACAATTTCTTCTTGTACAAACAGATTTCATTAGGCAATATTTTGTCACCTCAGCTACAAAGTTTATGCTTCTAAGTTACTATAGCTGACAGCAATTGTGGATCCAAATCAACTGAAGCTTTGGTTTCAGAATACTGCTCATAACTGTCTAGAAAGTCCAGATTCTCACCTGCTAAAGGAAGATGACATCTGTTATCTCTTTGAGAACAATGATTCTGCCAAAAGTCTAAAGGAATCTATTTTTGGAGATAGTTTCCTTTTACAAGTTGAATAAATGCAATATGATCAGGTGAATAGTACTGACCTGTATGTACAAACCTAACACGAAAGATGAACTTACAGAACTTTGTAAACTTTTCCCTATTTCAGAGCAAAATTATTTCTAAAAATCTTTCGCCATGGCAATAAATCCTCACTAGAGGAATTTGCAGAAATACAGAAATATTTACCTGAAAATGCTGCAACAGGTTTTCAGAGTTCTCATTTCTTCTTAATGTTTTCATATCGTTTATGTAGCAAGAATCAAAAATGATACATTGTGTACTAGCCAAATTCAAGTCAACTGTAGACATCATTGAATCTACTTATTTTATAGCCCACTAAACATGAATCTAGTGCTTTGAATGTAAAAATTTTTCAAATAGACAAAACACTTGTAATTAGCCTCAGGAAACACTTATGGCATCAGTGAAAGTGCACTTTACCTGGAGTCAGATAGTCATAGTTGAGTCTACAATCTGTCTCTTAGCTGTGTAACCCTGGACAAACCACTAACCTCTCTGAGCTGTAGTTTCCTGCTCTATAAAAAAGCGATGATTCAACATCAAAAAAACAAACAACCCAATCCAAAAATGGGCAGAAGACCTAAATAGACATTTCTCCAAAGAAGATATACAGATTTCCAACAAACATATGAAAGAATGCTCAACATCATTAATCATTAGAGAAATGCAAATCAAAACCACAATGAGATATCATCTCACACCGGTCAGAATGGCCATCATCAAAAAATCTACAAACAATAAATGCTGGAGAGGGTGTGGAGAAAAGGGAACCCTCTTGCACTGTTGGTGGGAATGTAAGTTGATACAGCTGCTATGGAGAACAGTATGGAGGTTCCTTAAAAACTAAAAACAGAACTACCATACGACCCAGCAATCCCACTACTGAGCATATACCCTGGGAAAACCATAATTCAAAAAGTCATGTACCAAAATGTTCATTGCAGCTCTATTTACAATAGCCAGGACATGGAAGCAACCTAAGTGTCCATTAACAGATGAATGGAAAAAGAAGATGTGGCACATATATACAATGGAATATTACTCAGCCATAAAAAGAAACAAAATTGAGTTATTTGCAGTGAGGTGGATAGACCTAGAGTCTGTCATACAGAGTGAAGTAAGTCAGAAAGAGAAAAACAGATACCGTATGCTGACACATATATATGGAATCTAAAAAAAAACAATGGTCATGAAGAACCTAGGGGCAAGACGGGAATAAAGACACAGACCTACTAGATAATGGACTTCAGGATACGGGGAGAGGAAAGGGTAATTTGGGACAAAGTGAGAGAGTGGCATGGACATATATACACTACCAAACATAAAATAGATAGCTAGTGGGAAGCAGCCGCATAGCACAGGGAGATCAGCTCGGTGCTTTGTGACCACCTAGAGGGGTGGGATAGGGAGGGTGGGAGGGAGGGAGATGCAAGAGGGAAGAGATATGGAAACATATGTATATGTATAACTGATTCACTTTGTTATAAAGCAGAAACTAACACACCATTGTAAAGCAATTATACTCCAATAAAGATGTTTTTAAAAAAAGCGATGATGATACACCCGAATTGACTATTTCCCAAGGCTATTGTGAGTATCAAATCAGAGGATTTGATGAAAAAGGTTTTTTTTTTAAATGCTCTATGGCTAATACCCCAAGGAAAGGAAAAGTGAGAGGCCTAGGCAATTCTCAAATCAGTGCAATGCCTGAGGTCTGCTGTATGTACACAAAGCTGTAAGGTTCTGGATAGAAATGATTAACACCAGAAGTAGACTTTGTGTTTTCTTTTTTACGACCATTTTCTCTTGTCAATCGATTTTTTCCCATTTTTTGTTTTTCTGCCCTTTTGCTTTTCATACTATGTGGCCCTCTCACCATATTCAGTAACTCAACCAACAAACATTTACTGAGCACCTAGTGAACACTGAAGGCGAAGATGGTCAAGACCCAATCTCTGGTTCTAGAAGCTCACATTCAAATGGAATGTCATACAAGCAACAACTCAACTCATCTCTCAGCAAAACAGTAATAACAAAAACATGGCCAAAACACTAAGGGAGCAGAGAGGAAGAACAACTATCCTTTCTGAGACATAGAGAAAGGATACTCTGGACCAGCCTCTCAAAGGAAGTGGCAATTGAACTATATCTTGAAAGATGAGAATTTTTCTAGGCAGACAAGGGACATTTGAGGTAAATCATAAGATCATAGCATAGGGCTTCCCTGGTGGCGCAGTGGTTGAGAATCTGCCTGCTAATGCAGGGGACACGGGTTCGAGCCCTGGTCTGGGAAGATCCCACGTGCCGCGGAGCAACTAGGCCCGTGAGCCACAACTACTGAGCCTGCACGTCTGGAGTCTGTGCTCCACAACAAGAGAGGCAGCGATAGTGAGAGGCCCGCGCACCGTGATGAAGAGTGGCCCCCGCTTGCCGCAACTAGAGAAAGCCCTCGCACAGAAACCAAGACCCAACACAGCCAAAAATAAAAATAAATAAATTTTAAAAATTTTTTTAAAAAAGTTCCTATCTTAGACTTGTTAAAAAAAAAAAAGATCATAGCGTATGCTAAGAGCTGCAATTAATTATGATAAAAAATAATTTTGAGAGCTAACATCTATCAAGCATTTGTTACATGCTAAGCAAGGAATTTGGACTCTATATTTTAAAGGAAAGGGAAGATGGTTGTTCATACTATTTAGAGTATTTCACATATCAAATATTCAATTCCTGATTTTTTATTTACATAATATTTTGGCATATTAATGCCGCTAATTGGCACCTCAGTACCATAATGCCCGCCAATAAAAAGTTACCTCAAGGCTATGCATTTAGCAGTTTTTAAAATGCATCCTTTAGTTCAATGCAAAAGAGAGCATAATTGATGATTATTAACAAACAGAAGTAATAATTAAATAATAATGCATTTTAGGAATCTAGTCTTACTGTTTATTAGGTGTTTAATCTTTCAAAAAATTGCAAATAAAATACTAGCTATTGGGACCATATCAATTTAACTTGCTCTTTCTCTGACATCAGTGAAAGGGTATTATTTATCACACGAAGTATATATTATAATCTTCTGTTGATAGTAAAAGATCAAAGATTACCTTCTATCAAACAGAATTATGATGCCATAACATTTTATCTTGTTACAGCTGATATCAATCACTAGGTGACAGCGAGCTGCAGAGCAGATTTTTCAGTCAATATACCTGACATGCTCAAACATCTGAAATACAGCAACCAACTTCCATGTGCTTTGTTTGTGAAAGTGAAAAACGGAGCATAAACAAATAACTGCCTGATTGTTAATATCATATATGTTGCTCAATACCACTTGGTTTCCAAGCAATTAACTGGTGTTTTTACCTAAACTTCATCAAAGGAGAGAAAAGTCAGTGTCAATAAAACAGAAAGTGGGGCATTGTTTTAAATGGAGACATGAGAGTGGTAACATCTTCAATCACAAGATTAGGGCAAAGAACCCCTCCTGGTGTAACTCTCTGGAGACACTTATATTCTTACTCTTTCATCAGAGAGCTATACAAGGCCCTGACTGAAGTCACAAATCTCCCAAGCAAATCCTCTTTCTCAAGAAGGGTCACAGCCTCTTTCCTGCATCTATTTTGAGTTATATCATGTGCTCACTCAATGGGTAATCTGGGCCAATTTTTTCCCCTCCTCGTGGTTTTGTAACTGCAGAAGACTATTCTTCCCTTCTCATTATGTTAGTAGCTTTGCTTTTTAGAAAAAGATAGAGCAAGGCCCTTGAATTTTTGCAACGTTCAGTGTGCACTCAATGTTATCAAATACTTAAGCTATAGAAAGGAAAACATTGTATTTGTAAAATCTTTGTTCATCTTCATGTATAAATTTTATAGCATGCTGATTCGTGTCAAAACTCAGAACTATATTCATTTGTCTTACTAGCTTCTTAATATTTCTTTAACTGGAATGACAGAAAAGAAGAGCTTTATTATAAATCCAAAACTTTAACCTTTCTAAGTACTGACTGTATAGTAAAGAATTAGCATTTAGAATTGTTTATATTATTTAATTTAAAAACAACAGTTGTCTACTCTGTGAATCATAAAATCATTTGCTTGAATATTTTCTTTTCTCTTTTTTCCTATGTTGAGATGCTCATACACTACATCATAGAGAATACAGCAAAACCTTCCCAAACTTGCAAAATTATTGCATGGGGACATTCATTTTTATGCAGACTATATGCATATTCATATAAAACAGTCTGAAAAATGTATCAGATATAATTAGCATGTTTATGAATCTATTTGCTCTGCTATTAAGTAACAAATTTGCAGTAACCATGGCAACTGCAACATCACAAGCATAAGTTCTATTTTTGTAATAATATGAGTACCTTTCTTAAAGCAACATTCATGCTTACATTCTACATTTTAAAATATTAAAAGAGGAGCTTTTAAAATATCATGCCATTTTTCATTACATAAGGACACATTTTATATTTTGATTTTATTTTAAATTAAAAGCTGTTTCTTTTTTGTTGTAGTGTGTGTGCCAATAATAATATTTAAGTGTAAAGGGAAAAAACATGGAATATTAGGCTCAGGTTAACACAGGTGGTTATAAGATTGTTAACTTTTACTTTTTTTTAGATTTTTTTTTTTAATGTGGACCATTTTTAAAGTCTTTATTGAATTTGTTACAATATTGCTTCTGTTTTATGTTTTGGCTTTTTGGCCACGAGGCACATGGGATCTTAGCTCCCCAACGAAGGATTGAACCCGCATCCCCGGCATTGGAAAGTGAAGTCTTTAACCACTGACTGCCAGGGAAGTCCTAAGATTGTTAACTTTTAAAAATTCCATTTCATTTGAAACAGAAAAAACGTAAGAGTTTTCCAATTTTTTAAAATAAAAGTCATATATGGATTTCCTATTTGACTTCTATTTAAATTTTCTTCTTCAATCTTAATAAGTATGTTTTATCAAAGTCTAAGTAGTAACATTTTTCTCCACAGCTGATTTAGGGAGGTATTTTAGTTAACACTTCTGTTAAATAATTAATTGAACTATTATTTGTTTTCATCATCTAAGTACCATCACTTCTAGACATATCATCCTGGGCATTTTATGTAACCATTACAAACCTCATTTTGCTGCCCTATAAAATAGACAAAGTAATAATACCAACATTAAAGGATGGTTAAGAAGGTAAAATCTGAAAATGCCAGTATGATGAACATACTTTGCTGTTCCTTTAAAATTACAATTCTGCCAGTACCATACTGTCTTGATTACTGTAGCTTTGTAGTATAGTCTGAAGTCAGGAAACCTGATTCCTCCAGCTCCGTTTTTCTTTCTCAAGATTGCTTTGGCTATTCGAGGTCTTTTGTGTTTCCATACAAATTGTGAAACTTTTTGTTCTAGTAATGTGAAAAATGCCAATGGTAGCTTGAAAGGGATTGCATTGAATCTGTAGATTGCTTTGGGTAGTATAGTCATTTTCACAATGTTGATTTTTCCAATCCAAGAACATGGTATATCTCTCCATCTATTTGTATCATCTTTAATTTCTTTCATCAGTGTCTTATAATTTTCTGCATACAGGTCTTTTGTCTCCTTTGGTAGGTTTATTCCTAGATATTTTATTCTTTTGTTGCAGTAGTAAATGGGAGTGTTTTCTTAATTTCACTTTCAGATTTTTCATCATTAGTGTATAGGAATGCAAGAGATTTCTGTGCATTAATTTTGTATCCTGCTACTTTACCAAATTCATTGATTAGCTCTAGTAGTTTTCTGGTAGCATCTTTAGGATTCTGTATGTATAGTATCATGTCATCTGCAAACAGTGACAGCTTTACTTCTTCTTTTCCGATTTGGATTCCTTTTATTTCTTTTTCTTCTCTGATTGCTGTGGCTAAAAATTCCAAAACTATGTTGAATAACAGTGGTGAGAGTGGGCAACCTTGTCTTGTTCCTGATCTTAGTGAAAATGGTTTCAGTTTTTCAATGGAACAGGATAGAAAGCCCAGAGATAAACCCATGTACCTATGGTCACCTTATCTTTGAAAAAGGAGGCAAGTGGAGAAAAGACAGCCTCATCAATAAGTGGTGCTGGGAAAACTGGACAGCTACATGTAAAAGAATGAAATTAGAACATTCCCTAACACCATACACAAAAATAAACTCAAAATGGATTAAAGACCTAAATGTAAGGCCACACACTATCAAACTCTTAGAGGAAAACATAGGCAGAACACTCTATGACATAAATCACAGCAAGATCCTTTTTGACCCACCTCCTAGAGAAATGGAAATAAAAACAAAAATAAACAAATGGGACCGAATGAAACTTAAAAGCTTTTGCACAGCAAAGGAAAACGTAAAGAAGACAAAACGACAACTCTCAGAATGGGAGAAAATATTTGCAAATGAAGCAACTGACAAAGGATTAATCTCCAAAATATACAGGCAGCTCATGCAGCTCAATATCACAAAAACAAACAACCCAATCCAAAAATGGGCAGAAGACCTAAATAGACATTTCTCCAAAGAAGATATACAGATAGATTGCCAACAAACACATGAAAGAATGCTCAACATCATTAATCATTAGAGAAATGCAAATCAGAAGTACAATGAGATATCATCTCACACCGATCAGAATGGACATCATCAAAAAATCTACAAACAATAAATGCTGGAGAGGATGTGGAGAAAAGGGAACCCTCCTGCACTGTTAGTGGGAATGTAAATTGATACAGCCACTATGGAGAACAGTATGGAGGTTCCTTAAAAAACTAAAAATAGAACTACCATACGACCCAGCAATCCCACTACTGGGCATATACCCAGAGAAAACCATAATTCAAAAAGAGTCATGTACCAAAATGTTCATTGCAGCTCTATTTACAATAGCCAGGACATGGAAGCAACCTAAGTGTCCATCAACAGATGAATGGATAAAGAAGATGTGGCACATATATACAATGGAATATTACTCAGCCATAAAAATAAACGAAATTGAGTTATTTGTACTGAGGTGGCTGGACCTAGAGTCTGTCATACAGAGTGAAGTAAGTCAGAAAGAGAAAAACAAATACCATATGCTAACACTCATATATGGAAAAAAAAAATAAAAAATAAAAAAAAGTTCTGACGAACCTAGGGGCAGGACAGGAATAAAGACGCAGACTTAGAGAATGGACTTGAGGACACAGGGAGGGGGAAGGGTAAGCTGGGACAAAGTGAGAGAGTGGCATGGACATATATACACTACCAAATGTAAAATAGATAGCTAGTGGGAAGCAGCCGCATAGCACAGGGAGATCAGCTCGGTGCTTTGTGACCACCTAGAGGGGTGGGATACAGAGGGTGGGAGGGAGGAAGACGCAAGAGGGAAGAGATATCGGGACATATGTATAACTGATTCACTTCGTTATAAACCAGAAACTAACACACCATTTTAAAGCAATTATACTCCAATAAAGATGTTTAATTAATTAATTAATTAATTAGTTAATTAAATTACAATTCTATATTCAGGTGTATTTTGTTACAAAAATCAAATCTAATCCTGAAATGGAATGTTTCAAATAATTCAAACCCTACAAACATCGGATTTCTGTATTTTATCAAAAAGTGGCAGAGGAATAACTGATGTCTGGAGAATTGGGATGATGATATTAGGTGAAGGGATTGTGTAAAAGCAACTCTTTCCTTTTTAAAAAAAATTCTGGCATGGCTTTAAGCCCCAAGTCAACCACTCACTGAGCCTCATTCCCTCAACTATATATGGAAGAGTAATATCTATTTCCTTAGATTTTTACATGCATAAATATAACATAAAGCAGCCATCATACTCTATGACACAATATTTGTCAATGAAAGTAGCTAATCTAATCCCCATCCTTCATTTTAAAATTGTAATATTGGTCAATGAAAGTATTTAACTTAATCCCTATCCTTCATTTAAAATTGTATAGACTTGAGAAAGTTTAGAGAGTGCTAAAGAGAAACTAAGAGGTTCAGACGAGTTTAGCCTTTCTAGCTATGTGCTCTGAAAAGAAAAAAACTGGATGGGAATTTCTCTGGTCAGAGTCTGGCGGAGCTGGGACTTGGTTGGCTTTGAGAAGAATGGCTACAATTTGAGCTGAAAAGGTAACACTGTAGCCCAGATGGAAAGGCCTTGCTCACCCTTTAGACAGAGGAAGGGCTTCAGAGTCAAACTAGAAGGTAGAAAGTGAGGGCAAACCGTAAACACAGGTCAGTGATACAGAACTCTGGCTGGCAAGGGAAAGGAAAACCCAGGGCAGATAGAGTCTAAATCTGTAATTGTCCTCATCTACCTCATCTCTATGTTCAACACCACCATGACCATTCAGTTTAAAAATTTCAGCCCCAGTCTAACACTCCTGTTCACCCTTACTCTCCTTTGTTTTCTTCGTAGGACTTACCATTTTGGAATATGCTATAAAATTTACTTATTTATTGCACATAGTGTCCATCTCCACTCTCTAAGATGTAAACTCCAGAGACTTGTGGCTCTTTCTTCACTGCTGTGTCCTCAGTACCTGTCAGACCCTCAGAAAATATTTGTTGAATGAGTCTTTAGCACGGTGTTTGGCACCTTGTAAACATACAATAAAGATTGTTACTACTACTATACTTTTTCTTTTTTTATTCATTTTTTTCCTCAAATTGTCTAAAAATAGGGTCTTCCTGAAGATAAAGATAATGGGAATAATGAAGATCTACCTTATCCCTTTTAGGAGAAAGAACCTAATTTTGGTTGGATCAATGACTTAAAAAAAAGATTTTAACATAAATACTACCCTAATCTTCGAAAATACTATAATCCATATCAGATTGGCTACAAATTAATCCATTAGATTATCTGGTCAACTAATTTAGTTGTTAAATCAAAAAATTATACCCAATTATCCAAATTGGATAATTTGCTGAGTGTCATATTTACCTACTATTGTGGATTCCATACACATTTTATCTCTTTAAGACTTGCTCTCTATTCATAAAAATAAATAATTTGAAGAGCCTCTCCCTTCCGTTGCATAATAACCTCAAGGCTGAGCTGCTTACTCTAGAGTAGGTACACATTTTAACTGATTTGTTATCATTTAGAATCTAGGGAGAAAATTAACGATGATGGTAAGTGTGATTAAGTCTAATTTATCTCAGCCAATGCAGTAGACATAAATTCTCTCTAGTCAAAGTCAACATTTGTCAAGCTGACCTACCTTGTCTTATTTTCTGTGTGTATTTCAGAGGCATAGAAATAGAAGTAATTTGCTGAGCAATAATGTAGTTAGTGATGTACTAAACAGGACTTATGATCTTCCTAATGACAGAAGATACAGGCTGTGAATAAAAAGGGGAAGGAGCACTGCCTCTGTCTTATAAAGAACTAGAAAAGTGATCATGTGGCAAGGTGCACTCCTAGTAGTTGGTGACACAGTCTAGATCAGATTGTGAGGTCAATGAAATAAGAGGACCATAAACCAGCTGGTTGTATTTTAGTAGACTACTTATAGGAAATTTAGAAAGAAAAGCTGTACTCTAGTTATATATATCAAAGAGAATGAGGAAGGTCTGGATGCTTATAGAACTATTTCAGTTCAGACAACTTATTTCAGTTGTCTCAATACAGTTAGGCATTGGCTACAAACCACGTATCATGATGGTTGAAAAGAATTCTGTTTAGTTATGCTACATAGTCAACTGTTTTGATAAAAATATTTCAAATGCATCATGTCTCCACTTAATGTTTATTCCTTCCTTCTAGAGAAAATGTGTTGTTAAGGTTAAATTAGATAGTAATAATATAAATTGCGAATGATCAGCAGTTTCAAAAATACTGTTAACCAATGAATAATCCAAGTATGAAGGGCCTTATAGACAAGGTAGAAAAATAAGTTTGAATTCCTCTCATGCTGTGTTGAAGGCTGTCCTTTAAAACTTCTACCCCAGGAACACTCCATTTCCTATCCTCCCTTCTCCCTTGCCTTTAGATGTGACTTTGTGTCTTTTTCTCTCCCACAGAATGTCAGCAGAAGTTACTGCTATGAATAAGATATACTACTGCCAAGGCTGCCCCATAAAGTTCCCTAAACCACCCCTCCAGGTTCTTCCCTCCATCCCATGGGTAGAAATGACAATGATCTCAGATATCATGCGTTTAGATGGTATTGTTGTTATCAACCTGGATCGTCAAATGATATTCATTCATTCATTCATTCAACAAATATATATTGAGTACTTCATATGTGCTACGTACTATATTTTTCTAATAATTTGTAAAACTGTATTTATTAATCAAAATGATTAAACTCTTTCAATAACTTGAATCATGTCATCCAACAATGTGATTTTATAACATATTTAAGATGTGAGAAATGAGTGTGATAAAATTTAAACTGAAAAAATGCAAGACACAAAGCTGTCTAGATAGCATAATTCTAATTGTGTTTGATGTTATAAGGGCTGTATAGGCTTTCTCAACACCCACTCCCTTCAGTGGCAGAGTTTCAAAATCTAAAAATGACCTTTTCTATATTCGCTTGTAGCTTGGGCCCCAGATGTAATTTGGATTCCTCTTTCATTTGAAAGAGAGTTATGCAGGGAGAGGGAGAGGGGTAGGGTGCAAGGCACCCATTCAGCTTGCACGTGTGAATCAGGGTAGTAGCAGGGAGATGGTAGAGCCAGCAGTCAAGAGGAAAGCTTCCTAATTTTGCAGTTTCCTGATCATGGCACACACAGCAGTCCTCTTGGTTCTGCTGTGGTTTCAAGTCCCTTCTGAAAGCTTAGACTAGAAGCTTTTTTTTCAGCCCTCCAAAAACTGTGATCTTCCTTTGTTCTCTAGTAAAGTGTTTCCTGCTTAAACTAGCCAAAATGGTGTGTGTGTGTGTGTGTGTGTGTGTGTGTGTACAGTTATTTATGAATTCTTGGATTAAAGATTTCTTAAAACAGTTTTTGAGCCTAATCCATAAATCCTTGGCATTTATTATTATTTTGATTATATACAAAAGGCTCATTCCCCCTAAGTATGTTAACTACAAACGTAATGTCTTAATTATTTCTGAAATTATTCTTTAACCATATTGTAGTCTTATATCACTATTTTGATAATATGGAATCACTGAAAGTCTAACTTTGTTGAAAATGTTGTTACATAAAATATTTATATTCACAACATTAACTACACTCCAAAAACATGTGACTAGATGCTTTTACGCTTCTAAAGTCCTTAACCAAGTATTAACAAAAAGCATTAATAGTGATTGTAAACTCCGAAGATTGGGTTTGGCATTGGCCCAGTGGAGTCAAATCAACTGAACACTCTAAATAGTTTTATTTTTTATTAAAATGATAATTTTATTAAAAATAATTTTATTTCATTATTTTCTAAAAAGAAAATAATCCAGAAACTTTTCTAACCATGTATTTAGATATTATAGTACATAGAGTTTTTGTAATAAAATTTATTATTATTAAACAGAAACTTGTAGTGCCTAGATCATTTATGCTGTCAATCTGAGTTGAAAATGTACTGGCTATCCTAGCACAATCACAGGCAGACTTCTTAATTAACACTTACATCATGCTGATAATATACTCGATTGGTATTTTAAAATTAGAAATACAAGAGCACATTTTCCTGTTAAAAATTGACAGGCGCCCCCAAAAGTAAATCATAATAATAACAGTAACAATAATAATGATGCTGATGACCAATTTCTTTTGAATAAGAAACAAAACCTCTGAACTACTTCTATTTCCACACTTTCTACCACCAGCTTAAAAGAACTCATGTTTTAGGGGGAAAATGCTGTAATTCATGATTATATAAAATATTGTATAGAGTTGCAACTATTCCATGTACATTTATTACAATAATTTTGTCATTTGTTTAATCATCAAATATGCATTAATTGTCTACTTTGAACCTGTCATTTTGCCCTGTACAGGTTTTACAGTGGTGAAGAAGACAGACACAGATACATGTAGCTGACAGGCTAGAGGGTAAGACAATAAACATGTAACAGGCAAATAAATATCTACTTGCAAGCTCAGAAAATCCAGACATGATGCTGCAATAAAAGGTAACAGGTCAGGATCTACTTAGATCGGGTAACCAAGAAAGGCTCTCAGGGGAGACATCATCCTAGCCAAGACCTGAAGGATGGGTAGGAGCCAACCACACAAGTATGGGAAGAAATCCTGCAAAGGGAATTGACCTTGTGGATGCTCAAGAATGAGTTAGCTTGAAGTGTTTGAAGAAATAAAATGCTATGTTATTAAAATATAACAACATATATGGCTATATATGTATATTTAATACACATATATATAATATGAACTGTTAAGTTATAACACAATTGACCTATGGTGTAAAATTTTCCCCAACTCCAAAATGCTAAACTTGCATGAAGAATGTAACTTTCCTTCTTTCTCTACACACTTACAGGATAGGCTAAATAATATTGTAGTTAAAAACAAAAACAAAATCTCAGAGTTAATTTCTTACTCTACCTGTCTTCTGGGTGTGTGAGGGATGGTAGTACGGGGAGTTGAGGGCCTTGCTCTTCATCTCCCTCACTCCAGGAGCTGGGTAAAGATAGAAGGAAAAATGCCCTGCAAAAAGTGGGGTGCATTGCACTCTGGTTCTTAATACTTCCATGGAGTAGGACACACAGCACTTTTGCTCACATTTCCTTGACCAACATAGATAACGTGGTCACAACTAACTCCATGTACCCAAGGAGAATAAGAAATGTTTGGTGAACAGCACTGATAAGTCTGAATAATGGAAAGAGAAAGGGTGGGAGAGAGAAAGCTTGATTCTGATCATGTCATCAGAAAGCTCATACTTAAGAATAAAACACTAGATTTTTCCATTTAAGGAGAAATACATAGCTCTGAAATGAGATGAATAGAAATTCTCAATACTACAAATGTACAACCTTATATTATCAAATTCTCTAATGGTCAACAGTTTAATTTAATTGTGAATTTGCTAGTTCTGTTTCATTTTAACTCTTTCTTCTTGAACTCTAGAAAACTTCAGAACTCTAAAACACCAGCAAATAAAGGTTGATAGCACCTGGAGCATATTCCCTTTCTTATTTACTTTCAATTTACTTCCATTATGTTCTTTTGAGGGAGAACAATGTCATAATCCTTGTGACACATCTGTAGTATTAATCATCCAAATATTCTAAATGTGTTCGTTATCATTGTTGCACAAATATTTTGCAATATACAACTATCTACCTTCGAGGCATTTTTATTCTCTTCTTTCCATAAATCATTCCTTTTCTTTGATTGAAATTGCTTAGGAAAAGAAGAAGGTCACTGATTACTTGGGAATGCTTGTAAAGTACACCCTTTATTGCTCAACCAGGACCTTCTACATCCATACCCAGGAAACCAAAAGGAAAGAGATAAAGTGCATAAGACCAGTAATAGTACTCTTGGGAAAGCACCACTTCTGGAAGGAAAAAGGTCCCTTTGGAGGCTTGAGGGTGATGTAAAAGAAGGAGGTAAGAGATGGAAGTTAAAGGGCCTGAACAAAGTTACAAAATCAGAAGACACAATCATCCACATCCCCAAGAGAAAAAAAAAATGAAATCAATAAAAGAAAATTAACATTACCATATCGAAAGAAGGAAGTACTCTTTTACTAATAGGCCAGCCAAACCTATCTCCTTTGTCTGCATAAAACTTACCTCTGGTCTAAGAAAATCAAACACATTTAAAATTTTTTAAAAAGATGTCCAATGATGTTCATACAAAACTACTGTACAAGGAAAATGGAAAGTGCAAATCAAAGTATTTAAGTTTATATTCTCCTTAATGAAACTGCAATAAAGCAGAAGGAAACTAAATTAAATAAACCTTAAACAAGAATTTACAAAATTTAAAAAAAATTAAATCGTAATTTATAAACTTCAAAACAGAAATGGGCAAAAAAAATAGAGATGAAGAATTGCAAACTCAGAAAGAAATGATATTTTTAAAATTATAAAAATCATGTTAGAAATAAAGACTAAATTACAAGGTGCACAAGGGAGAATGGATTAAACAACAACAATAATAGATCATAAAGGATATTAAAGAAACGCAAACATAAAGCCATGTCAATGAAAACAAAAGAAACTGGAAAAAAAATCAGAGAAAATGTAATTGATATATAAAATAGACTATAGGACATTTATCATAGAAATGATCTGATCCCCAGAAAATTTTTAAAAAATAATGAAATATATAAAGTTACAATCAAAGGAAGAAATTCTGGTAATAAAAGAAGACCTGACTCATATTAAAAGGACCCACTGTGTAACTGGGAAAACTGACCCAGACAAACTCTAATAAAACTAGTATTTTTTAGACTTTAGACTCTAAAGATGAAGAAAATCCCTCTGGGCCTAGGAAACACACACACACAACACACACACACACACACGTACCTATCTCTCTCTCTCTCTCCATCAATCTAAATTGAAACAGAAAAGCAGATAAAGAAAATGTTTACAAAATGCTAATAATCAATGAACCAAGGAGAAGGATATACCGGTGTCCATTGAATTGCTCTTTCAAATTCTCTTTAGTTTAATTATTTTTTTGTAGAAAGAGGAAAATCATCACTAGTAACAAAAAAGAAAACAGAATGAACAATTTTTATACAAATAATTTCCTACATATCATTATTTTAATGGTTGCATAATATTCTTTATAAGGATTATTACACTTTCTTTTAACCAATAACTCTTGTTTGGCATTTAGTTTTTTTTTCAGTTGCTGCAAGTCTTCAAATTTTGAACATGAGTTAAAATTTTTTAACAAACCAAAATGAGACCAAAAACTAAAGGCTGGCAGAAAGTAATGAGACTGACTTTTAAAACAATTCCAGAGAAGATGATCTTAAAACGTGTTTTAATGATGTCAGCATGAACAAAATAAATATCATCTTGAAAGATGAAATTATATTTGCTGTGCAAATTTCATAGTTTTTTAAAAATTTTTAAGTAAGAAAAGAACAAAAAAAGGCAAGAAGAAAAGAGAGGACTTCCCTGGTGGCACAGTGGTTGACAATTTGCCTGCCAATGCAGGGGACACGGGTTCAAGCCCTGGTCTGGGAGGATCCCACATGCCGCGGAGCAGCTGGGCCCCATGAGCCACAATTACTGAGCCTGCGTGTCTGGAGCCTGTGCTCCACAACAAGAGAGGCCGCGATAGTGAGAGGCCCGCGCACCGCAATGAAGAGTGGCCCCCACTTGCCACAACTAGAGAAAGCCCTCGCGCAGAAACGAAGACCCAACGCAGCCATAAATAAATAAATAAATAAATAAAAATTAAAAAAAAAAAAGAAGAAGAAAGGAGAAAATATACTACTTTATAGTCACACTCAAATAAACAAAAAATGGTAGAGCTAGGGATATATCTCAAAAGATGTCACCACTTCCTCTCAGCGTACATTTTTTAGGGAACAAGTATATATATATATATATATATATATATATATATATATATATAAAATGTTATAATATAGGTAACATAGGCTTGCATCTAACATCTATAATATAGGTAATAAACCATGTACATAATAGCTATAAAATAGGTAAAGTGTGATATATGCATAATAGCAGCCAAGAAAGTGCTGTGCAATATATTAGAAAGGAGAGAGCAATTGCTTTAAACTTTTCAGAGGATGCTCAAAGACAGTGACAGAAATAGTTTCATAAAGGAGGTGAGGCTGGGGATATGCTTGAAGTAAGAGAAGGGCTTTCCCAGGGAATTGTGGGAAAAGTCATAGAAAAAAAATTAAACAAGGCTCAGAGGCCTTTGAGAATTCTTGAGTGAATGCAGGACACAGTGTATGCCAGCACATATCCATGAGCTTACTGAAAAAATATTTATTGAGCATCCAGCATGGTGAGCCTTGACTGACATGCTCAGGACTTGGAATTTGTTGTTAGAAAATAAGGAGCATTGAAGGCTTTGAAACAGCTTGTAATGGTAATGTGATGGTCATGCAGATGGTTACGTGGCAGATGAAGACCTGGTATCAGTTCAACATATGCCATACCCTGCCCTGACTTTGTACGCTTGATAGGCCCAATTAGAGTATCTCTCACACCTGTGGCAACATGGTTACTGCCTTAAAACTCATTCTCAATCAAAAGTATAATTTTTCTTACTTTACACAATTATCCCTAATGGACATTCCAAGGTTCTCCAGAGCAGTCATATGGCTGACACGCTATAAAAATGATAGAAGGATCAGCTCAAAGCTATACCATACTAAATATACAAATGAATGCTGAATAAAGGAACCAATTGTTTTCTAAATAGCCAGCTGTTGGTATAGAGTAGATTAATCATAGTGATAGATAAATGGCTGTTATTTTTTTTTTTTATTTTTTATTTTTTGGGACGTTTGGCTATAAAGTCAGCTCAGTCCAAAGGTTTCTCCAGGCTCCTAAAACATTCTGGATACGGCTGACAAAGATATTAACTTTGTCATATTTCTTTGTCCCTTTCATTCTCAGGGATGAAGATAGTGTACTACATCAATAATCATGACTTTATTGGAAGTAAATGTGATTTTCTGGGTCTTCTGGAAAGTACTGTACATTTAGTTGCTGTGTTTACATGATTTCAATTTCAAACCAACCTTTGAATGAATCTCCTCTGGCTGAATTACTTTTAGTTTAGGCCTCATTTGATTTAGGCAGAGAAAGAAAAATCATGTACTGAAAGATAGAGTCAAATTTCCTGTGCACAAAAGTAGAGATGTTGCCCCATTCCTCCCAAGGATTAAGTGATAAGGTGCAACAAACATTGGATCGGACCAGGGACACTTGGGTTGCAGTCTCAAGTCTGTCCCATTCATTCATTCATTCATTCATTCACTAAATATTTACTGAACTTCCTATGTGCAAAGCACTGTCCTAGGTGTTGAAAAGAATAAGATGATATTTACTTTGGGGAGAGAATCTAACTTATTTGGACTCAGGCTTCTCAAAATTTTCTATGTGTGACTATCTGCAGTCATAAGCTTAAAATGATTTGAGGACCAAGTAGGGAATGTGTGGAACAAGGATGAGAGTATGATGGAATTGGTGGTGAGGATCTATGGTGTACTGGACAAACTACGCCTCACCTAAAGGCATTCAAATTCCATTTTTCAAAATAAAATATAATGGGGAAAAGCCACATTGCAGGCCCTATTTGGAGGGACTCTAGTTTCCCACCCTTGAACTATATGATTTCTAGGATATTCTCTGGTCCTCACATCCCTTTCATACTTTAAAACAAATGAATGAATGAGTGAATGAATGCACGAGTGAATCTATTTCCTTAGAGCTTAACTTCCATTTGGTTTTCTAGATGACCCTAATCAAATTCACATTTTTGGCAGGAGTATCTTCTTCTGAAAATTTGTTCTATGGGAATGGGAAGTAGACTTGGGGGAGGGAAGAAAATGGGAATGAAAAGGCACTGAAAACACACTTGGCCCACTTACCATATTAGCTTTAGGTGACCCTACCTATACACCCTTCTACTTCCCACTCAGCCTAAACCCAGAAGTACCATTTGAGTCAAAATTCTTGTCTTAGATTATGATTTAGGTTTGGTGCTAAAGAAGATACATTTCACAGCCTGTAAATTACTAAGGACAGTGTCTGGTACTTGTTAAGTGTTCAGTAAATGAGACTGTGAGTAGACACACAGCAATGTATGTAAGAGCCTTGCCTCAGGTCAGAACTTGGTTTGAAACCAAATCCCACTTTTTATAGATGAGTGGCCTTGAACAAGGCATTCAGTCTCCATAAGTCTCAGTCCCCTCAGAGTACCTCCACGTGGGGTTGCTGCAAGATGCAACGTATCTTACAGCGTTTCTGGGATGTGTCACGTATCCAGCACAATGCCTGGTAGCCAGCAAAAACTAAAGAAGCACTGGCCATTTTGTCAGCTTTTGTGAAGGCACTACTTCTTTTTTGAAAAATTTTTATTTATCTTTTTGGAAATTGATATATAAAATGAGAGCACATTATTAAATATGCTATAAAATTATTTTAAAAGAAGGAAGCCTTATACATCACTTTAAAAATTATTACACATTGGATGTCTCTATGAAGAGTTAAATCACTGCTTTATCTTTCATAAGCCTAGTGAAAGCCAAATGGCACAAGGATCAATATGAAACTTTAAAACAAATTTTTTTTTCAGACAGAAAATCTACGTCTATAGTTCAGGCACATTTTTACACATCAGTGAAAGTTCCAATCAATATTTCTGAAACTTGTTGACTGGCATAGATTTTCTTTATAGTTGGAAAATTGTCAAATGTTTAAACAAAGGGACAGAAGTTGTGCTGGTATAAAAGCAAATAATAACATTTTAATACTCTGTCAGTAGCCAAAGTCCATCATCTTTGGTCTTATCTGAATCTAGGGAAATGTATTTGATTATTATAGGTCCTATTTGCATGCATTCAGTATTCACATTCTATTCATTTCCTGGAAATCAAGAAAGGGCATTATATTCTTATGTGTGAAGCCTTATTTTAATCAACAAACAAGCATCATACTACCAATATTTTTATAAACACCTATTTAAAACATAAAATTCTGTATTGGCACATGGTACTTTTATTATTTACTTCTGTATTTTAAAGCTTGGTTATGACAGAGAAAGATTGTATGTCGTTGACTCCTTTAAGCTGAAGCTTTTTATGATGACACTAAGGGCTGCTCACCCTTTCCTCCACTCTATCCACACCAATCATTTCTGGGCCTCAAAGCAATTTCTTACATGAATAGCATCTCTTCAACATGCTATTTACCTGAACCTTAAAACTAAACACTGATAGTAAAAATAATCTCTCAACTTTAAAAAAGAAAAATCTTCGAGGTGCCATAATGATAAGGGAAGACCTCATCTCACCCTGGATTTTATTTAACTTTATTCTGAGATGCCGCTTTTCACAGCAGAAAGCATTTCTCCTTTGGCAATATTCTAAGCAAATGACTTTATTTCAATTATATAAACCATAAATAAACAGAAATAAAAGAGATTAATGAGCACCGGTACAACTGAGTGACAGTCGTTAACTACAGTTTTGCTTTATTGAAAAACCCCTCTCTGACTTTTGTTCCATTAAGATTATATCCTAATTATCTCAGTTTCATTCTGCCATTAATAACCTTATTTTCTTGGAAATAGTACTGATGGATGAGTTTTAAATCGTACTTTCACAAGTAAGGCAGAGTACAATCAAGAAAGGGGTTCCCATGTACAGTTTTGTGGGGATACATGTGAAATGATCACTTTTCCTAAATGGTCTTACAAATCAGACTTCAGCCAAATGTGGTACTCCATTATAAGGGACAGGGGGAAAAATTGAATGTTGGAGTTCAAATTCATATAGTAATTAGAAGGGACATTTATTTCAAAATGTGGAAAACTTGACAGTAAAAAAATAACAGAAATTCAGCTCAACAGTGAATTATAAATGTCAAATTACTGGTATGCATGTAAAAAAGTATGTAGCTATTAGAAACCAGACTCTGCATTCATGTGCAGTGCTTCTGCCTTTATCAGCTTCTTATATTCCTCTAAGGTGTTCTGTCATTCACTGTCAAATTTCCAGTGTAAGATTATAAGACATATGTCAGATCAGTGTCCAAAGCTTTCCAGGTTCTGGACACACCAATGCAGTCCCATATTTTACACAATATTAAGTATATTAAATGGGAAAAGCTGCTCAGTTATTAGAAGTCAGTTACAGAGTGTACTCTAGCATGTGATATCATCTACTCTAAAGAATGCAAAGTGCAGGGGAGGGGGGAGCAGCGTGATTCTATATTGTGTGTGGACTCATGATGCTGTCAGAGTATCAGCAGGATGAACAATGAAAAGAATGTTAACTAAATTTTGATGTGCAGGAACATGTGTTTAATTTGCAAGATGCTTTGTTTAATTAAAAGGTAAATACCATTTACAATTCCTCTTGCAGACAAATTTAGAGCAGCAACAACACCTACAGAGTGTTCAAATTGCCGGCAGAATTTGTTGGATGCATTTGATCAATTAAAAGGGTACACATTTGGGGAAAAATAATTATTTTTTCCATTTGTTTTCAAATAAAAATGGCTTTATTTTCTATAAACAGATTATTCCTAATGTTTAATGCCTAGCTAAGTATGGATTTAAAGATATAAAAACTATATTATTGTGGAATCTAGAAAAATGGTATAGATGATCTTATTTGCAAAGCAGAAATAGAGACATAGTCGTAGAGAACAAATGTATGGAAACCAAGGGGGAAAGGGGTGGGGAGGGAGGAATTGGGAGACTGAGATTGATACATATACATTACTGATACTATGTATAAAATAGACAACTGATGGGAACATACTGTATAGCACAGGGATCTCTACCTAATGCACTGTGGTAACCTAAATGGGAGGGAAGTCCAAAAGGGAGGGGATATCTGTATGTGTATGGCTGATTCATTTTATTGTGCAGTGAAGGCTAACACAACATCGTAAAGCAACCATACTCCAATGAAAATTAATAAAAAATAAAAAATAAAAAAAGAACTATATTATTATATACCTAGTGCAGAGAAAATAAACCTGAAGGCTAAAAGTTTCTCTTGTCACTCAAGCCCTACCTCAAAAGAGATTTTTTTCCCTTCCTCCCTTTTTCCTTTCCCTTCCTTCATCTTCCCTTTCCCCCTTCCTCCCTCTGTTCCTTCCTGCCTGCCTGCCTTCCTCCCTCCCTTCCTTCCTTCCTGTCTTTCTTTCTACAGAGAGTAGGCTCCAAAAGCTGTGTGTTTCACAAAGACCTTTTCACCCCTCCAGAAAGATAACCTCAGTCGCATCACTTGAGTGTTCCAACATAATTGTTCCATAAGCTCACTCGATCTTAAAGCAGATCAAAAAGGTCTCAGGTCTCATGTTTTTCTTCATTTAAGATTTGCTACTTTTTTCAGTGATCCTAGAGGGGGAGTATGCTATTGCTTCGTCAGTGGGTCTGTGGGCAGAAAAGTCAGAGATTCAGAGCTCTTTAATTCCAACTTCTAGTCTCAGTTAACAGGTAATAGGGATAACAATTCAACCATTTATCTCCAATGCAACACTTCGTGCAGTTGCAGTTTAATCTTGATTACACTTGGAGGCAGAAAATAGATCAGTGATTCTCCTGAGGATATAATCTAATCATTTCCTTGGTTGATACCAACACATGACATCCAGGCAACATGAAAGAGAAATTCTGCAAGAGTTCCTTAACAGTTCACAATACAGTGAATTGGATTTGGGTGGCCCTAACTATGGAACAGTCATCCGATAGTTTATTTCAACCAGTCTTGTCTATCACATGACTAACCCATAGACTGCCGAAATGCGAAACAGCCAAACTACTATTTTATTAACTAATATATTATACTATTATACTATATTATTAACTACTTTACAACTAATATGTTATATTAGTGCTTTGTTGGAACTGAGAACAAATACAAATTAAATTGTCAGGAAAGAGAAAAAAAGAAATTTCAGCGTGTAAATGTACTTTTCCCCCTGCTTTATCAGACAAAACTCTTTTCTCCCTACCCCATCCCCCCATTCTCCCCAATTCTAAAAGTTTGACTTTATATATTTGTCAAAAGAAAACTTCATTTCACTACTAGGCAAAATATGGTAAAACCCTGCAAAAAAAAAACTGCCCCTCACTAGTGGTAAATGTGGACATGAGACAATTGGCCATGGGTCCTCATTGTTTAAACT
Organism: Balaenoptera musculus; assembly: GCF_009873245.2. Taxonomy (NCBI): domain Eukaryota; kingdom Metazoa; phylum Chordata; class Mammalia; order Artiodactyla; family Balaenopteridae; genus Balaenoptera; species Balaenoptera musculus. The sequence continues at coordinate 86,402,217 of NC_045785.1, read as the reverse complement.
CTGACAAGCAAAATTCTTGCAGGGGACTCAGCAGGGGAGGGATTTTAGGAAGCTGCTGTATCCTAATCATTTGATAATTTTTCATTTCAATGTCCAGTGTATGTTTTGTTTGTAATGGCCTGTTCTACTTTCTGAAAAATGTTATTTTTTACGAATCTCACAGTAATGAGACCCAGGATTTTACAGGATTCAACTTTTTATACCTTGCCCTCTCCAATTATTCCACTGGGGGGGTGTGGAGAAGGGGGCTACTGTATATCATATTCTAAAAGGGGAAAGTTGAGCTTATCACAAAAACCAATTATAATAGACCCTGAGGCTTCTGCCTTAAACTCTCAAGCTAGTGCTCTCCTGGCCCTTTGGTTCATCTGCTAGGATAATCTAATATACATTTGAAAATGTATCTTTTTTAAAAACATCTTGTTGAATAATTTCCTCTTTGATCTCTTTATTATTTCTTTATGCTAGTTCCTGCACAAGTCCATGTTTTCTCACAGGCATGTAATCCCAAATCACAAGAAGACTCTGGAAAAGAATTACCCTTGATCCATTAATGGATCACCTGAGAGGGCCCTGCCTACGTGGTTACAGTGTGCTGTCTCCATTTACCAACTTCCAGTCAATTAATTATTTGGCACTAAGGATACCCCCAAATTTCTTTCACAGGAAATGTGGAAGAATATTAGCATGTTTTTGCTCCCTTACACTTTATAACACATTTAAGGTATTTTTTTAAGAAAAATGTCTTTATAAAATGTCTTTATAACCGTTGTTAAGACTGGCATTTGACTTTGTCCACAATTAAAATATACATTTCAACAAATTAAAGCCTTTTTCTGGATTGTTTTATTTTTCCTTCTGTTGAATTTCTAATGTCTAGGACAGCTGCCAAGTTCATGGCAATAACTAGTTGTTGAACGAGTGACTGAATCTCTGACAATCAAATAAAGAAGGAACATGATGCTGTGGCAATGCACTTTTGCGTTAGAGGTTGAATACAGAAAATCTGGGTTCCAGTCCTCATTCTTCCACTAAGTAGACAGTGACCTAGAGAATTCTGAATTACTTCTTAGGACGTCAATTTATCCATCAGTAAAATAAAAGGATTAGACTAGATAATTTCAAAAAGCCCTTCAAATCTAAAAATCTGTGAGAGTGTTTTGGTACAAATTCACGCAGACAAGCAAGTTTCATTACATAACATAATAGTTCCAAGCTGATATTGATACTAATGGTTTTAATGAGAGGTAGGAGAGAGAAAATTCCCAGCTTGACATTAACAATCATATTCAACTAAATTAAACCTTTGGAAAAATCACAGATCCCCAACATGACAGGAGGCCATGTGGCCAAATAATCTGCACACAAATGACTGAGAAAGATGAGACACATGGGCTGCAGTCCAATCAGTGACTTAAGGCAGTTCATCTGGCTTTTTCTGATACTTTTGAGCCCTACTGAAAATGAAGGAACCCTAAGACGATTTTATGAAGCACATTCTGTACCTGAGCTAACTTTACAACACAGAATAAATCAGTTCTACACAATATACTTCAGTGAATTGTTAAGTGTGCCTTAAAATGTGGATGCCAGTCTAAAATCTCTTGCCAATTAATTTTATATATTTTTTGTCATTAAAGTGGCCACTCCAGAGATTTGTTTTGATATTTTTACTGTAACCATTCACAGAACAAAGAAGAAACATATGAATGGAGATGAAAAGCACCAAAACCTTGTGAGTGTTAAACTCCTTCATGAACAAAAACTAGCAGAAATGTAATGTGGAATGACTTACCTGGCGTGGGGTAAGATGGGTCTTGGGTGGGGTGAAGAAGACGAAAATTGTACTCAGGCCTTTCAGATAGCTTTTTAACTGCTTTAACTGCTTTTCAAGTAAAGCTGATGTAGTTTATTTAGTCTTTTGTGATTTTTATGTCATTTAATTCACCACTGAAAACAGCACAATTTCTACATTTGCATCCTTTCAAGTATAAAAAGGTATTCACAATTAAGCTGAACGAAAGCTTACTTACTAAGATATATGAACTATGAGCTGGTAATGATTTACTGTTTAGCATTTTGAGAAAAACCAAGGCCCTTTCTGTGTTTGGACGGTGTGGTTAAGTAGAATGGACAGAGGAGCTGGAATCAGAAAATCTCGTTTCCAGGCCTGGCTGTGCACCTTGCCAGGGTAGCTAAGTCGATTCATTCTCTCAGTTTTTTCGACTGGGAAATAGGAATAGGGAATTGATGACTAGAATTTTTTGCAACAAATACTCCCATTTTATCATTATGTTTTTTTTCCAGAAAAGATTACCTTTTCTCTTTTTTTTTTATGAAAGACAAAACTCAAACTATTAGTTTATTACCACCTTGAATTCAATACAATAAGCATCATTTCTCAAGATCTCTCTCCCACTGCCTACTTTTCAGATCCCTACTTTCTGGTGACCACCTGTTGTCTCCTTAGTCAAATAAATAAACCTTTCTAAGCTTTACTTTCCTGATCTGTAAAATGAGAAACTATAATAGTACCTTATCCATAGGACTGTAGTGAGAATTAAATGAGATAATGAAGGTAAAGGCTGAAGCTTAGCACCTGGTAGTGAGTAGACACTCAATAACATGTTAGTTCTTATTATAATAATTGTTATTGTTATCTTCTGGAGTTCTAATACTCTGTGACCTGCTCAGATCTCCCGGATTGTTGGATATAAAAGAGAGGTGCCAGATCCCACTCCAAATCAACCTTACTCCCTTTCCTATTAGCAGATCAAATATTCTGTCATCCAACTGAAAATACCAGTTAAAAAAACACACCATTTTAAAAGATACCCTTCTAGATCTGGCCTACTATAAACTAGTCTCAGGGAAAGTCAAAATCCTTAATTTTCTCCCCCAAAGAGTGTGTGAAGAAAGTAGAAGCAAATAGTACTGATCTTTTCTTATTGGACTTATACTTATTATTTGCCTAAACTTATAAAACAAAATTTTTAAACCTTACTCCTTCTCCAAAGACAGTAAACATCCAGAGGCAACAGACACTATTGAAAGTCACAATAGTAAGACATTATGCCCATCTCTAACTCAAGGTTGCCTGAACAGAAAGAAACATTGTGATTTCTAATAACCTGTACCTAAGCACAGAAGAACCTGCCACTCAAAGCACATAGCCTATTTCAAGGTTAAACTAATTTCAAAACACCATACAGAACTAAGTTATGAATTGTCTAGATAAATAAAACAATCCCTTCCCCAGTTCTCTGGTGAGGACTGGGAGCAGGAAACAGGAAAAGCCCCCAAAGGGGCTGAATCTCTCTCTTCCTTCTCAGTAAGAGGATGAAAACTTTTCTGCCCATGCTAGGACTTGGGACTGAAAATAGGACTCACGTCCAGGTATGGGAGGGAGGATTAAACTAAAGGGAATCTTTCCTCGTCTTCCCTCCTCTTTCCAATCCACAGAATTCCTGGTGTTGCCTACAACCTGCAGTATCAGTAAACATTTCCTCCAACAGCTAATGAAATGCTTCCAGAAACATGCACATCAGTAGCTCTCTTCCGGACTGGTAAGTGTGCGTTTGGATGAGGGTGTGTGTGCGTGCGTGTGTGTGTCTGTCTGTCTGTGTTTGATCTTTATGTTTGCAAAACGTGCTTTCAAAAGCAGCCACGATTTATTTGGGGTGGGGTGAGTTGCCCCTTTGTCTCCCCCAGATCTCAGCCCAGAGGACCAGAGGAGGGTCAGAGAGGGACATGGGAGAGGCTGGACTCACACTTACCTTCAAGCAGCAGACGAGGTGAGAGTGGATTTTGGCGCTTTGTTTGTTTTGTTTTGTTTTCTGTTTCTTTTAAAGCGTCCTCAGCGCCGGGGGCGCGGGAGGGTCGCTGCGGGGCTGGGCGGGGCGGGGCTGCGCGGCCGGGCGGCGGGAACCGGGAGCGGGTCGCCGCGCCTGCCGCGTCCGGCCAGCAGGGGGCCCCTTCGCTCTGCCTAAAGCCGCGCTGCCTCCTCGGCCGGCTCAGCCCGCGCTGCCCACGACCCCGGCAGCGCGGCGGATCTGGAGAGACGAGGAAGGCGAGGGCTTGACAGAGACCAAACGGGGTGAGCCACACCGTGGGTTTCCCCGAAAGCTCGCCTTCCTGGAGCTGCTTGACACTTGACAAACTCTGGAGGAATCGAGCGTTTTCAGGAACAGGGTCCGCGCCTCCGCTTTACTCTGGCTCCCAAACGCCGCGGCGCCGTCTCGCTCCGGCCTCCGGCCCAGGTCGCCTTCGGCCGGGGACAGCCTTCCCGGCGAGGGTGTGAGGGGGCGAGCCGACGTCGCTGGCCGGGACGCGGGAGGCCCGAGAGAGCGCGCGGTGGGGATGCAGCGGGGGCGGCGACTCCCTGTGCCCTCGTCCCCGCGCGGACCGCACCTTGCGCTCCTGGAGCTGCAAAACGCAGGCCGCCTTAACCCAAAGAGGCAACGGTTTGTGTATCGTTGTCCGGTGTAACCACACCTTTGCTTTGGCTTCCTTTCCTCGAGCTGAGAGCCAGGGTGGAGGTGGAGTTTTCGCTCCCTTACTCTCCCCAAGGAGGCCCGGGTCCGAGCCCGCGCTGGCGGGCCGCAGCTGCTGAAACTAGAGTGGATGTGGCTAAAGCGGTGCCCTCGTCCCACGCCGGGGCGTCCGGGGAAAGTGAGCCGAGCCGGGGCCCAGGGCGGCTGGCCTTCCTCCGCGATGGCGCACTGGGCCTGGCGACCGGCGCGCTGCCCTTCGCCGCACGAGAGTTGAGCCCCGGGCCCGCCCGCGAGAACTGGCCTCCGGCGGTCTTCGGGACCCTCTCTCAAAACACCGCGAGCACTGGGACCTGCCTTTAGCTGGTCTCGGTGGAGATTAGGAAGATACTCCTATCTTTTAAGGGGTCTCTCAGATCTACCTTGTTTGGATCTGCAGCAGTAGTGATGGCCTTGAATTTGTATAAAGTTACTGCCCGAGACAACCTCTCCCCAAATGCCCTCAGGCCACACACCGCACTCCACCAAAGCTCCCACCGCTCCCACTCCATTTGCATTTGAAAACCACTGGAAAGAAGCACTTTCAGGATGAACCTACACACACACACACACACACACACACACACACACACACACGGCCCGCCAACTGGAAACTGAGTTGAGTCATAGGACACAAATGAGTAAGATTGCCTGGCCTTTAGCTTCTGAGGATAAGAATGTCCAATAACCCAGGATTCCGGCAATAACAGAACATTACAAGGTTTCAGGAACCCTGTTCGGGTCCTTTACAAACAATTAGAATAATAGTGATGATAGTAAGAGGAAGAGAATTGTGTATTTCAGGGCACTTGCGGGCCATCTGTTGCCTCCTGTGTGGGGAGAACTAAAAATCATTGCCCTTGATTCAGACCCGCAGGTCAGATGACACCATCTCTCTTTTCTGGACGCTAATTAAAAGCAACTCTGTCCATAGACTTTTGATAGACATTTGAATCAAAATAGTTGAAATTGTCTGGCTCAATAGCAGTGTGCTCATATATATATATATATATATATATATATATATATATATATATATATAAAAAATCATGTGTAATCATATCAAATATATGATATGTATTTTGAAAGAAAAATGTCCACTCAAAGACAGCTAGAAATGTCAGCTGCAGGCAACCAGTCACTCTTCTGGCTACAACAAGTTATGCAATTAATAGTCCAACAGCCTAGTCCAAATCCTCTCTTTGCTTGGATCAAGAGTATTAATGAAATGTAGAGGCAAAGATCTTAATTTATAGATGTAGTGTCCTTTTGAAATTTACCAAGCTTTAAAAATGTAATAAAACAAGGGTAGGTTTTCAGGTTTTGTTGTTTGGTTGGTTGGTTGATTGGTTGGTTTTGTTTTTAGATTTGTTCAAAATATGACATAGTCATCCGCAGTTCCTATCCCATGTTTTTATTCCAGAGGGTCTGGAAAAAGTATCAGTGAGTAGGGTAAAAAAATCCTCCAAGAAAGCCCTGAGTCTTGCCACTATCCTTATTTAAGTCTTTTGTGTGCATTTCAGAATAGCTGTAAGATAGAAGAATGCATTTCATGTTTCTAACTACTTCAACACAATGTGGAAATAATACTTCTAACATTTGACTAGGTAAAATTCTTATTGATTGCTAATTTGGCATTAAAATTAATGATATTTTGCATAATGATATCCCATTGTTCAATAAAATATGTATTTAAATAATAGGGAAATACCACTGCAGGGTTCTTTACGACTCAGTGTAAGTAGCTATATCATGACTTCGAAAATATAAAGGAATCTTCCCATAAGCCTTCTGAAATCATTCCCATAAACCTGCCCCACTTTCTAATACTGTTGAAAAGTTGACTTAATCTCTATTCTGTCAACACTAAATTTATTTCATCTTGGCGAGGTGCCTTGTTTGGAAAAGTTGATTGTAGGAGAGGAGAATAGGATGGCGGGAGCATGAACATTGAAATAACATTTCATTTTATATTCAAGAAAAACATTGTAATTGTCCTCATCATATCAGTAGTAGGAAGACTCTGAAAGGGTTTGATTCAAATGCACTTCATCGAGTCTACCAAGAGCACACTGACATCAAGTAGTAAATTACCCAGAATAATTTCTTTATCGTTGAGAAATCATAATTCCACTTCTGTTGCATTTGTTTTTAAGTTTTGCTGGAGCTTTGTGGGAAAAGGATATGAAAATGTGAAGAAACAATACTGAGTGCCTCAAGGTACTTCCTGTGTGACAACAAAGTGGGTAATCTGCTCCACCCTGCAATTCTCAGAAGGAAAACTGAAATCTTCTATCTACAAATCTCATTTCATTTTTTTCTCAATTTACTAGCTATTTCTAAACAGTTTAAACTATGATGTAAACAAACTTAAAGTTAATAAGTGGACTCTACTTAAGTATTGGGAGAGAATGAGTAACATGACTACCATAAATTTACGAGGACTTGGCCAAATTCTGCCTGCACTTTCAGCCTAACCTGCAGGGGGCAATAGCTTGACACGAATGACAACAAAGGTTGCTGAGCTATTAGACTTGGATTTCTGACTATGACCCTGGAATGTTGTGTAGGTTGGAAAGAGTGCTTAATTAATGTATATTGAAACAAAAGATCAGGTAAATTGTTTGGTTTGTCTTCAAGCTATATTTTGAGACTAATCTAATTCATAACTGTGAGTTGTTTTTTTTTTCCTTAAAGAGATGATCAAAGTTTCAGAAGACATATTCAGCTATCTCAAGAATTATCCTAAACACTAATTGTTTACTATGAATATATGTAATTTATATTCTCAAAGGCAGCCAAATCAAAATAAACACAGCTTTCAGCGTTCAAATGGATGACAAAATTAGAGGAAACGCGGCCTATTTGGACATAGATAATAAAAGAACATCACATATCTAGATAATAAACTCTATATTCCTTTTGTAATTTTAAAAATACAGATGGGTAAGTGATGGTCACTTTATTGTTTGCACTATTTTCTTTCCACATATAAACCACTAATTTTAAAAAACTGGTTTATATTTATATTTAAATATCATGATCAGCAATTAGTAAGTGATCTCTTTTATTGCCATAGTTTTTTATTAAAGATAGAATTGAATGTATTGGCTATTGGTAATCTACAGTCTCCCTCCTCCTTCTCCCCGCTGACCCCGTATCTCCACTCCCTCCCCTTCCCTATACCTCCCCCATCAGCTGATCAGGAAAGACTGGAAACAGTCCAAAAGGAATTTTGGCCAGAGGGAATAACTGTAAAATTAAAAAAGAAAACTCTCCCCATCTCCTCACTGCAATCACACTTAACGTTCATTATGTCAATTTTCAGTGATGCAAAATGTCTTGCCCAAGAGGCATCCTGATTTCAGGAAATCAAAAGGGTATCTGGCATTAAACAACATCCAGTCAATCCTGGTGGGATGAACTGGGCTGAGTTTCTATATACTGCACATGCTATAGATTTACTCTGATCACAGTAAGGAAAAAAATGATAATAGATTTTTTTTTTTTTTTTTTTTAGAATTGCTGCACAGGAGTGTTGTTTCCTTTATATGGCAGAATTTAATCTTGAAAAAATCTTTTAAAACATCTTTTTTCCTCCACTGTGGTAAAGATATGGTATCTATTTTTGCATTTCTTTAAGGAAGGAAGATGGGGTTGCTTATACTGGGAAAGAAAATTTTATTCTCCAACACCCCCCCCCATTCTACTAAACCGTTTTAGTCGACATATGTTTGTTATCAGAGAGAGGTGCTGTGAACACACAGCCATTTTCTTAGCAGCTTTTTGACTGTATGTTACCATGGTCCCACAAGGCATTGGTCCTTTCCCATTGGGAAGTCATGAATAAGAGACTATGAAGCTTGCACGTCAGATCTTCCTCAATTAATCCACCATTAGCATGTTTGGGATCCACTACTGGATGGTTAACAGCAGCTTTTGTAACTGTACGCCGACCATACCCAATTATGCTCTGCTAAAAATGAACTCTTTGCAGACCAGCCCTCTCGGGTTGTCAGTGTTTTCCGTTTTCCCTATTTTAAACGTTTGTGTATAGTGGCAGGGCGACAGATGGTGTAGATCAGATCGATTGATTGCATTAGATGATTTTTTTTCCCCCTTCCCCACTCCTTTCTGGAAGGTCGCATCAGCTGAAGGCTACCGCCTGGACTCCTCGAAGCGTGAGCAAAGCCGCCACCATGCGAAGGCACTGGGGCACAGCCAGCGCAAGGCACCGAGTCCCTTCTAGGGCTTGTTAACACTGTAACCCGGCACTCCGAGGGAAGCAGCTCCCACTGCCCAGAGCCTACCTCACTGCTCATCAGATGACTCTCTGGCTTCTACACACAGTTGGAGTTCCGCTTGAAACCTGGATTTAGAGGGTAAGCTCTTCAATCGAGATGGATTTGTGACAGTTACTTTGCTATACCGCAAGACAAATCTCAGCAAACGTAAAGGATGTAGGATGTGTGGAACAGGGAGACTATGTTTACATCGATAACTGTGTTTCTTTTTGTCTGAGAACGACAGTATTATTCAGTAAGATGTGTATAGTGTTTTTCCATTGATTGTAAGAGTCGACTATCACACTCCTCCCGATTTTTTCCCTCTCCTCGGTGTTTCCCCCTTTCTACTTCAGAGGGAAAGAGAGAGGGAGAGGGAGGGAGGCAAGGGGGAGGAGGGGAGAGAGAGAAGCATTTCTGCTTTAGCTTAATTGGCTTATTTCCTCAAACCGATTGCTTTGTCGCGTTTCTTTATGTATATTTGGTCGCAAATTACCAAGCGTTTGACTGGGATGGGTGTTGGAGTGCGGGGAAAGGGTGGGAAAGTAGTGGGGATTGGCAGTCAGTCGCGGTGGCCTTGAGAGATCAAAAGGTGCTGAAAGCCCTTGCCCGCAAAACACACCTCTAGTTATTGGGGAGCTAGAGAAATGTAGATTCTAATAAACATGGCTTGCAGGAGTCGATGAACAAAGGTACTTAATGCAGACCTAAGCCTCCGTTGATATTGCTCCGCTAGCAGTATCTAAATATTCAAAAGCAAAGTGTAAGTTGATCAACAAACGCCCTGATGGTATTGGGCTTTTTTCCCCTTTTTCCGTTTTTGTGTGGAGGGTGGAGAAGGGGGGAGGGTGGATGGGTGGGGGAAATCCGACAGCTTAAGGAGGCTTGAATTGAATATGCACCCAGCGGCAGTGGTCTCGTAGGAAATGGTGTTCTCGTAAGTCAGGCTGCCCCGCGGAAGCACGAGAGAGCTTTGGTTAGAGCTCAGAGAGTCAGCTCTGCTGCGAGTGCTGCCGGCAATCGGCCCGGGCTGAGCTGTCCACTCGTCCAGGTGCTGAAGCTGGGAGAACATTTAGGTAGGTAGGGAAAGGGCTGGCACTGACTACTTGGATAAAAAGAAAGCATATTGACTGCGTTGTTCTAGTTTCTTAAAGCGTGTGAGTCTGTGGGTCAGTGTGTGTGTGTGTGTGTGTGTGTGTGTGTGCTTTATTCCAATTGTGAGGAAGCAAAACTAAAGGAGATTACTCAGAAAGCATTGAAAAGCTGTGTGGGCATTTATGCTGTGATTCTGATATGCCATGTATTGTTGTGTATGTATGTATGTATATGCTGTATGTGTGTGTGTTTGTGTGTGTGGTGTATATATGCCTTGATAATCCTTTTTAATTCAAAAGGAATGTTCTATTTACTAAATCAAAATCTGTCCGTATAATGTGTTTCTTATTTTCCTTTTAATGTTAGTTGATTTTAAATGGAAGAGTTCAGGAACAAATGTACACTTTGCTCACAGACTATTGCATTACTTTCCCTAAGGGCTTTTGTTTCTAGGAGTTCAAGCTGAAGAGAACCTGTCAGCTTTCTGTGTGAGTGTGTGTGTGTGTGTGTGTGTGTGTGTGTGTGTTTGGTTGTAGCATCCCCAGAGAAAAGCTTCACTTTATAGCTATGTTAGGTAATGGCAGAAAATAGCACTTATTAATTTGTTTAATTGGCATCTGTCTTTTTGTGAAAGGTGTACTTAAAAGTCATCTGAAAATACTGTAAAATAGGCTACTAATTGGGCAATGCTGCTTTTCTTTTGAGTTATTTTAGGCATCAGGCATTATATACTGAACAGCTGTTCATAAAACCTAGAATTCATGTTGATTTTTCTATTTGTAAGTAACATGTCAGGAAAATGATGAGTTGGTGTGTTGGAGAAGTCATATATTTAAAAAATAACAGTAATAAGAGAAAGCACGACCTAAATGCCTTAAATTGCAACCAGGTCAGTTAGAGATGAGTTGTGGTAGTGGGAGAGATTCTGTTATATAATTATCCCTTGATGAAGAGCTATTTGCACTTACATAATTTGAGGAATCATAACGTCTATTGCCATGTTTCCATATCCCCTCCCTATTCCACTCACATGGATGTACTTCCATGTATTTGAGAGTAAAGGGAAAAGCAAATTGAGAACTTTCTAATGGAACCACAACATGTCTTGGGTAGTGACGTTGCACTTGTTCATTTTATTTAGTGAACAATAAACCCCTATTATCAGAATATTCACTGCAGGATCTTAAGACAAAGCTTTTCCAGTAAGAGCCATATTGATCATCAAAGAATCACAGAGATTCTCTCTCTGGAAACCAAAATTACAGTCAATTTGCAAATGAGTTTTTACTGTTTTTTTTTTTTCTTAAAATATTTTTTTATGAAGACAGAGCTTCAAAGGTTTTTCTGTAGAGGTGTTCACAACAACTGCACAGCAATGTATTTATACTGTATATTAAAAATGTGGGCTATGGAATTACACATTGTGGTACTACAAAACGGTGCCTAAATCATAGAAACTCTACCAGCTTGTCAATACAGTGAGTTCTGATACTATGGAAAATGAGTTTAATTATTTTGTGCTTTGAAGCTTTTTTTTTTCCTTTAAAAATCATTATGTTGTATAGCTCTAAGGCCTTCAAAGGAGAGATGCCTATTTTTGTAGATCTATAAGTATTTGATTTCAAGTAGTAAATTGAATGAGTGTTTATTTTCTGTGATCTTGGGCTTGAGAAAATGCATTTCCAAAACACACTGCTGAAAATTTCACCCATGCATGACCCTATCTTTATTTGAGCCTCACTTCTTCTTAAAGCCGTCTAGGCAAATACATTTGTAATATTTGTGTGCTTAACTATGCATGTCTCTTACAGGGCTCTCTCGCTGCCATGACACTCAATCAAAGCACCTAGAGTGGGCTGGCTGAGACCAGAGGGGGTACCAAGCAGAGCAAGGACAGAGGAAGGCACTGGGAGAGCACCAGGTAAACTAAAGGTTACTTGTCACGCCCACCCTGTGCCCAAAGAGCCTTCCCACATCCTCCTTCTTCACTGGGAAGAGTGCACTCTTCTTCTGTGTTAAGTGGTTGGTTTTGTGATTTGTCTTTCAGAACTGGAGATAGAGCAGCCATTTGGATTTGGGCAGGAAGCAGCCGAGCACAGCTTTGGATCCTTCTTTAGGGAAATCGAGTTATGGATTTATGGTCCCGGTCAAGCTCAGCCCAGCCCCAGCCAGGGGCGGGCTCAGCAGCAAGAGTTCTGGTGGCGGCGGCAGTAGCAGCGGCAGCGGTAGCAGCGGCAGCAGCAGCTTGGTCCTCTGACTCTCTTCGGTGACGGGTATTCTTGGGTGGATAATACGGATTACGTTGTTATTGCTTAAGAATACGCGTAGTCGAGGAGAGTACCAGCGGCAGGCGGGCAGCGGCCGCCCCTCCCAGCCCACCAGCTGGCCTCTAAACGCCTGTGGTTGCCAAGGTAGCACTTTTTTGATCTTTTCCTTTCCTCGGTGTTTTCGCTCTGGGTCGCGTGTTAGGTGATCGCAAGACACATCCCACCAGAAGGGCTGTGTGCGCCGCGCCTCTGGTGACCGGAGCTGTAGAATGGGTGCGTGCAGAAGGGCGGGGGTCGAGGCGGAGGGGAGGGGCGGGGAAAGGATGAGGGTCTGTTCCGAGAAGCCTGCGGGGAGTTTCTGCATCCCCGGCCTTCTAGGCTTCTCTCCCAGTTGGGGTCTGGCTGCGGGGAGAGACGCGGCCCGGGCGAATCTCGAAAGTTGGGAGTGATGGAAAGGCCTTGAGCAGTTTGGCAACGTCGCGAGTGAGGAGCTGGAGCTCAGCAGAGGGTCGCTGCGGGCTGCCTGCGCAGAAAGGGCGTGTCCGTGGGCGAAGGTGCCCCCGCAAGCCGCGGAGGCTTGTGACTTCGCGAATCCCGGGCCGGGGCGGTGCCGGAGCCCCACCCCCAGCCGTGCCCCTCCGCAGCCAGACCTGGCAGCCCGGGTGGGGAGCGGGCGGGAGACCCGGGCCCGGGTCCCCCGGAACTTCCAGACTGGAAGTGTGTTGGGTCTCTCAGGGGCCCATATTTTCTTTTCGGATTCTCCTGGAAGGGGTGGAGAATCAGCATGGGAACCGGATTGGTTGCCGTTTGGCACAGAACTGGAACCTTCCTGGAAGCGGTGGGGCAGGCAGGGACTGCTCAGTCGTCCAGTTTCTTTGGGACACCTCTTCATCGTGTCTTCCCTGCCTCTGCCGTTAGGATGAGTCTCAAACATCAACAAACCCAAGGCACGTTCCCCTTCTCAGGTCTGCTGCGATGGGACTAGAGGAAGAGAGAGCCTGTCCCTACTTCTACTTACAGTTTTTGTTTGTTTGTTTGTTTCAAATGTTAATGGACGATCAAACCCTACGGATTTGTCTAGCAGAGGAGGGGTCCTAGCGAAGAGCTAGCAACATATCTGAGGACAACCGGCGGGAGTTGAGATGCCCAAAATGGTGCTGGAAAAGATGATCCACCGGAGAAGACGCGGGCCTAGGAGGCTCCAGCTCTCAGCTCTTGTGGGCTTAAGACCACGCGGCTCTGCAACTCTCCTCTCCCTCTAGGGAGGCGCCAGGGCCTGCCCAGTGGCGGCGCTTCATAGGTGGAAGGAGAAAATGCTGGGGACTAGAACGTGCCAGGCCCCCAGAAGGTTCCACGAGGCTCAGCAAGAACCTCCTAGGACCCTAAGACCAAGTTTCTTACCTGCGTGGTGGCCACTGATTGTGCATGGGCTGCGAAGACTGAATTCCTGAGAAGTCGAAGCTGCAGGAGGGGAAAAAGAGAGAGAGAGAGAGAAGCCTGCGACGCTCTCCTTCGCGGCGCTGCCAAACCAGCTCTAAACCGAGCTACTACTCCCCAGACACCTTTTCCCTTGGGAGGACTGGCCTTTCCCGGGCGCGACGTGCATGTACCCCGATGGGTTCTTGCCCACCAGAGCAGCCCTGAGCCATGGAGACATTGAGAGCAAAGTGCCCCAGAGGAGGCAGGCGCACTCTCACACTTTCCCATGTAGAGTCTCGCCTTTCTTCCAGTATCTTGGATTCATAGTGAAGGGTACACTATGCCACTGCTCTCCCTGTCCCTATTCCTACCACGCCGCATCTGATCCCACATTCAGGGTATCAGCACTCATAGCTTTTGCGCTCAGGGAAGGTTGTTTGCAAGGAAAATGAGTGGTGGCCCTTCTCAGAAGCTCCCAGGGCTGGCGATCCCTTTTTAAGAATGAGTCTAAGTAGAAAAGAAAACACAGATACTATCTTTGCACTCGAAATTCTATCACTAGCAAGAGAATTTTTAAACTGCTGTTCTTTCCTTCATCGTTCCATGAATTACCCTCTTTCTCTCGGGATTCACCAGTTGGTGATTAAGGGCTTTTAAATATTGTGATTGTTGTGTATTTAACAGAATTCAATATCAATGTCTACTGGTGCCCTTGTTTCATTAGGAAATTGGGAAAGTAGAGAGAAGCTGCATAATCCAGTAATTCGGTGATCTTTGGAAAGTTGGCCTCATGCTGGTTGGTTAAATAAGTGTATGAGATTGAAAGGCAGAAAGGGAGTTGGGAACCTAGTGACAGAGTTTGCAAGAAATGAAAGATGTAATACTCTGGCATTTGTTGAGAGAATAAGGAAGAACTTTTGAAAAATAACCTATTTCATTCAGTTCTTTGCTACTGGTACTTTAGCTTATGGTTGCAATTGCTTCATAAATGAATAATAATTTTTTAGAGTGGAATACTTGTAAATGCTAGTGACGAAATCTAGAGGAAACCTGTACTCATCTCATGGTCACAAAAAGTATTTGATATTCTTGGTTCAAGTGGTTTAACTACATATCTCATTGCTTTCTTTCCTGTGCAGAATTATTTCTTATAAAAGTTTCCATTAGGTGTCAGTCTGACTGAGCTGGTTT